>NC_133618.1:199498423-199805923 GCF_048593235.1 Sminthopsis crassicaudata | reverse complement strand
ATTTCCTTCTTTATGCCTAAATCTTGGACCCAATTTGATCTTATCTTATTATGTGGTGTTAAATGTTGGTTGATGCCTATTTTCTGCCATACTAATTTCCAATTTTCCCAGCAGTTTTTGTCAAATAATGAATTCTTATACCAAAAGTTGGGATCTTTGGGTTTGTCAAACACTAGATTGCTATTTTTATTCACTATCTTGCCTTGTGAACCAAACCTATGCCACTGATCAACTAGTCTATTTCTTAGCCCATACCAAATGGTTTTGGTGACTCTTGATTTATAATATAGTTCTAGATCAGATAAAGCTAGACCACCTTCATTTAATATTTTTTTTCATTACTTCCCTTGAAATTTTCGACCTTTTGTTGTTCCATATGAATTCTTTTGTTATTTTTTCTAGGTCATTAAAATAGTTTCTTGGGAGTTTGATTGGTATAGCACTAAATAAATAAATTAGTTTAGGGAGTATTGTCATCTTAATTATATTTGCTCGACCTATCCAGGAGCACTGAATGTCTTTCCAATTATTTAAATCTGACTTTATTTTTGTGGCAAGTCTTTTGAAATTTTGCTCATATAATTCCTGAATTTGCTTTGGTACATATGTTCCCAAATATTTTATACTATTGACAGTTATTTTGAATGGAATTTCTCTTTGTATCTCTTGCTCTTGGATTGTGTTGGTAATGTATAAAATTGCTGAGGATTTAGCATTTGTGGATTTTGTATCCTGCAACTTTGCTAAAGTTCGGAATTATTTCTAATAGCTTTTGAGCAGTCTTTGGAGTTCTCTAAGTATACCATCATGTCATCTTCAAAGAGTGATAGTTTGATTTCCTCATTTCCTACTCTAATTCCTTGAATCTCTTTCTCGGCTCTTATTGCTGAGGCTAGTGTTTTTAGTACTATATTGAATAGTAATGGTGACAGTGGACAACCTTGTTTCACTCCTGATCTTACAGGGAAAGGTTCTAGTTTATCGCCATTACATATGATGTTTACTGACAGTTTTAAATATATGCTTGTTATTATTTTAAGGAATAGTCCATTTATTCCTATACTCTCAAGCGTTTTTAGTAGGAATGGATGTTGGATTTTATCAAATGCCTTTTCTGCATCTATTGAGATGATCATATGGTTTTTATTAATTTGATTATTTATATGGTCAATTATACTAATAGTTTTCCTAATATTAAATCAGCCCTGCATTCCTGGTATGAATCCTACTTGATCATAGTGTATTATCCTGGGGATGATTTTCTGAAGTCTTTTTGCTAATATCTTATTAAGATTTTAGCATCAATATTCATTAAGGAGATTGGTCTATAGTTTTCTTTCTCAGTTTTTGATCTACCTGGTTTAGTTATCAGTACCATGTCTGTGTCATAAAAGGAATTTGGTAGGACTCCTTCAATCCCTATTTTTTCGAATAGTTTATATAGCATTGGAGTTAGTTGTTCTTTAAATGTTTGGTAGAATTCACATGTAAATCCATCTGGTCCTGGGGATTTTTTCCTGGGGAGTTGATTAATAGTTTGTTCTATTTCTCTTTCTGAGATAGCACTATTTAGATTACTTCTTCCTCTGTTAATCTGGGCAAGCTATATTTTTGAAGGTATTCTTCCATTTCATTTAAGTTATCAAATTTATTGGCATAAAGTTGAGCAAAGTAGCTCCTAACTATTGTTCTAATTTCCTCTTCATTAGTGGTGAGTTCTTTCTTTTCATTTTCAAGACTAACAATTTCCTTTTTCTCTTTCCTTTTTTTAATCTTGTTTACTAAGGGTTTGTCTATTTTGTTGGTTTTTTCATAGAACCAACTCTTAGTTTTATTAATTAATTCAATAGTTTTTTTTTTCTTTTTTACTTTCAATTTTCTTAATCTCACCTTTTGTTTTTAGAATTTCAAGTTTTGTGTTTGTCTGAGGGTTTTTAATTTGTTCCTTTTCTAGCAATTTTAGTTGTAAGCCCAATTCGTTGACCCTCTCTTTCTCTATTTTATGCAAGTAGGCCTGTAGAAATATAAAACTTCCCCTTATTACTGTTTTGGCTGTATCCTACACATTTTGGTATGATGTCTCATTATTGTCATTTTCTTGGGTGAAGTCATTAATTATGTCTATGATTTGCTGTTTTACCCAAAAATTCTTTAGTATAAGATTTTTTAGTTTCCAATTATTTCTTGGTCTATTTTCCTCTGGCTTTTTATTAAATGTAATTTTAAATACATTGTGGTCTGAAAAGGATGTGTTTACTATTTCTGCCTTACTGCATTTGATTTTGAGGTTTTTATGTCCTAGTATATGATCAATTTTTGTATAGGTTCCATGAACTGCTGAGAAGAAAGTGTACTCCTTTCTGTCTCCATTTAGCTTTTGCCAAAAATCTAACATATCAAACTTTTCTAAGTATTCTATTTACCTCTTTGACTTCTTTCTTATTTATTTTTTGGTTTGATTTATCTAATTCTGAGAGTTCAACGTTGAGATCTCCCACTATTATAATTTTGCTGTCTATATCTTCTTGTAGCTCTCTTAATTTCTCTTTTAAGAATATAGATGCTGCACCACTTGGTGCGTATATGTTTAATATTGATACTGCTTCATTATTGATGCTACCTTTTAGCAGGATATAATGCCCTTCCTTATCTCTTTTAATTAGATCAATTTTTGTTTTTGCTTGATCTGTGATGAGGATGGCTACCCCTGCTTTTTTGGCTTTACCTGAAGCATAGTAGATTCTGCTCTACCCTTTTACTTTTAGTTTGAATTTATCACCCTGTTGGAGGTGTGTTTTTGTAATCAACATATAGTAGGATTCTGATGTTTAATCCAGTCTGCTAACTGCTTCCTCTTTATGAAGGAGTTTACCCCATTCACATTTATGGTTAGAATGACTAATTCTATATTGTTTGCCATCCTGTTAACCCCTGCTTATGCTTTTCTCCTTTCCTTCCCTCTTACCACCCTCCCCAGTAATAAACTTGTGAACACCGCTTGCTTTTCACAGCCCTGCCTTTTTAGTATCCCTCCCCCACCTTAAAGTTCCTCCCCTTATTTTACCCCATTTCCTCACAATTTCTGTATTCCCTTCCCCTTAGCATGCTCCTTCCCTCTCACTTTTCAATGAAGTGGAAGAAGTTCCACTATAAATCGAATATGTCTATTAATACACTATGTTCATCTCCCTCCTTTCTTTCTCTCAGATATAATAGGTTACCTTTGCATCTTCATGAGATGTAGTACCACCACTTTACCTTTTTTATGATATAATTTCCTTTCCACTCTCTAGTTTCTACACAAATTATACATGTGTTCTTTACATATCTTTTTGGTCTTTTTGGCAGAAATATAGTTCTCAAGATTTTTTTTACCTTTTTAGAAATCTCTTGATTTCTGTATTTGAAGACCAAACATTTTCTGTAGGTCTGGTTTTTTCATCAAGAATAGATGGAATACAAGGGATAATATTATAAAAAATATATATATATAATAAAAAGAATAGATGGAATTAATTTATTTTGTAAAATATCCATCGTCTTCCCTGGAAAATGATGCTCATTCTTGCTGGGTAAGTTATTCTTGGCTGCATACCAAGTTCCTTAGCCTTTCAGAATATCATATTCCAGGCCCTTCGTTCTTTTAATGTAGATGCTGCTAGATCCTGGATTATCCTTATTATGGCTCCTCCATATCTGAATTGCTTTTTTCTAGCAGCTTCCAGTTTTTTTTTTTTCCTTCATCTTATGGTTCTTGAACTTGGCCAACATATTTCTTGGTGTTTTGATTTTAGGGTCCCTTTCAGTAGATGATCGATGAGTTTTTTCAATGTCTATTTTACCCTCTGTTTCCAAAACTTTTGGGCAGTTCTCTTTGATAATTTCCTGGAAAATAGTGTCCAGGCTCTTTTTTTCCTCACAATTTTCAGAGAGTCTGATTATTCTCAAATTGTCTCTCCTGGATCTGTTTTCCAGGTCTGTTGTCTTTCTAATAAGGTACTTGACATTCTTTTCAATTGTTTCGTTTTTGTGGTTTTGCTTGACTACCTCTTGCTTTCTCCTTGAGTCATTCATTTGTACTTGTCTGAGTCTAATTTTCAATGATTTATTTTCTTCACTCACTTTTTTTATATCTTTTTGTAATTGTCCAATTTTGTTTTTAAGTGAGTTTTTTTTTTCTTCTATGGAATTGTTTTCCTTTTCATCCATTTTATTTTTTAGAGAGCTGTTTTCTTTTTCCAGCTCACTAATTTTGTTTCTCAATGATTTGTTTTCTTTATCCACTCTGTCTTTAAATGCGTGGAATGACTTCTCCAGACTCTCTTGCCAAGCTTCCCTTTCCTTTTCCCATTTCTCTTCTAGCTCTCTTGTGAGAGCCTTTTCGATTTCCTCTATGAGAGTCTTATGTTTTGAGGAGTGTCTCATATCCCCCTTAGGGGATTCTTCTGGAGACAGTATGCTTTTAGTCTGCTCAGTGTTTGAAATCTGCTCTCTCTCCCTACAGAAGCTGTTGATGGTTAGAGCCCTTTTGAATTTTTGTTCATTTTGTCAGAGCAGGACTCAAAGAAATCAAATTGACAAGAGAAATACTTGGTCTGTTTTTTGGGGGGATGTTGCTGGATGGTGTTAATGGGCTTCCTCTACAGACTGGGGCAGAGGGCAGCAGTGAGCCACTAACAGGACAGCGATGGTTGATCTGAGTCTGTGCTCTTAGACTCTGAGAATGTACTGAGTCACTCTGGGTGGGGGTGGGGGTGGCCGGGGACCCAAAGAAGCTGGCTTTCCGGGGTTTTTATTTTTCACCTCCGGTGTTTACACCCTCTCTGCTGCTCCTGGCTTGCTGCCAAGACAGAACATCCACACTGGGGTAAAAGTCTTTTTGCAGAAAAGGAAGAGATTGTACCCCTTCCCCCTCTGATCCGGGTTGTGTGAGCTACCTGTCTTGCTCTGGCTGCCTGCCCTCAGTCTGTGCCTAGTCTGTTTGAACCTTCCCCAAGCAAACACAGACCTTCTCTGGCCAATTTCAAGGATGTCTACTGTTGGTGATTATTTGTGCGTTTCTTTTCAGGTCAAGCATTAACTCTGAGGCTTGTCATGAAATAAGTCCTGAGAGAAAAAACGGAGCTCAAGCAGCTGTCTGCCCCCATGCTGCCATCTGGCCAAGAATTTTTAAATGGTCTCTTCTTAACCTTTTTTTTAGGTCAGGTGTTTTGTCAATGAGCTATTTCACATTTTCTTCCATTTTTTCATTCTTTTTAGTTTTACTGATTCTTGCTGTTTTACAAAGTCATTAGCTTCTGTTTGCCATTCTTTAATTTTTAATGTGTGATTTTATTCAGTTAGATTTTTCATCTCCTTTTCCATTTGGCTTATTCTACTGAGGTTAGGAGTTGTTTAGATATTTTTTTCTTCCTTTTCCAAACTATTGACTCTCTCATGCATACTTTTCATTTATTTTCACATTTTTTTCTTCTACTTTTCTTATTTGCCTTTTGAAATCTTTTATGAGAATTTCCAAAAAGTCTCTGGGATTGATACCAATTTATCTCACTGTTTGAGAATTTTTTCTGTGGACATTGTCTTCCTCTGAGATTTTGTTTTGGTCTGCCCTCTCACCATAATAGCTTTTATTTCTTTTCTGTTTCTTGCTCATTTGCTTTTTAATTTCTTTTGGTACTACCTCCTTTTTCTTTTTTTTTTCTTTTTTTTTTTTTTTTTTACTTTTAAGGTGGCCCTCTGTTCCTGGAGTAAAGGTGGTTTGTCCCAAGCTCCCTATGCTGAGACTTGGCTTTTAGTACAGAGGTCCCTTGTTTCTGTAGGGGATAGCTTTGCCTACTCTGTTTAGAAAATAATCTGGTTTCTCAGAGTTTACCTTTGAGTTGGAACTGGAAGTTGCTCCATTGATTTGCTTTTTTACTATTCCAGGACTGAGAGTCTTAGTTGCTGATTTGCTGTGATTATTAACCCTCTCACCTGCTTTATTAGAATCTATCTGACCCTTTTCACTTTAGTGAAACTGACTTTTCTTGAAGTTTTTTTGGTCTGTCTTGAGTTGAAGAGTGGTTTGATTCCATCAAACTCTGTCCAGAGGCTTGGTTTCACGTGGTTTTCAAGGTTTTCTGGAGAAATCAAGCAGTTTCCTGACTTCACTCAGCCATCTTAGTTCCCTGATAATCCTATATATACAGACAATACAAAAATACATAAATGTTTATGTATGTATACAATAATCATACACATACATATGCACACTCATATATATATACATATATGTACATATATGTATATATATATATATATATATGCACACATAGAGAAACACATACACATATACACATTTTCTTTTCTTATTTGTATAGAGTAGTTTGCATGTTGGCTTTTCCATTATTCTTTGAGTTCCTTGAGAGCTATGACTGCCTTTTGCTTTTCTTCTTGTCTTTGATGTTATGTATAATACCTATAATATAGTAGGTTTTCAGTAAATGTTAGTGAATTGATTTATTTACTTTCTGCCCTGATGAATTCTCATCATCTGGCTCACATGAATTATATCCTTGGGTTTTTTTTTTGTTGTTTTTTTAAAAAGAAAACTGGAAAATATGATTCTTCAAGTAGCCTCAGTGTTATTTGAAAGATTGTAGAGCCTGAGAGAGTTACTCCAGAACTGAATAAACTTATTTACTTCTTTTTAAGGGAAAATAATATCTTCTATAAATTATAGGCTTTATCTGTATAATCATTGAGGTTTTCGAACAAGATAGCATTTAATGTACCTTCCAGCTTTGTGTCTATGATTTATGTACCAAGATATAAAGTATTGCTTCCTACATCATTTATAGTATCTACATATCACATACACACATATGCACACACACACACACACACACATATATATGTATATGTGTATATATATATATATATATATATATATATATATATATATATATATATATAATTCAACCATTTATTGACATATTCTAAAAAGTTAAGGAATTTTTTCTTTTAAGTTGAGGAATTTTTGAAGAAAAAAAGAAAATAAACATTGCCATCAAGGAACCTGGATTTTACATAGTGACAGTGTATCACATGTCTATATTCAAAAGAATTTGGGGAAATAGAGAACACTTCCAGCTGATAGAATAAGGGAACATTTCCCAACAAAGATGATATTGGATGTTATTCTTGAAAAATATGAAGATTCATAAAGGTGGAGTTTAAAAGGAAATAAATTATGGGCATAGAGGAATGGCTTATAAATGTAGTTTACACTAAAGCATTATGTGAGTATATGGAAGCAGGCTGCTGAATGTTAAATTTGGAGATTAGATTTTATTTCAGTTTAACTGTATTATAAAGCAAATAATGGGTTTGAAGGAGTTTTGTCCATCTAAGATGATGATCATGATTATGTATTGTCTTGAAAATTGCATAGTAATTAACAAATATAAAATCAAAAAGAGTAAGTTAATTGCCGATTTTTTATAAAGCTTGTATACATTTGAGGTCAGATTTCAATTCAGATTTTTCTTCATTCCAAGTCCAAAGCATTATATATTGTTCCAACTATCTTCCATATACATACATACATATATATATATATATATATATATATATATATATATATATATATATATATATATATATATACATACACACACATATATGATACTGTTTATGTATTATATATATATATATATATATATATATATATATATATATATATAAACAGTACTACATGTATATATGCTGTGGCATTTATTACTTATTATTTTCCATTATTTTGATTATTCAAGACATTCCTGATAAACTATATACAAAAGATTTTTTGGTTTTTTTTTTTAGTAAAAGCTGTAAACTAATTGAGTGTTGGTGGGAGAATTGGAAATGGCTGAATATTTAGGACTTATGTGGTTTCTAGCACTATAGAAATAACTGGACGTATTTATCTTCTTGGCTCCACTTCTCTATCTAATATTCTGAGATATTGCATACAGTTTCCCATTCACATACTTTATTCCCCATTGGGAGCAGAATGAAAGGGTCACAAACTGCTGGATTGATTTGAAAGTGCATCAATTCCCCATCCACTTCCATTCATTTCTATAACTGTAGTAGAAAATTGTTACCAGTCCAAATTTGACATCCTATCTATACATTGTGGTCATTTTAAAGCATTTGTATGAAAATGATTTAAGATCTAGGACACTTATAAATCTGGTGTGGGAGAGAACTAAGATAGCAATTGCTCTGTGAAGAAATGATTGTCAAGTGTTACTTGGCCCCCGTTAATTTTGGCAGGCCATGCTTTGTGAAGGTGCCAGATGCCTATTGTCCCTGGGCTAGGATTATTTTTATAGCCTTCATATAAAATGTTCAGGTTATTATTTTATCATTATCCCTGTATGACAATAATGGCTACTTAATTTAATGATGGAAGTCAAGGAGATCATGCCTCATGTATTTCCCTTTGACCTAATCTTTATGAAGTTTTCTTTTCAGTTTAAATAAATGTAGCTTTGGTTCTAGGTTTTCAAAGTTTTTTAAATTGCTAAATGATTCAGATATCTTTTATACTCAGCTTTTATATTTTAATGTTAAAACTAGTGTTTACTCCTTAAGAGATTTCTATTCTTAAGGTCTTAAGTATACTTATTATTTTTCTATTATTGTGTTCTGTAGCATACAAAAAGGTTTTAGTCTTACTTATTCCTTATTGTTCCATAATAAAAGTGGCCCTCAGATTTTTGGCTTTGGCTTAACCAGAGAAAGAAAACTAATGAGTTTGCTATGCTGGAGAGTCTTTGAGCAGAATTCTAATGACATTTCATGTCTGCTACTGAAGGTCATTTTAGTATCAAAGAGAGAGGCTCATCACTAGCAGGCTGGACCCTTGTTTAATGCCCATGGAAATTCATGACACAAAGAAAATTATAAGTCAAATTTATATGTCCCTCTCCATTTCCACTATTATGATGATAGAAGCAGAATCCGAGAAAAAATATTTTAACTGACAATATAGAGTTCATCTATTTCGGCTTTAGATTTCTATGTAGAGAGTCACCGTTTGGGCTTCTACGAGTGTTTTGCTGTGACCAGACAGTTAATTTAACAACTCTATTAATTTCTGCCCTGACTTGGAGAGCAAAGATAAAAATCAACATCAAATTAGAAGACAAAATAAAGAGTAAAAGTTAAGGCACTATCAGTGATGGGAAATTAAATTAAATGGTTTTACTTTGGTTTGTATCAAATCTTTTATTATCTTTTCTTAAGGCTTTTTATTTTCAAAACATATGCATGGATAATTTTCAACATTTACCCTTGTATTACCTTGTCTTTCAAATTCTTTCCCTTCCTTCCCCCCATTCCTCCCCTAGATCAATATATGTTAAATATGCATAATTCTTCCATATATATATTTTCACAATTATCATGCTGCACGAGAAATATCAGATCAAAAAGGAAAAAAATGAGAAAGAAAACAAAATGCAAACAAATAACAACCAAAAAATGAAAATATTATGTTGTAGTTTACACTCAGTTCTCCCAGTCTTCTCTCTGGTGAAAATGCCTTTCATCATCATAGGAATTGGCCTGAGTCATCTCATTGTTGAGAAGAGCCATACACATCACAACTAATCATGGTATAATCTCATTATTGACTTGTATAGTGATCTCCTGTTTCTGATCACTTCACTTGTGTCAGTTCATGTAAGTCTCTCCAAGCCTCTCTGAAATCATCCAGGTGATCCTTGTTCTATAAAATAATAATATTCATATATCATATGATTCAGCCATTCTCCAATTGATAGGCATAAACTTAGTTTGCAGTTTCTTGCCACTCCAAAAAGGTGTATAAACATTTTTGCACATGTGGGTCCCTTTCCCTCTTTTATCATTTCTTTGAGATATAAGAAACACTGGTGGATCAAAGGATATGCACATTTTGATAGTCCTTTGGACATAGTTCTAAATTGTTCTCCCAAATGATTGAATCAATTCACAGGTTTACCAACAATGTATTATTTTCTCAGTTTTCTGGCATCCCATTTAATATTAATTATTATCTTTTTCTATCATTTTACCAATCTGAGAAGTATGTAGTGGTACCTTAGAGTAGTATTAATTTGCATTTCTTTGATCAATAGGGATTCAGAGCATCTTTTTACATGACTAAAATAGTTTCAATTTCTTCATCAAATAAATTGTCTGTGTTTTTTGATCATTTATTAATTGGAGAATATCTTCAATTCTTATAAATTCTTATAAATTTGTGTCATTCTATATAGATTTTTTAGAAATGAGGCCTTATCAGAACCCTAGAAAGCAATATTTCTTTTCACAGTTTTTTTCTTCCCTTCTAATCTTGTCTGCATTGGTTTTGTTTCTACAAAAACTTTTAAACTTATCTTTTGTATTCATTAATCTACTCTAGTTCTTCTTGGCCAGGAAATCCTTCCTTTTCCGCAAATCTGAGAGGTAAATCATCCTTCATTTTTAAAAAAAATTTGCTTATAATATCACTCTTAATGTCTAAATCATGAACCCATTTCAACCTTATTTTGGTATAGGGTATTAGGTGTGAGTCAATGCCTAGTTTGTCCCACACTAATTTCCAATTTTTGTAGCAGTTTTTGTCAAATAGTGAGTTCTTATCCCAAAAGCTGGGTCTTTGGGTTTGCCAAAAACTAGGTTACTATCATAGTTCACTATTCTGTCCTGTTAACGTAACCTATTCCACTGATTGACTACTTTATTTCTTATCCAATACCAAATGCTTTAGTGACTGCTTCTTTGCAATATAGTTTTAGGTCTGGTATTAATTTTTCATCAATGCCTTGAACTTTTGTTCTTCCAGATGAACTTGTTATTTTTTCTAGCTCTGTAAAATAATTTCTTGGGAGTTTGATTGATATGGTGCTGAATAGTAAATATATTTAGCTATTATTAGTTAAATTAGTATATGAGCACTTGATATTTTTCTAAGACATTAGATCTAACCTTATTTTTGTGGAAATTGTTTTATAATTGTGTTCATATAGTTCCTGACTTTTCCTTGACAGGTAGACTCCCAAATATTTTATATTATTTGCAGTTATTTTAATTGGAATTTCTCTTTGTAGCTTTGTTTGATTTATGTAGATTTATTTTGTATTATGTAACTTTGCTAAAGTTGTGAATTGTTTTTAGTAGCTTTTAAATTGATTCTCTAAGTATACCATTATATCATTGACAAAGAGTGATGATTTGGTTTTCTCATTACCTACTCTAATTCCTTTAATCTTTTTTTTCCTTGCCAAAATTAACTTTCTTATTCAATATTGAATACTAATGGTGATAGTAGCCTACCTTATTTCATCCCTGATCTTATTGGGAATGGTTCTATACACCCATAGGAATGGGTGTTGGATTTTATCAAATGCTTTTTTTGCATCTATTGAGATAATCAAATGATTTTTGTTAGTTTGATTATTGATTTAGTCAATTATGCTAATACTTTTCCTAATAGTGAACCAGTCCTGTACTCCTGGTATAAATCCTAGTTGTTCATGATGTGTCATCCTGAGAATAACTTGCTGAAATCTCTTTGCTAGTATTTTATTTAAGATTATTATATCAATATTCATTAGGGAAATTGGTCTGTAATTTTCTTTCTCTGTTTTTACCTTATCTGGTTAGGTATCACCACCATGTGTGTTATAAAAATAATTTGGTAGGACTCCTTTCCCTATTTTGTTTCAAAATAGTTTATATAGTAATAGAATTTATTGTTCTTTAAATGTTCGATAGAATTCACATGTAAATTCATCTGGCCCTGGAAATTTTTTCTCAGTGAGTTGATCAATAGTTTGTTCAATTTCTTTTTCTAAAATGAGACTATTTAAGTAATTTATTTCCTTATATCTTAAATTGGGCAAACTATATTTTTGTAATTATTCATTCATTTTGGTTAGATTGTCAGATTTTCTGCCATACAGATAACTAAAATAGTTCCTAATTATTGCTTTAATTTCCTCTTCATTGGACAAAAGCACACCCTTTTCATTTTTGATACTAACAATTTAATTTTCTTCTTTCCTTTTTCTAATCAAATTAACTAAAGAGTTTATATTTTGTTGGATTTTTCCATAAAAAACAGCTCTTATTTTGTTTATTAATTAAATAGTTTTTTAACTTTCAATTTTATTAATTTCCCCTTTTATTTTCAGTATTTCAAATTTTGTATTTAATTGGGGGGTTTAACTTGTTCTTTTTCTAGATTTTTAGTTGCATGCCAAATTCATTGATCTTCTTTTTTTCTATTTTATGCAAGTAAACAAATAGAGATAAAACTTTCCCTAATATGATATAAGAACTGTCTGACAGCATCCCATAAATTTTGGTATGTTGTCTCATTATTAGCATTATCTTGGATGAAGTTATTAATTGTGCCTGATTTGTTATTTCACCCACTCATTCTTTATGATCAGATTATTTAGTTACCAAGTAATTTTTGGTTTATTTTTCCCTGGCCCTTTATTACATGTAATGTTTACTGCATCATGATTTGGAAAAGATGCATTTACTATTTCTGCCTTTCTACATTTGATTTTGAAGTTTTTATATGGTCAATTTTTGCATGAGAAAATTTTGCACTAAGAAAAAAGTATACTCCTTCCTGTCTGCATTCAATTTTCTCCAAAGGTGTATCATATCTACCTTTTAAAAAATTTATTTACCTCCTTAACTTCTTTCTTATTTATTTTGTTCTCTGATTTATCTAATTTTTAGAAAGCAAGATTGAGATCCCCTATTGTTATAGTCTTCTTGCAGCTATCAACTTCTTCTCTAGGAATTTTGATATAATACCAGTTGGGGCATATAAGTTTAGTATTGTTATTACTTCATTATTTAGGTATCCTGTAGCAAGATATAGGTTCCTTCCTTATTTCTTTTAATTAAATCTATTTTTGCTTTTGCTTAATTTGAAATCAGGATCACTACCCTGCTTTTTTTTTTTTTTTTTACTTCAGCTGAAGCATAATAGTTTCTGCTTCAGTCTTTTATCTTTATTTTTATCTATCACTCTGCTTTAAAAGTTTTTCTTGTAGACAGCATATTGTAGGATTCCAGTCTGCTATGTGCTTCCATTTTATTAGAGATTTTATCCCATTCCCATTCATAGTTAAAATTACTAATTCTGTATTTCCCACCATCTTATTTTTCTCGTCATACTTTTCTGTTTCTTTCTTCCCCAGCATTTTTCTTCTGATCACCACCTCCCTCAAACAACTCTACCTCTTTACAGTCCCTCCCCCTTTCTTACATCTTTCCCATTTTACTTCTGTTCTCTCTTCTATTAGCATCTTTTTTTCCTTTCCCATTCCATTCTTATTTTTTTATAATGTGAGACAAGTTTCTCTGTGAAGCTAAATATATCTGCTATTCTCTCTCTGAGTCAAATCTGATGAGAGTAAGATTCACACAATGTTCATTTCCTCCCTTATTTCCCTCAGTTATAATTATATAAAATTATAATCTCTTCATGAGATGTAATTTATCTCATTGTCCCTTCATTCTCCTCTTCTTTCAGTACAATTCCCTTTTCAACTCTAATTTATTTTGTATAGTATCACAATAAAATAAAATTATACCTGCACCCTTTAAATATACACATTACAGAGATACAGTTCTCAAGAGTTCTTCCATTTTTACTTTTTTTATTTTTCATCTGTATTTAGAGATCAAAATTTCTGTTCAGATCTTGACTTTTCATAGGAAAAAATGAAATTAATCTATATAATGGAATGTCTATTTTATTTCCTGAAAGATGGTGCTCAGTTTTGCTGGATAGTTGATTTTTACTGCAATCCAAGTTCCTTTGCCTTTGGGAACATCAGATTCCAGGCCTTCCATCTTTAAAATTGTAAATAGCTAGGCTTTGGGTAATCCTGATTGTTATTTGAATTGTTTCTTCCTGGCTGATTGCAGTATTTTTACTTCGATCTGATAATTCTGAAATTTAGCTATGATATTCCTTGAAGTTTTCATTTTGGAATCTCTTTCAGGAAGTGATCTGTAAATTCTTTCAAATGCTAATTTACTTTCTGGTTCTAGAATATCAAGGTAATTTTCCTTGATGATTTCCTGAAAATGATGTCTAGGCTCCTTTATCATCATGGTTTTCAGGAAGTCCAACAATTCTTAGATTGTCTCTTCTAGATGTATTTTCCAGATAGGTTGTTTTTTTTTTTTTTTTTCTAATGAGCTATTTTATTTTTTTCTTTTATTTTTTTCCCCATTTTTTGTGTTGGTTAACTGATTCTTGATGTCTCATTGAGTCATTTGTTTCAATTTGTTTAATTCTAATTTTTAGTGAATTATTTTCTACAGTTAGCTTTTTTATCTCCTTTTGCTTTTGGCCAATTGAATTTTTAAATAAGTTTTTTTGTTCAATGGACTTTTTTCTATTGCACAAATTCTGTTATTCAAGCTAATGTTTTCTTTTTTCCAGTTTGTCAAATCTAATTTGTAATGATTTTATTCAACTTTTATCTTTCTTTTTCCATATTCTACTGTGATATTCTATTTCCCCTCATTTTCCTTCTAATTCTCTTTTAAGATGCTTTTTTAATTTTTCCAAGAGAGCTTTCTGAGATGGGAACCAACTCATACCACCATTTGGGACTACATTTAGAGATGATTTGCTTTTAGAGTCCTCAGGCTTTGACGTCTCTTCTCTTTCTGCATGAAAATTATCTATATTCAGAGTTCGTTCTGCTTTTTTGCTCATTTAAAAAAAATCCCTTGGAATTGGTAATATCTGAAACTCTAGCAGTTACTATGTACTTTATCATATTCTTCAATTGAGAAGGGACAAACCTTAATGGGTACCTGGTATTCAAAGTCCAACAAATTAGGAGTACATCAGGGTGAGGACTGAAGAGAATTCTGATCTGGGGATCCTCCTTAAAATAAAGCCAATTTAAAAAGCCAATTAAAGGAAAAGGCCTCAAACATGAGTGTACTTTCATTGGGTACAAAGCTGAAGTGAATTTCTAAGGTGAAGCAGTTTCTGTGGGTGCATAGTTGAGAAAGGGAAAAGGACATGTTATGTATGCTCCTCCCTTTGGTTAATAAATGGGATGCCATGGATAAAAGTATACATGATGGGAAGTAATGGATAAGTTGGGATCTTCCTTGTTGGAGGGAATATACAGATCAACTCAATCCCATATCAATTTATATATTTGATTACATATTTCTCAGTCTTTTGGCATTTTTATTAGCTCTCTCTTTTCCAGTCTAGGCACCAACAAATATTCTCTAAGCAGGTGCATGTGAGTAGGTCACATTAAAGAAGCATTAATAGCTGTAGCTGTAATATTTTTTCATGTATATTTTCTCATTTGGCCCTCAAAATGTCTTATGTGGAAGGTAGTGTTGGTCTTAACCTCATATTTATATATGAGAAAACATACTCAGGGAAAATAATAATTCATTTGTCTATAGTGCTTTATTTCTTTTTAATAATGAAGATTAAATTTATTTTATTTTTAATTTGTGAAATAAAACAAGTATTTTAAAAACAGAGTAGATTAAAAATGATTCCACATGAAACTGCAAATCTATTGCATACAACTTGCTGTTTAAAAAAGATAACTATATAATAAAGTTATCATGTGAATTTTTTCCCTTTTTTTCTTCCTTCTCCCATTCTCATCTATTTTAGACATAGTTATTATTATATGTTTTTGTGTAAGATCATTTTTTACATATTTCAATTTATCAGTTTTTTCTGTGGAATTTTCTTTAACATATATTAATGATTTCATCACAAAAAGATAAAGTAGCTTATGTAAATATTATTCTCATTTTAAACTTGAGAAAACTGAGGCTCAGAGATGAAGTGACTTTCTCACATGACATACAAAGGTTCTTAGTGGAAGACAAGATTTTAATTCAATTTCTGTATTTATTGTAGTTTATAAATATTAATTAAACATCTGTTAAACATTAAGTCATTTTTTTAAGCTTTGGGGATACCAAAATCAATAGCCAAACTGATTCTACCCACAAGAAGCTTGTATCTTATTGGGAAGGAGATGGCATGTATAGATAAAATAAAATATAAAATACATTCTGGAGTAATCAGAAAGGAACTCCTCAATGAATGACACCTGAATAGAGCCTTTAAGGAAGGTTCCAGGTTCCAAGAAGTACAGGGGAGGAGGGAAAATTCTGATTAGATTCCCCCCGCAAAAAAATTGAGAATGAGGCAAACTGCTCTTCAGGATAGCAGCAAGTAGACTTTTCTAGTTGAAGCATTGAGTTCTTATCTTCTACCCTGATGGGAAATGTAATATATTTGTGAATCACTTTTCCACTGAAAACTGTACCCAATCTGGAGGTAAAAGAGACCTGGGTTTGAATCATACTCAGTACATTTGAGCTGTGTGTAAATGTTCAGAGTGTTTTATTTCTCTAAGCTGCAAAGCCTCTTCTGAAAAATGTGGATAATAAATGTCTATGTGTTTCTAACTCAAATGAGATTATGTATGTAAAGCAATTTGAAAACCTTAATGTGCTATATGAATGTCTATCATTGTTATTATTAATTATAGAAACAAAAAGAATGATATATATCTATAATAAAAGTCTAAAAATTAAATAAATCATTGGGAGAGGAGAGAAAACACTTGACACCAATAACATCAATCATCCATTTAGTCCTCTGAGTTCATTTAATAGATGAATACAATAGCTTTAAACGCATCCCCAAATGCATTTTTCCTACCTACTCTCCATGCAAAGATATACACAGACTCAAAGAAACAAGTGTATGTTCTGTTTGTATAATATATATGTACATACACATACACAAACGCATATAATTGGATATGATCAATTCCTCTGAGTGTGACTGATGAAACTGAGACAGTGTAAAACTGGAACAAAATTGACTGGGTGTTTTGTCTTTTGGTAATGAAAGTGATATGCTACTTTTCCCCCTTTCTATTAAGTCCAAAATAACATCACCTCAGATGATAATCCTTAGAGTGTGGAGAGGAGGAAAGAATGGGAATATAAAAAGCTGGCTACATGAAGCCTGTAGCCAGATTGTGAGATAAAGCTAACCTTACACAGTTTGCAAAACACTGGTATTTCATCATCTTTTATTTATGTAGTTCATTAAAATGGGATGCTAATATGCTATGTACTAAAAGAAATCCTGTAAATAAGTCTCAGGAACATCTGGACCATTAACCATACAGTAGTAGATGGCTTGGAAGTACTCATGGGCCAATGATTTGATTGCTGACTGTGTCTCAATGTTGTGTGTTTGTGTGTGTGTGTGTGTGTGTGTGTGTGTGTGTGTTCATTTTATGTATGTCTGTATGTGTACCTGAAATGTGTGTGAAAGTTTCAAATAATTTCAAAGCTAGGTCAGAAACTATTCAAGAAATAGCAACTCTAACCCCAGGATGACTAGAAACAGTTTTGTATTTCTGCTGTTGTTGAATACTAATAAGGTCTTATTTTTATCAGATGCTGAAGGGAGCATATTGCCTAAAACACTGCAGAGACACTTGTTAAATCATCCAGCATCAGAAAGTTAAATATTCTTATCTGGTTTGACTTGTAATAATAATATTTCTCCTTAGATATTCTAGGCAGAACAGACCTTCGAATGTTTTTGGTGGAAAAAGATACCTTTCCGCCTTGATAGTAATTCTGTGCTTGGCCTACAAAAAAGGCTTATAAGATCTAGAGATGCAAGAAACATTTGAGACCTTGGAGTCCAGTTGGTACTCAACTTGTCTCAGTAATAGG
The DNA here is from genome assembly GCF_048593235.1 of Sminthopsis crassicaudata. Taxonomy (NCBI): domain Eukaryota; kingdom Metazoa; phylum Chordata; class Mammalia; order Dasyuromorphia; family Dasyuridae; genus Sminthopsis; species Sminthopsis crassicaudata. The sequence continues at coordinate 199,788,109 of NC_133618.1, read as the reverse complement.
TACTTCTTTTTAACATTGGCAAATGTAATGGACATGAGAATTGTTCTATTACATTATTATATGTCCACAGACAGAGCTGGAAGAAAACATAGATGTTTTGGAATCTAGTCCCCATCATTTTAAAGATGAGGAAACTGAGCATGAAAAAATGTGATTTGGGGTAGATCCCATTGTTATTAAGTAATAGAGTTAGAATTTGAACCCAGGCCATCTCTAAATCTACATTCTTTCTTTTGTATCTACTGCCACAGTATCTGCTGATTGAAAAAAACACTAAAGGACAAAAATAAATTTGTGAATTTGGTAATGCTTTTAAATGCATCCCCCTACATTCCCAGTCTTATTTATTTATTTATTTTCATTTTTTCTTGGGGGAATAAAGGTCACAGAGTGCATAAGCATCTGAACTCCTGATCCTGATAAGGATCCTCCTGATTCCGGGGCCAGTGGTTTATTCACTGTCCCAGTTAGCTACTCTGCTCTTCTTACACCTTACTCTCTAACATGAACTCTTAAATCCATTGATTCTAATATTCTGGCTTTTCCATGATTAAGATGCTCTACCTCTCATATTTAGTTTAGTTTTTTTTTTTTTTCCTGGCTACCCCTAGGTCTGAAGTGTTTTCCCTCATCCACTCTAAGTACTGACCTTCCTATTTTTTTTTTCTTTAAGTGCCAACTTAAATCCTACCTTCTAATTGAAGGCTTTCCTAATATCATTTGATTCAAGTGTTGTCTCGCTTTTAATTATCTACAATTTATTCTGTATATAGCTTGTTTTGTAATATGCATTTGCATGTTGCCTCTTGCATTAGATTGTTAGCTCTAGACAGAGACTGTCTTTTGCCTATTTTTGTATTCCCAATATTTAACACAGAGCCTGGCACATAATTGGCATTTGATAAATATTTTATTGAATGAATGAATTAGTGATATACATATTTTTAATACTGAGAATAGATACATGTATGATACTGAATTAATTTACTTTATAGAGGATACATTTATTTATAAGTTCCTGAACTCAATGAAATAATTCTGAAGTGTTTACACTCCATGAGACTGGAGCATTTTATCTATTCAAATACTTTTATAGAGGAAGAAGTTAACTTCTAGAGATGGTACCAGTAAGGACAATGGATGGGATGAGTTAAAGTTTACAAAGTTCTTAACAACTCTGTGAGCATAGATAGTTCTTCACATGTCATTATGTCTAATTTGCAGGTTAGAAAAATGAGGATTAAAGAGTTTAAATGATGAATTTGATGTTTCACAGGGGATACTAAACCTAAATTTCTTTATCTCCTTTGATAGAAAATAATTTATCTTCTACCCTTTTAATGTAGTTTTCCCTATAGTTATCTACTGGGTCAATCCCTTTTTTATCTTTTATTATCTTAGTTGTTTATTGCATTGTTTCAGTTGTGTACAACTATTCATGACCCTCTTGGCAAAGATACTGGAGTAGTTTGCCATTTCCTTTTCCACTTTATTTTACAGATGAGAAAACTGAGGCAAATATGATTAAGGGACTTTATAGGGTCACATAGAAAGTATATGAAATTGGATTTGAACTCACAATCAGTTTTCAGAATCTAATCCTGGCTTCCTATCCACTGTGCCAATTAGCTGCTAAATTTCTCTTGGAGATTTCTAACACTCTCAAAGTATTCAACTATTATTTGTAAGCAAATTAGAAAGGCCCACAAGTCCTAAGGAATCTGTACTCTGTAGTCTCTATAAACAATAAAAAGTCATAAAGCTTTTGGTGCAGGAGAGCAAACCCTCTTTGGTGTCTTTTTTTTTTTTTTTTTTTTTTTTGAAAGAAACTCTGAGTAATTTCAGAAAGCCTGGAGAGACTTACATAAACTGATATTAAGTGAAGTAAGTATAATCAAAAGAACATTGTACAAATCAACAAGATAATACAATAACAAATTCTGATAAAAATGTGTCTTTCAAGAGTGGGATGATTCGGGCCACTTCCAATGGTCTTGTAATAGAGAGAATCAATTGCACTCTTGGGATTGAGTGTGGATCACAACATAATATTTTCACTTTTTTGTTGTTGTTTGCTTGCATTTTGTTTTCTTTCTCATTTTTTCCCTTTTTGATCTGATTTTTTCTAATGCAGCATAATAATTGTGATATATGTATAGAGAAATTGCACATGTTTAACATATATTAGATAATGTTGTCTAGGAGAGGGGGTGGGGGGAAGGAGGGAGAAAAAACTGAAATAGGAAATTTTGAAAGGGTGAATATTAAAAGTGTTTTGAAAATAAAAAAAGTTTAAAGAAAAAATGAAACCCTGAAAAATACCCATTTTAAGAATTAAGAAATTGAGTCTGAGAAGTGATATGAATCACATGATGTTTGCACAAATATCTTGTTATATTAGAGTGGGATTATAAACCCTGATCTTCTTGAATCCAGGCCTAATATTCTATCCACTACACCAAGCTGCTTTTCAAGAATGGATGATTTTTTTTTAAAGTAGGGATAGGAAGTCTGAAGGATGATTCTGATTTCTCAAGTATTTTTGAACAAGAATTTATATGATTTGAACTCTGCTGCATACTTTGCTGGAACATTTCCAGTACCTTTGCTGCTGTCCATTTATTCTTAGTTGTGAGATCCATCTTTTTTCCTGACTAGAATCAATGGCCTGTGACTGAAATTAAATGCTGGGTTCTCCTTCAAGACTGAATAATTATAGCTATAGTTTTCTTTGACTCAGAAGCTACCACATCTGTAGCTATTCCCCAACTTCAAATCAGAGCTGCTACTCCTGTTCTTTGAAGAAGTCAAGGGGAAGAGCACTTCTCTCAGATCTCTGTATGGCCTCTCCCTCTCTTATCCTAGATTTTATCTGGGACTAATCTCTCTTGGTCTCTGAGAATAACAAATCTTTGTTATGGGACTCCTGCTGCTCCTGAACCTACTATACCTCAAGCCAATATCCATTTTAGACATTCATGCCCCAATTCCCATTTTTAACCTGTCACACAATAACATTGCCCAATTCCTTTTTATATATCCCTTTAAGGGATTTCTTTACATTCCAGATTAGTCATCACCCTTCTTTCCTTTCTTACCCCTCTTCTCACTCACTTCCTACAATTTCTACTGCTTATTCAGAACAAAGAATTTGTTTTTGGCAGAAAAAGAAGGTAAGTACAGTGAGAAATTAGTGAATATGGAAACTGTGCAAGCCCAGAAAGGAGTCAGTATGGGAACCCTAAGGGGATGCTGGTGTTTGGGAATGATACAGAGAGAACTGAGAAAAAAGACAAGTAGGCAGGAAGGCAGATAAATAACTGAGGTGGTTAGGAAGGGAAGGGAAGATGGAAGGAAAGGAGAAAGGGAGGAAGGAATAAAAATGAAAAAGAAATTAATGAAGAAAGAGGAGAAAAGAAAAGAAACAAATGATATAAGGTATAGGAAGCAAGCAAAAGTAAGCAAAAAAAATTTAAAAAAAGATAGAAGGAAAGGAAATGGAGGAAAAGAAGGGAGAAAGAAGGGAGAAAAAAAAGAATGGTGAATTCTGACAGACTTTACTGATATATTAAAGGAACTATTAAGTGAAGTATCAACATTATAAAAATATTTTATTATTTTTCTTTTAAGATGAGTCATCTTTTGTCTAATAGTCATATCATAGTATTTGGTGAATATTTCAAAATGAATGAAGGAACTTATCCATGCTTCTATCTATGAATACTGAGATTTCTTAAATATTTTCTTTGGATCAGAGAAATCTTTAGAGACATCCTAAATACCATTTACTCCATTACAGTGGTTTCTTGTAGAGGGGTGCACAAACATTGGGCAATCACTTAGCTCTGTTTAAAGAAGATACCATCAGATCTATTCAACCCCTGGTATGTGAGTTTATTTCAAATATCATCTGACCACAGTTAAGACCACCCAGATTGCCAGATGAATGCTGAAGATTTGTAAATGGTGATTTCACCCTTATGTTTTTTTTTCCCCATTGATATTTCTCCATTCAAAATATTTGTAACTTCCTTTAGAATTAAACACACTCAAATAAGCTACATTATCCTTGAGTCTATGGGTATTCTCATATTTAATTTTGTCATTTAGTGAAATTTTTAAAATAGAATATATAGAAAATATAGAAATCTTTATCTATCCATTTAAAAAAGTTTTAAGATTTTTTATTAAATTTCAGCGTAATAAACTGAATAATGTAAAAGCAAACATAAACACCTACATTGAAAAGGTTGGATTTATATAAATGCATTTCACAAAGCTAAGGTCAGAAACAGTAAGCCAAGCAAAAATTTAATTTTATTTCTAGTGGATCCCTTAATCAATGGACTGTATGTAATTTTCAAGCATTTTCAAAGAAGCCTTTTACCCAAAGCTTGGTTCAAACATTCAATCAAAAATCATTTAAATTTGTAGCTAATTTCACGAGATTGTGATCTAGCTTTTGAGTCAGCATTGGGGTCTGATAGGAGAATCTGATAGTTATAATTGCTTTACAATTTGAAAAATTTATCTTTACAGAAAGAATTCTGCAACTGACAAGGAGGATGGTTAAATAGATCTTTTTTTTTTTTTCTTTTCCCCAAGCAGGGCTTTGAGTGTACTTAATATAAATTTCAGTCATCCTCGATATCCATGAGCCCAACACAAACTGTAATTCAGACAATTTATTTTCCGTTAATAGGAGTTTCAGAAAATATTAAGATAGACTGTTGCCATTATAACATCTGGACAATACTTCCCCGGAGGTCCTTTCTCTCTGGGAAACCCCATTTGACTCACATTAATGTTAATGGGCATTGCAAACATGTATCCAGAAAGTGAAGGAGGGTGGGGGAGGAGAGGGCTATATAGGAAGAACTTAAGAGGGAGAATATTGTTAATGTTTTAAACTTGAACACTTTGTCATTTTCACACTAAAAAAATAATTTGACATCCCCAAGATATGAAAAATCCAGTCATTATGAAAGTAAACCTAAGGAGTTTCTCTCTCTCCCTCTCTCTCTCTCTCTCTCTCTCTCTCTCTCTCTCTCTCTCTCTCTCTCTCTCTCTCTCTCTCTCTCTCTTTCTCCTGTTATTTATTTTATCTTACAGAATCAATAGTTTGATGAATTAATCATCTGTTCTATCTTGTGAATTCAGGTAGAACCATATATACGCTCTTCATGAAAGAGAAGAATCTTTCTTTCTTTTTTTTTTTCCTCCAAATTCCCTTAAGAATAGATTTTCTAACAGCTCTCTCAGTATCCAATTTCTGTGCAGATTCAACTCCCAGGGCTTATCCTGCCACACCCTTGGAACCAGCCTGCTATAGGAAGAATATAAGCAGCTTCTTGATTAAGAAAGACATTGTTTCATTTTCAAAGTCTGCTTATTAATAGAAATTAATCTAGGAATGGGGGAGGAGTAACAGTTCTCTGTATAAAGCAGTGACTCAATGTATTTTGTGGAAAGGAAAAAGGACAGAAAGGAGGAAAGGAGGGAAGGAGAGAGAGAAGGAGGGAGGGAGGAAATGAAGGATGGTAGGTGGAAAGATTCTCTTTTCTAAAAAAGAAGTCTTCAATACTGATAAACTATCACAGTGATTTCAACTGGCAGAATATATAGTGTTCTATACCTGGAGTCCATCATGTTTCTAACCATATAAGTAGTAGATTTCATCATCGTTCAATTGGAGCTGGTTTTGTTCATTGCATTTGATCTGAAATCTGATGCTTTTTAATCTTAACCTATCCACCTTCATCTCTTCTAAGCAAAATAAATAAGACTTGGTATATAAATAAATTGATCATTTAAAATATTTTGTGCATATCCTATGCCATGTGCAGGTGGACAAGCATTTAAACAGTCTTTAATTTAAATTTATGATTTTAAGGTAATTCACATTAGAGAATAAATTGGACTTATATTTAGTTGTTGAAGTCCATATTAAAATGGAGATTTCTCACTTATCTAAGCTGTAACAAATACCTTAAGCTTTATGGCCCCTCTGATTTCTCCCACCCTTATATAACTCCCCACGAGTTAAATAGTCCAAAATGGGAGATTAAGAAAAATTCAGCTTACACTGCATAAAAAAGCTTAAATAGTTGTCTTCTAAGCAATATGTTTTTAACTCATGCTCTGACATCTTTCTGTATTCAGTGGGGAACCATAAATCTACATTCACAATTAGCTGGGGAATCCTCTGTATTTATTTTGGTTTATATCTAATATATACTTTGAAAACAGAAAGAGACAAGCATTCCAAATAAAAGCTACAATCTTGTGTAGATAGAAGAGTGACAGCTGAAAACCCTTATTTCCCTGGCTTGATTTTTTTCTAAGTATCTCACAAGCACTTTCAAATACTATAAATAACCTTTCTTTAGATAAATAGACACATCCATATGCAGGATGCAGAGAGTTTGGGTTAGTTACAATTTGGAGTCACTATCAAGAGGCTGTTGTTAAAGTGACTTAATCTCATAGCAAAGACTAGGAGTCACAGTTTTTTGTTTTGTTTTGTTTTGTTTTTGTTTTTTATTTTCTCTCCTTGATGTCTAGACAGTTTTATGGAAGTAGGAGACATTCAGTGAATATTTGTTACTTCAGTGATTTATGTGACATTGCTGTCTTTCCGAATTTTGTCAATCCTTCAAGGCTCTTAAATGCTATACATAAGAATTATCAGTGTTGTCCTCTAGAAATAATGCTATATTTGGAGTCACAGGACCCAGGTTTAAATATTGGCTTTATCAGTTACTAGCTGTTGGGCAAATCATTAGCTGCTATGGATCCCAGTTTCTTCAACTATAAATGAGAGTATTGGATTAGATGAACTCAAATCTCTCTTCTAGCTTTTATTTTTTTATTTTAAATTATTTTTTATTTTATAAGTAGTTTGTAGAAAAATTCAATTTTTAGGGATGATGGAATCATTGTATGGAATCAATGCATGGCATGACAGAGAGTGAGATAAAGTCTAATCCTTCAAAGATCAGTTCAGTGCCTTGTACATAGCAGTATTTAATATGTACTTATTGAATCCAATTAAATAAATGTAATAATTCATTAATAATTACATCTACTTAAAAATCAAAGTGGGATACCTCATGATAGAAAGGGGGAATGTGTTTTTCCATTATTGAAAATATTCAAGTGGACAATAGATAATTGCTTATTTAGGGATTTTTGAGGAGAGTATTCTTATATCAAGAAAGATATGAACTTAATGACTTCTAATAACTCTTCCAGTTTCAAACTTAAATGATTTATCTTTGAGATGTTCTATATTATCATCAGTTAATGCATACTCCCTACAATGTCTCTGATGTCAAATGTATTTCTAGCTTTTGCTTGGAAAACTACAGTTTTCAAGGGTATCTCATTCTCTCACAAGGAAATTCTAGTGGTGGATTCTCTATTTGCCTTGGAAAGCCCTGACACAGGGGTCTTTTTGACTATTTTCTTTCACAGTATTTATTTATATTGACTTTTATAAAAGTTATGATAGTACCTCAGTATCTACAAATAGACCTTGAAGTAGACCTGAAACCTAACTCAGAGCTTTTATTGTTCTTTTACTTGTATCTCCCTTCCCCAGTTCATTAAAGGAGTTGAACTACTGAAATCTTTTACAAAAAAAGAAAACTGGAGGATGCCCCAACTACAGAAAATGTTATCCTTCATTTCTGCCTATTGTCTTTCTGGGCTTTCTTCTCCGACAGAAAGCCTTTCTCAACTCCTTTTAATTATAACTCCTTCCCTCTCTTTATTATTCCTTATTTATCCTGTATATATTGTGTGTACATGTTTTTGTTGTTGTTGTTGTTGTTTCCCATATTAGATTGTGAGCTTTTGGAGGTGAAAACTTTTTTTTGTTTGTATCCCCAGTGTTCACCACAGAACCTGAAGTGATGTTCATTGCTAGAATTTTTCTGCCTCTACTTCTCCTAAAATAGACTGATAGATGGCAATAGAAAGACAATGGTTAAATAAATAATTAAGAAGTCTTGTATTAGGATGCTATGACAGTAATAAAGGTAAAAAAATAAAGGTAAGAACTATTTAGATACTAAAGTAGCATTCTGGATATATGAGCAGAGAAAGAATCACAGGTCTAAGGAATAGCCTTAATGGGATTTAGAGACTAATGGGAGGAAATAAAAATGAATTGTGGAGGTAAAGTGGTCTATCTATATAGTCACACAGGTTAAAAAATAGTATGTCAGTGCTTGAACCCAGTTTCTTGTAAAGAACCTAACTCTTTGTATTCGAACTTTTTATATCTTTTTTTATTGTTGATAGCTTTAGATTCACTTAACCATTATTTTCCTCCAATATTTGAAGTTTTGTATTGAGTTGTTGATAAAGTGATGAGTGAGAGATTGACAGTCAGAGGATATGAGTTTAAATGCTAGTTCTGCTAGGTACTTAATACCTTTTTTTTTGGTATTTTGGTATTAATACCTGCATTTCCTTATCTATAAAATATAAGCACTGAATGAGGAATGGTGGATGTCTCTGATCCTCTGTTTTTGTTTTTTTTTTAACTAAAGTTGGAGATATATAAATAAAAGAGTTTTTTAAATCGAGAAATAAATTTGTTTTTTTTTCCATTCAAAGAATCATATAGACTTGTTGAAGAAGAGTATTGAAAATATATAAAATTGTTGTTTTAGTTAAAATATTTTTTTTTCTTTTTCAGTTTTTATTGATACTGATTACTTTCCTAGATACAGTATGGCAGCTGTATTAAGTTTCCATAAAATGAATTCAGGGAGACTATTGTAATGATAAGATAAGAAGAAATAAAATTGATAGCAGAAAAGGATAAAACTGGCATATTACAATGCAGGGCTGTTGTGATGTTATTACTTGTTTTGTGTGCACAATCTACATTATAGTTGGATCAGCATGAGCTACTCCAATTCCCCCCATAACTTAACTGTAAAGAGTTGAATTATGACCCTCCCAGGGGCTAGGAAATACAACATGCATTTATAACTGACTGTCCATGTATTTTAGTGCCTGTAGGTAATTTCTGTAGCTATAGAAAGTATGGTCTCCATAACAGCAACAATAACAATAATCAACTCATCTCTTTAGCTTTTTCGAACTTCATATAGTGTTGAAGTGCATAACAACTTTGTTACATAAACAGCTCCTTTATTCTTATCCCCATTTGACTAATAAGGAACTTGGGACTCAAAAAATTATGTGATAGGCTCAGTCACAGATATCATTCATCAGAATTACAAGAAAATGTCTAGAAGAATTATTTTATTTTACAGATAAGAAAATTAAGGTCCAAAGAGATTAAGTGATTTACTCAAGATAATACAATTGTAAATTAGCATAAAAGGAATTCTATAAAGTACTCAATCTGTTGCATATTGACTGACATATGGCAAAGTGTTTTCCAAACCTCAAAGAATGATATGAATGTAAGTTATGATTATTTCTATTATTAGTAGTACATTGTCACACTCAAATGTGGTTATTATTGAATGGTCAAAAATATGTCATTTTCCCCTTTATTAATCTAATTTAGTGAGCTTTGCCAAGTATATTACTACATGATAGTACATCAGAAATATGTAAAAGAAGAAAACTGTTTATAGTTTGAAAAAACCTTGTAGGACAATCCAAACATTTATTTAAAATTGCAGAACTTCAGGCAGCTAGGTGAGGCAGTGGACAGATCATCAGGCCTGGAATAAAAAAGACTCAATTTGCTGAATTCAAATTTGGCCTCAGATGCTTACTAGCTGTATGAACCCTGGCAAGTCACTCAATCATTTTTACCCCAGTTTCCTCATCTGTAAAATGAGCTGGAAAAGGAAATGGCAGACCACTCCATTATCTTTACTAAGAAAACTCTAAATGGGGTCAGGCAAACCAGACATGACAGAAAAATAACAGAATAGAGTCTCAAGGACAATGTAGGTTAAATTACTTTTTCATGATCAATCAGGGAATAAGGCAATAAATATAGTAGATAAGAGTGTTGAACTTAGTGTCAAGAAAACTTCAGTTTGAATTCATTCTTTAGGCATTTATTATTTATGTGACTGTCTATGTAAAGTAGATAAGAAAAGCACCTCCTTTAAAGGTTGTTGTCAGCAACAAGTGAGATTATGCATCTAAACTACTTAGTAAATCCTAAAATTAAATATAAATTCTCACTGTTATTCCTAGTTAATTCAGATCCTTTGAGTCCAGATATAGTGCTATTTCCATCAAACCACGAGATCAATCAACATGCATTTATTAATCACCTATCATTATCTTTGAAAATTTAATTTCTGTTTTAGATACCGATCCTTTTCTCAGTGGCTAAACTGATTTTCTTTCTCCTTGAGAGTTAGACATATAATCCTACAGAAGTTTAAAGATAGAAGACACAACAGAGATCATTTAGTCTAATTCCTTTTTTTCATGGATGAGGAAATTGAAGGAAAAAGAAAGTAATTGTCTAAATTTATACAGATAGTAATTAGCAGGACTTCAGTTTAAGAAAAAGGATGGTGTAGTAAAAAGCAGAAAGGTTGTAGTAGAAAGTAGAAAAGTTCTGGCATCAAACACTGTAGGTTCAGATCCTATCTTTGAGTATGACTATTTATACAACTGTGGCTAATCAGAAACTTGCTTGGGCCTCAATTTTCCCATTTGAAAATGGTAGGTAGAATTATAATAGACTGATCTCTTTCAGCAGTTAATGGATGATCCAGTGAAATTTGATTCTCAGGCCAATGCTCTTTTTACTTTACCCTTGCCTTTTGCTTTCAGATAAGATTGTAATCTATAGAACTGATTTAAAGTAGAGAAAAGAAATAGATAAAAATGGCCAATGCTAATTTTTTAATGGTTTCAGGATTTTAATTAATTAATTTTTATTATAGCTTTTTATTTCCAAGCTATATGCCTGGGTAATGTTTTAGCATTGACAATTGAAAAACGTTTTGTTCAATTTTCTCCCCTCTTTCCCCCTATCCCCTCCCTCAGATGGCAGGTAGACCAATACATTAAATATGGTAAATTATAAATTAAATACAATATATGCATACAGTTATTTTCCTGCACAAGAAGAATCAAACTTTGAAATAATGTGCAATTAACCTGTGAAGGAAATCAAAAATACAGGTTGACAAAAATAGAGGGATTGGGAATTCTATGTAGTGGTTCATACTCATTTCCCAGAGTTCTTTCGCTGGGCGTAGCTGGTTCAATTCATTACTGCTCTATTGGAACTGATTTGATTCATCTCATTGTTGATCATCATATAGTATTGTTGTTGAAGTATATAATGATCTCTTGGTCCTACTCATTTCACTCAGTATCAGTTCATGTAAGTCTCTCCAGGCCTTTTTAAAATCATCTTGCTGGTCATTTCTTACAGAACAATAATGTTCCATAACATTCATTTACCACAATTTATTCAGCCATTTTCCAATTGATGGGCATCCATTCAGTTTCCAGTTTCTGGCGCCTCTTTGTAGAAGAGGGCTGCCACAAACATTCTTGCACATACAAGTCCCTTTCCCTTCTTTAAGAACTCTTTGGGATATAAGCCTAGTAGTAACACTGCTGGATCAAAGGGTATGAACAGTTTGATAACTTTTTGAGCATAACTCCAAATCATTCCCCAGAATGGCTGGATGTATTCACAATTCCACCAACAATGTATCAGTGTCCCAGTTTTCCCACATCCCCTCCAACATTCATCATTATCTTTCCTTGTCATTCTAGCCATTCTGATAGGTATATAGAGGTATCTCAACTCTGATTAATTTGCATTTCTCTGATTAATAATAACTTGGAGCATCTTTTCATATGGCTAGAAATAGTTTCAATTTCTTCATCTGAGAATTGTCTGTTCATATTCTTTGACTACTAATCAGTTGGAGAATGGCTTGATTTCTTATAAATTAGTCAATTCTCTATATATTTTGGAAATGAGGCCTTTATCAGAAACTTTGACTATAAAAATGTTTTTCCAGTTTATTGATTCTCTTTTAATCTTATCTACATTAATTTTGTTTGTACAAAATGCTTTTAATTTGGTATAATCAATTTTTTTAAATTTTGTGATAAATAATGATTTCTAGTTCTTCTTTGGTCACAAATTCCTTAGTCCTCCACAGATCTGAGAGGTAAACTATCCTATGTTCTTCTAATTTATTTATTTATTTATTTATAATCTCATTCTTTATGATCATGAACCCATTTTGACTTTATCTTGGTGTATGGTGTTAAGTGTGGATCAATGCCTAGTTTCTGCCATACTAATTTCCAATTTTCCCAGCAGTTTTTGTCAAACAGTGAATTCTTATCCCAAAATCTGGGGTCTTTGGATTTGTCAAACACTAGATTATTAAATTTATTGCCTATTTTGGCCTTTGAACCTAACCTGTTCCACTGATCAACTAGCCTATTTCTTAGCCAATATTAAATGTTTTTGGTAACCGCTGCTTTATAATATAATTTTAGATCTTATACAGCTAGGCCACCTTCATTTGATTTTTTTTCCATTAGATCCCTTGAAAGTCTTGACCTTTTGTTCTTCCAGATAAATTTTGTTATTATTTTTTCTAAGTCATTAAAATAGTTTTTTTGGGAGACTGATTGGTAGAGCATTAAATAAATAGATTAGTTTAGGTAGTATTGTCATCTTTATTATATTTGCTTGCCCTATCCAAGAGCACTTAATATTTTTCCAATTGATTAGATCTGACTTTATTTGTGTGGAAAGTGTTTTGTAGTTTTGTTTATATAGTTCCTGATTTTCCTTTGGCAGATAAATTCCAAAATATTTTTTACTATTGGCAGTTACTTTAAATGCAATTTATTTTACTTTCCATTCTTTCTGCTTTATATATATATATATATATATATATATATATATATACATATATATATATATATATATATATATATATATATATTATAATATTATCCCTTGTATTCATTTTTCCAAATTATTCCCTCCCTCCCTCCACTCCCTCCCCCCGATGACAGGTAATCCCATACATTTTACATGTGTTACAATATAACCCAGATACAATATATGTGTGTAAATACAATTTTCTTGTTGCACATTAAGTATTAGCTTCCGAAGGTATAAGTAACCTGGGTAGATAGACAGCAGTGCTAACAATCTACATTCACTTCCTAGTGTTTCTTCTCTGGGTGTAGCTACCTCTGTCCATCATTGATCAACTGGAAGTGAGTTGGATCTTCTTTATGTTGAAGATATCCACTTCCATCAGAATACCTCTTCATACAGCATTGAAGTGTACAGCAATCTTCTGGTTCTGCTCATTTCACTCAGCATAAGTTGATGTAAGTCTCTCCAAGCCTCTCTGCATTCCTCCTGCTGATCATTTCTTACAGAGCAATAATATTCCATAACCTTCATATACCATAATTTACCCAACCATTTTCCAATTGATGGGCATTAATTCAACTTCCAGTTTCTAGCTACAACAAAAAGAACTGCCACAAATATTTTGGCACATAAAGGTCCCTTTCCCCTCTTTAGTATTTCTTTGGGATATAAACCCAATAACAGCAATGCTGGGTCAAAGGGTATGCACAGTTTGATAACTTTTTGGGCATAGTTCCAAATTGCTCTCCAGAATGGCTGGATTCTTTCACAACTCCACCAACAATGTATCAGAGTTGGTATCTCAGAGTTGTCTTAATTTGCATTTCTCTGATCAGTAGTGATTTGGAACACTGTTTCATATGAGTGTAAATAGTTTCAATTTCATCATCTGAGAATTGTCTGTTCATATCCTTTGACCATTTATCAATTGGAGAATGATTTGATTTCTTATAAATTAGGGTCAGTTCTCTATATATTTTGGAAATGAGACCTTTGTCAGAACCTTTACTTTTAAAAATATTTTCCCAATTTGTTACTTCCCTTCTAATCTTGTTTGCATTAGTATTGTTTGTACAGAAACTTTTTAGTTTGATGTCCAAGCCAATATAATAAAAATGATACCATACAAACTACCAAAAATTTTTATAGAAAAAAATAATAACAAAACTCAAAGGAAAACAAGAATATCAAGGAATTCAATGAAAAAAATAAGGAAGACAGTCTTGTAGTTAATGACATCAACCTATAGCACAAAATCTTCTATTTTGTGATCAATAATGATCTCTAGTTCTCCTCTGGTCATCAATTCCTTCCTCCTCCACAGGGCTGAGAGGTAGACTATTTTCTGTTTCTCTAATCTATTTATTATCTCATTCTTTATGCCTAGGTCATGGACCCATTTTGATCTTATCTTGGTATATGGTGTTAAGTGTGGATCTATATCTAATTTCTGCCATACTAATTTCCAGTTTTCCCAACAGTTTTTTCCAAATAATGAATTTTTGTCCCTAATGTTGGTATCTTTGGGTTTGTCAAAGACTAGATTGCTATAGATGTACCCTTTTTTGTCCTTTGTATCTAATCTGTTCCACTGATCTACTGGTCTATTTCTTAGCCAGTACCAAATAGATTTGGTGACTGCTGCTATATAATATAGTTTTAGATAAGGTACACTTAGACCACCTTCCTCTGACTTTTTTTTCATTAGTTCCCTTGCAATTCTCGACCTTTTATTCTTCCATATGAATTTTGTTGTTATTTTTTGTAGGTCATTAAAATAGTTTCTTGGAATCTTTCTGCTTTCTAGTATGGAAATAAACTCTTCTTTTATCCATAGATTAAACATATGCATTTTGCCATAATTCCTTAATTACTTTTGATGCCCCTTTTTATATTTAAATCATTTATCCATTTTGATCTCATTTTTGATATATGATATAAAATATTGGTCTCTCTCTAATTTCTACCAAATTGTTTTCCAGTTTCCCTCTGCCAAAAAAACAAAAAGACAACAAAAAAAAACAAAAACAAAAACAAAAACAAATAAACAAACAAACAAACACAAAACTCTACTCAAACATTGCCTTCTTAACCAAAGCTTGGATTTTTGGATTTATCAAATATTAGATTACTGTGATCATTTACTATATGTATCTCATCTGTTCAATTGACTTAATACTTTATTTCTTAGAGAGTGCTAGAATGTTTTGATCATTATAACATTGTGCTATAGGTTGATGTCATTAACTACATGACTGTCTTCCTTATTTTTTTTCATTGAATTCCTTGAAATTCTTGTTTTCCTTTGAGTTTTGTTATTATTTTTTTCTATAAAAATTTTTTGGTAGTTTGTATGGTATCATTTTTATTATATTGGCTTGGACTATTCATGAGCAGTTAATATTTTTCCAATTATTTAGATCTTTATTTGTATAAAACCTATTTTTAATTGTATTGTTATAATCCCTGGATTTGTTTTGCCAGGTAGACATTAAAGTACTTTATCTTTTCTGCAATTGATTTACATTTCCCAATGCCTAAGACTCACTTCTTTAAAAATTTTGATGCTATTACATTGGTATTGATATTACTTTATAGTTTGTGATGACTTTTAGCAAAATATATTTTCCATATCTATTCCTTTTAATTAGGTCTATTTTTGTTCCTTTTTTATTTGATATCATGACTGGTACCTCTATCTTTTTTCTTTTAGCTGAAACAAAATATATTCTGCTTCAGCTCCCTATTTTAACTCTGTTTAAGGTGTTTTTCTTTTAAACAACATATTATTAATTTCTGGTTTCTAATCAACTTTGTGAGTGAGTTTATATCATTCCTCTGCCTAATTATCATTAGCTGTGTATTTTCTTCCATCCTATATTCTTCTGCTTGTTTCTTTCTTTTTTTCCTTCTTTCCTCTTGATCATTCTCTAACATCTGTTCTGTTTCTGAAAAGAGCTATCTTTAATTTCTCCTCCCCTTTCTTTTATATTCTTTCCTTCCTAATTCTATGTTGGGTAAGAGAGATTTATATTACCAATTGAATATGCAGGTATACACACACACACACACACACACACACACACACACACACACACATACAAACATCTCCTCTTTTTGAAAATATTAGTTGTAGATGGGGTTCAAACAGTGTCTATTCTCCTACTACTATTTTCTCTTCCACTACAAAACTCTTTCTTGAGCTCCTCTTTTATGTGAGATAACTTATCCCATTCTTCCTTCCACCTTTGCCTAGTTAGTGCATCCTTCTTTCTTACCTATTTTTTTTCATCATGATCATTCTTTATGGAGAATCCTTCTGTCTTTCTCATAATGATAAAGTTCTTATCATATTTACATTTGTATTTTTAATCTTTCTATATGGAAATACATTAACATTATTGCATCCCTAAGATTTTCCTTCCATGCTTATCTCTTTAGGTTTTTCTTGAATCTTATATTTGAAAATCAAATTTTCTAGTCTTCTCTGGTCTTTTCATCAGGCATGCATTAAAATCTACTTTTCTTTGAATATCTATCACTCCCCCCAAAAGATTATATATACACAATTTTACTGGGTAACTGGGTGGATGATTCTTAGTTGTAATCATAGCTCTTAAGCTTTCCAGAATACCATATTCCAAACCTTTGGATTCTTTACTGTGAAAGCTGACAAATCTTGTATAATTCTGACTGAAGGTTTACCATATTTGAATTGTTTCTTTCTTGTTAATTGAAGTATTTTCTCTTTCACCTGGGAACTTTGGAATTTATTTATAGCATTCCTGGTGGGTTTCATTTTAGATGAGCTTTTGAATTTATTTATAGCATTCCTGGGAGTTTTCATTTTAGATGTCAATGAGTAGATTCATTCAGTTTTACTTTCTAGTTCTAGAATATTGAAGTAGTATTCTGTGAAATGTGATGGCTAATCTCTTTTTTTGACCATGACTTTCAAGTACTCTAATAATTTTTAAATTATCTCTTCTTGATCTACTTCCATGTCAATTGTCTTCCTAATGAGAATTTCCCCAATTTATTCTATTTTGTCACTTTGACTTTGTTTTATTGTTTCTTGGTGTCACATGGAGTCCTTCCACTTGCCAAATTCTAATTTTTAAGGAATTATTTTTTCAATGAATATTTATACTTCTTTTTCCATTTGAATGCTTCTGCTTTTTAAAGGTTGATTTTCATCAGCACATGCTTGTATGTTTTTCATTAAAACAATTCTGTTTTTTAAAGATACTATTTTCTTCAGTCTTTCTTTGTTCCTCTTTTAACATTCATTGTCTTTATTTTCTTCCTTCGCTTTCATTTTTTAAAATCTATTTTTACTCTGCCATACTTATCTGATTCTGAAAATAGTGTTTTAGTTTTCCAGGAGTTCTTGTTGGGCTTGTGTCAAATCCTTTTTTTTTACCTTGGAGATTTTGCTCTTTTGATTCAATTTTATTCTTTTAAATTTGTGTCTTGATCTTACCTATCATTATAGTAGCTATTATGGCTGGTACTTTGTTGTTGTCATTATTTGCTCATTTTTCTATCATATTTCTTGACTTGAAATTTTATCTTAATACTGAACTACATTTCTAGGGTCAAAAGGGCAGTATCTCAAGCTTCAAGTCTCCTTTTTTTGATTTTACACTGTTTTTTTCAGAGCTAATTCTGGAGGTTTGAAAGATTTTGTTGTTTTCCAAGTGGTGTGGTCATTATTAACTTGATCTACACTCTGGCTCTTAGCTATGAAGGATCCCTGATTTCCTGGGATTGCAATTAATGCTGTTCCTCAAGATTCCTCATCCTTCAGGGCTGGAAATATTACTTTAGCCGTTAGAGTTATAATTCCTCTTAATTAAAATTGATCCTCTCTGCCCTTGAAATAAAACCATAAAGTAAGTATGTATAGGCAATGGAATTTTTAAACAGCATTTAGAACCAAATTCAGTAATGGATAGGAGTAATTTGCAAACTTTTCCTAATCAGTTGCCAGGTCCTTTTTTATTTTTATTTTTATTCATTCATTCATTCATTTATTTATTTATTTTTACCAATTCTGACTTGTGTAATGTGTTCTTCTCTAAAATGTAATGTTCTCTGGGAGCAGGTTTCTTGGGGGGGGGGCGCTTCTGGGATCAACTTTCATTTCAGTTCAGTTTCAATAATCACCTCCAATTGCAGCCAGGCATTAAAGTCTAGATCCTTTACTGTCTCTTTTCAACTCTAATTTCCTTCACTTGGAGCTCAGCTAGTTTTCTGGAGGCCTTCCAAATCTTGGTTTCAATGTTCTCCTGGCATCACTTCTCTATCTTCCTTTTTTCTGCCTGCCTTGTGAATCTCCTCGACTGAATCCTAACTCTGAATTTCCCAAAATCCCTAGCCAGCACAAAGGTGGAAGATGGAATGAATCCACCTCCAAGAGAGTGGGCTTATGAGCTTCTGACTTGTGAATCTTCTGAAGTCCATCCTAGTTGAGGCTCCTAGCTTATATATGCTCTCTAAAGGTGTGAACTCCTTTAAAGGTGTGAACTCTAATGTGTGAACTCCTTTAAAGGGGTGAACTAAGTACATAAGCATTAGCACCTTGTTTCACGTTATGGCCCATAACAGAGACTTCAGAACTTCCAAAACTGCTGTTTTGTCACCACCTCCTAGACCCACTGCTAGTGTTTCAGCCATGTGGTCTCTGGGTCAACTTTCTTCCCCTATGAGTTGTCAAATGTCAGATAGCTAAAAAGGCTGGATTTGAACTTAGATTGCTTTGACTCTAGTTATAATAATATTAAGGCCACAATGACATAAGATTGCAGAATCTTAGAGTTGGGAGGTAATGTAGAGGTCTTCTAAATCAACCTACAGGTGCAAAATGATTCTTCTCTGCATTTTTTTAATGACAAGTGGTCTTCCATTCTTTGAAAGTACTAGTGATGATATTTTCTGCTAAGCAGCAAACAAACTTATTAAGTAGCTTTGATTGATACATAGCATTGCATAGTGAAAGATCACTAAAAATAGAATAAGAAAAACAAAATGGAGGTAAAATTATTGAATACAGAGATAGAGAACCTGGATTAAATTCTATCTTTCCTATTTGTTACCTGTATCATCTTGAACAAATCAATATGCATCATGTCTTCCATTTTATCCTTTGTAAAATAAGAAGATTGGACCAAATGCCTCCTAAGGTCTTGCACTCCTAATTCTATGATGCATGTGCTAATCCCTGTTCTGTCACATGCTAATCCTATCGTTTTGGATAAATCATTTCAGTAATTTGCCTTATGTACAATTAAAAGATTAATCTACATAATTCTTTGCTTGCTTTTAGTTTTAACAATTTCAAGTTCTGTGGATTTTTCTTATTTTTATTATAAGTTGAAATTAATTTCCCTATAACTTTCAACCAAAGATCTCAGTTATGACTTCTGGGGTGAAGTAGGACACATTGGTATCAGAGGCAGGTGAGTGACATGGTAGATACAGCATGGTAGTAAGAGTCAGTAAAATCTAAATTCAAATCCTCCCTTAGGCACTTATTAGTTAAGGGATTCTAGCAAAGTCTTTTAACCTCTATTTGTATCAGTTTCTTCATTTGTAAAATTGGGATAATTACTTACTTGTATAAAATAGAGAAAGGGAAGATTAATGAATTGGGCTTGCAACTAAAAAAGCTACAAAAAGAACAAATTAAAAACCCTCAATTAAATACAAAATCCAATTTTTGAAAATAAAGGTAGAGATTAATAAAATTGAAAATAAGATAACTATTGAATTAATAAATAAAACTAAGAGTTGGTTTTATTAAAAAAAAAACTAACAAAATAAATAAACCTTCAGTTAATTTGATTAGAAAAAGGAAAGAAGAAAATTAAAATGTTAGTCTCAAAAATGAAAAGGGAGAACTTTCCACCAATGAAGTGGAAATTATGGAAATAATTAGGAATTATTTTGTCCAACTGTATGCCAATAAATTTGATCATCTAAATGAAATAGGGGAATATCTACAAAAATATAGATTGCCCAGGTTAATAGAAGAAGCAATAAATTATTTAAATAGTCCCATTTTAGAAAAAGAAATAGAACAAGCTATTAATCAACTCCCTAAAAAAAATCCTCAGGGCCAGCCAGATGGATGTACATGTAAATTCTACCAAACATTCAAAGAACAATTAATTCCAATACTAAATAAACTATTTGAAAAAGGAGTCCTACCAAATTCCTTTTATGACACAGATATGGTGATGATTGTAAAACCAGGCAGGGGGAAAACAGAGAAAGAAAATTATAGACCACTTTCCCTAATGAATATTGATGCAAAAATCTTAAATGAAATATTATCAATGAGATTCCAAATTCACCAAGATAATACACTCTGACCAAGTAGAATTTATACCATGAATGCAGGTTGGTTCAATATTAGAAAAAACTATTAATATAATTAACTATATCAATAACCAAATTAACAAAAATCATGTGATTATCTCAATAAATGCACAAAAAGCTTTTGACAAAATCCAAAACCCATTCTTATTAAAAATACTAGAAAGTAGAGAAATAAAGGGCTTTTCCTTGAAATGATTAGTAGCATCTATTTAAACCATCAGCATGCATCATATGTAATGGGGACAAACTAGAACCATTTTCAGTAAGATCAAGAGTAAAGAAAGCTGCCCATTATCACCATTACTATTTAATATTATATTATAAATGTTGGCTCACGAGGAAACCAAATTATCATTTTTTTGCAGATAATATGATGGTATACTTAGAGAACCCTAGAGATCAACTAAAAAAACTACTAGAAACAATTCACAATTTTAGCAAAGTTGCAGGATACAAAATAAGTCCACATAAATCATAAGCATTTTATATATTACCAACAAAGTCCAGCAGCAAGAGATAGAAAATGAAATTGCATTCAAAATAACTGTCAATAGTATAAAATATTTTGGAATCTATCCGACAAGGAAACACACAACTACACACAACTACAAAGAACTTTCCTCACAAATAAAGTCAGATCTAACCAATTGGAAAATGTATATCAAGTATTCATGGTAGGCCAAGCGAATATAATAAAAATGACAATACTACCTAAATTTATCTACTTATTTAGTGCCATACCAATCAAACTCTCAAGAAATTATTTTAGAGATTTAGAAAAAATAGTAACAAAGAATATCTGGAAGAATAAAAGGTGAAGAATTTTCAAGAATACTAATGAAAAAATGGTAATGAAGGTGGTCTAACTTTGCCAGACCTAAAACTATATTATAAAGCAGCAGTTATCAAAATCATTTGGTATTGGATAAGAAAGAGAGTAAGTTAGGATCACAGGACAAAATAGTCAATAATTTTAGCAATCTAGTGTGCGACAAACCCAAAGTCTACAACTTTGGGGATAAGAACTCACTATTTGACAAAACCTTCTCTGAAAATTTGAAATTAATGGAAGAAATTAAGACTTGACCCACATATACCCACATGTGGAATAACACTACATGCCAAGATGAAATTTAAACAGGTTCATGATTTAGACATAAAGAGTGATATTAGAGGAATTAGAAAAGTTTACCTCTCAGATGTGTGAAGAAAGAAGAAATTTGTGTCCAAAGAGGAACTGGAACTCATAATTTATTACGAGATAGATAATTTTGATTGCATTAAGTTAAAAAGATTTTGTATAAACAAAACTAATCCCGACAAGATCAGAACAGAAGCAATAAGTTGGGAAATCATTTTCACATTTAAGGGTTCTGATAAAGGCCTCATGTCTAATATATATACATGCAGAGAGAGAGAGAGAGAGAGAGAGAGAGAGAGAGAGAGAGAGAGAGAGAGGGAGAGAGAAAGAGAGAGAAATTGACTCAAATTTATAAGAATCCAAGCCATTCTCCAATTGATAAATGGTCAAAGGTTATGAACAGACAATTTTCAGATGAGGAAATTAAAATTATTTCTAATTATATGAGAAGATACTCTAAATCACTATTGATGAGAAAACACTGAAATACTAGTACATACCTTTCAGATTGGCTAAGATGATAGGAAAAGATGATGACTAATATTAGAGGAGATGTGGAAAAACAGGGACACTAGTACATTATTGGTGGAGTTGTGAATGGATCCAGCCATTCTGAAGAGCAATTTAGAACTATGTTCAAAAAGTTACCAAACTGTGCAAACCCAGCAGTGTTTCTTTTGGGACAATATCCTAAAGATATCTTAAAGGAGAGAAAGTGACATATTGTGCAAAAATTTTTGTGGCAATTTTTTTTTGAATTGGCAAGAAACTGAAAACTACATGGATGCCCATCTATATGAGAAATGATGAATAAATTATTGTGTACGAATGTTATGGAATACTACTGTTCTATAAGAAATGATCAGGAGGAGGATTTTAGAAAGGCCTGGGGAGACTTAGATGAACTGATGCTAAGTGAAATGAACAGAACCAGATCATTTTACATGCCAACATTAATATTATATGACATTTATTCTGATGAACATGACTCTTTCCACAATGGGATGATTGATGCCAGTTTCAATGATCTTGTGATGAAGAATCATCTATACCCTGAGAGAGGACTGTAAGAACTGAATGTGGATCACACCATAATATCATCACTCTTTTTGTTGTTATTTCCTTGCATTTTTTCTTGCTAATTCACTTTCTTTTTTTGATCTGATTTTTTTGTGTGTGTGAAGCAAGAGAATTGTATAAATTTTATACATATTGGATTCAACATATATTTTTAAAGAAATTAACATATATCGAATTGCCATTTAGGGAAGTGTATGGGGGAAAGGAGGAGAAAATCTGAAACACAAGGTTATGCACAGGTTAATGTTGTCAAATTATCTGTGCATATATTTTGAAAATAAAAAGCTTTATTTAAAAAAAATCAAAACCTATACACTTCTACTTAACTATTTAAATGATCCATGATCTAACATTCTCAATCTTTTTGTTGTTGTTCACTTGCATTTTGTTTTCTTATTAATTTTCCTTCCTTTTTAATCTAATCTTTTTTTTGCAGCAATATAGTTGTATAAAACATTTATATATATATTGGCACTAACATATATTTTAATATGTATAACAGATTATTTGCCATATAGAGGAGGGTATTGGGGGAAAGAGGGAAAAAATTGAAACACAAAACTATGCAAGGATTAATGTTGAAAAATTATCTGAGATTTAGCTGATTAATCTCACCTCAAGTATCAATCAATTAGAGAAAGCCAATTCCCGCCAACATGGTGGAGAGGACACACACACATCTACTTAAACTCTGTCTTTGCTCTCAGAATACTTTATTTCATGAAAAGCCTCAGAATTAGTG
The DNA here is from genome assembly GCF_048593235.1 of Sminthopsis crassicaudata. Lineage (NCBI taxonomy): Eukaryota > Metazoa > Chordata > Mammalia > Dasyuromorphia > Dasyuridae > Sminthopsis > Sminthopsis crassicaudata. The sequence continues at coordinate 199,764,874 of NC_133618.1, read as the reverse complement.
CTTGACTGAAAAAAACTCACAAATAATTACCAACAGAAGGCATCCTTAAACTTCACCAGAAAATGTCTATTTTTACTTGCAGACAGGGAAGATCAGAACAGGCACAGACTGAGGACAGGAAGTGAGAACAAAGCAGGCAGCTCACACTGAACAGGCAAGTGCAGGGTGGGGTGTGGTCTCAGCTGTTTCTAAAGAAAAAACTTTACCCTACTGTGGCTACTTTGCTTTGGCAGCAAGCTAGTAGACCAGCAGAGAAGCTGTAAATATGGGAGGTAAAGACTATAACCCCAAAAAGCTAGGGTCTCTTGGGACCTGGCCATATCCCAGAATGTCTCAGCATGCTCTCAAGAGTCTCAGAGGCAGACCCAGTGCAGTCATTGCTGTCCTGTAGTGCCTCTCTGCTGCCCCCTACAGTGTACAGAGGAAGCTTGGTAATACCATCCAGCCCCTTCCCCCCCAAAAAAAAAAAATAGCTGACTGCATTTTTTTTGTTAGTTTGCTTTTTTTTTGACATTTCTTTGACAAAATGAGAAAAAAAAAATTAAAAATGGATTCTAACTATTGATAGCTTCTACACTGATAGAGAGCAGACTTTAAACCCTGAGGAGACTAAAAACAGACTGTCTCCAGATGAATTCCCAAAAGGAGATATTTTTCTGTGGGGAGAGTTTTACTACAGTGTTCGTTACTTTGCCCTGGCAGCAAGCCTGTAGACAAGCAGAGAAGCTAAAAACACAGTGGGTAAAAACTATAACCCTGAAAAGCTAGGGCCTCTCAGGACCTGGCTACACTCACCCTGAATGTTTCAGCACACTCTCAGAGTCTCAGGGTCTCAGAGTGCAGATGTAGTGCAGCCATTACTGTCTTGCTAGTGCCTTGCTGCTGCCTCCTGCAGTCTGTAGAGGAAGCTTGGTAATACCATCCAGTCCAAAGGAACAAAAAAACAAACAAAACAAAACAAAAAAAAAACAAAAAAAACCCAACAGATTGCATTTGTTTTTCTTGTTAGTTAGGTTTGTTTTTGATTCTTCTTTGACAAAATTAGCAAAAAAATAAAACAGACTCCCAACTATTGATAGCTTCTATATGGATAGAGAGCAGACTTTAAACCCTGAGGAGACTAAAAACAGACTGTCTCCAGATGAATCACCAAAGGGGCATATGATCTCATTCTCAACATACAAAACTCTCATAGAAGAAATTAAAAAGCTCTCACAAGAAAGCTAGAAGAAAGATGGGAAAAGGAAAGGGAAGCTTGGCAAGAGAGTCTGGATAAGTCATTTCACTCACTTAAAGTTAAAATGGAGGAAAAAATCAAATCCTTGAAAAACAGAATTAATGAAATGGAAAAAAAATAGTTCTCTAAAAAACAAAATTATCAAAATGGAAAAAAAAATTCCATAGAACAAAACAACTCACGAAAAACTTAATTGGACAATTAGAAATAGATATAAAAACAGTGAATGAAGGAAAATAATTCATTAAAAATCAGAATTGAACAAATGGAATTTACTGACTCGAGGAGACACCAAGAATCAGTCAAGCAAAACCGAAAAAATGAAACAATGGAAAAAATGTCAAATATCTTCTTGGGAAAATAACAGACTTGGAAAATAGATCTAGGAGAGATAATCTGAGAATTATTGGACTTCCTGAAAAATAGAACCTGGACACTATTTTCCAGGAAATTATCAATGAAAATTGCCCAGGTGCGATAGAAACAGAGGGTAAAATAGACACTGAAAGAATTCATTGATTACCTACTGAAAAAGATCCTAAAATTAAAACTCCAAGAAATATATTGGCCAAATTCCAGAACAATCAGATGAAAGAAAAAATACTGCAAGCTGCTAGAAAAAATCAATTCAAATATAGAGGAACCACAATAAGGATAACTCAGGATATAGCAGCATCCACATTAAAGGATCAAAGGGCCTGGAATCTGATATTCACAAAGACAAAAAAACTTGGAATGCTGCCAAAAATAACTTACCCAGCAAAAATGAGCATTTTTATTCCAGGGAAGAAGATGGGCATTCAACAAAATAAGTGAATTTCATCTATTTCTGATGAAAAAACTGGAACTAAACAAAAAGTTTGTTCTACATATAGAACTCAAGAGATACTCAAAAAGGTAAAAATAAATCTTGGGAACTATATTTCTGCTATAAAGTTATATAAAGAACACATGTATAATTTGTTCTAGAAATTAGAGGTGGAAAGAAAATTGTACCAGAAAAGGGTAAAGTGCGGGGTACTACATCTCAGGAAGATGCAAAGGAAACCTATTATATCTGAGAGAAAGAATGGAGGGGAGAATATAGTGTGTATATTATTCTCATTAGAATTGGCTTAAAGGGAAAAATGTTAGACATATTCGATTAATGGTGAAACTTTTTTCCACCTCATTGAAAAGTAGGAGGGGAAAAGTGAAAAGGGAAGTAGTAAACTAAACAGAAGGGAATACAAAAATTGTGAGAAAAAAGGGTAAGAAAGGGGGAGGAATTCTAAGGTGCGGGAGGGATACTAAAAAGGGAGGTCTGTGAAAAGCAAGTGGTGTTCACAAGTTTAATACTGGTTAGGGGGGTAAGAGGGAAGGAAAGAAGAAAAGTATGAGGAAGGGTTAACAAGATGGCAAGTAATACAGAATTGGTAATTTTAAGCATAAATGTGAATGGGGTAAAGTCCCCCATAAAGAAGAAGTGGTTAGCAGACTAGATTAAAAGCCAGAATCCTACTATATGTTGTTTACAGGAAACATACTTGAAGTAGGGTGATACATACAGAGTTAAGGTAAAAGGTTGGAGCAGAATCGACTATGCTTCAGGTGAAGTCAAAAAAGCAGGGGTAGCCATCCTTATCTCAGATCAAGCAAAAGCAAAAATTGATATCATTAAAAGAGATGAGGAAGGGCACTATATCTTGCTAAAGGGTAGCATAGATAATGAAGCAATATCAATATTAAACTTATATGCACCAAGTGGTCTAGCATCTAAATTCCTAAAAGAGAAATTAAGAGAGCTCAAGAAGAAATAGATAGCAAAACTATGATAGTGGGAGATCTTAACCTTGCACTCTCAGAATTAGATAAATCAAATTATAAAATAAATAAGAAAGAAGTCAAAGAGCTAAATAGGATACTAGAAAAGTTAGATATGATAGATCTTTGGAAAAAACTAAATGGAGACAGAAAGGAGATCTTCTCAGCAGGTCATGGGACCTATGCAAAAATTGACCATATATTACAACATAAAAACCTCAAATTCAAATGCAGTAAGGCAAAAATAGTAAATTCATTCTTTTCAGACCACAATGCAATGAAAATTACATTCAATAAAAAGCCAGAGGAAATAGACCAAAAAATAACTGGATACAAAACAATCTCATAGTAAAGAATGATTGGGTGAAACAGCAAATCATAGAGATAATGAATAACTTCATCCAAGAAAACGACATAATGAGACATCATACCAAAATGTGTGGGATGCAGCAAAGCAGTAATAAGGGGAAATTTTATATCTCTAGAGGCCTGCTTGCATAAAATAGAGAAAGAGAAGGTCAATTAATTGGGCTTGCAATTAAAAATGCTAGAAAAGGAACAAATTAACCTTCTCCCCAGTCAAACACTAAACTTGAAATTCTAAAAAGAGAAGGAGAGATTAATATAATTGAAAGTAAAAAAAAAATTGAATTAATTAATAAAACTAAGAGTATGTTCTATGAAAAAACAACAAAATATACAAACCCTTAGTAAATCTGATTAAAAAAGGAAAGAGGAAAATAAAATTGTTTGTCTTAAAATGAAAAGGAAGAACTATCCACCAATGAAGAGGAAAATTAGAGAAATAATTAGGAGTTACTTTGCCTAGTTTTATGCCAATACATTTGTTTACTTAATTGAAATGGAAGAATACCTTCAAAAATATAGCTTGCCCAGATTAACAGAGGAAGAAGTAAATTGGTTAAACAGTCCCATCTTAGAAAAAGAAATAAAACAAGCTATTAATCAACTCCCTAAGAAAAAATCCCAAGAACCAGATGAATTTTCATGTGAATTCTACCAAATATTTAAAAACAATTAACTCCAATGCTATATAAACTATTTGAAAAAATAGGGATTGAAGGAATCCTACCACATTCATTTTATGACACAGACATGGTACTGATACCTAAACCAGGTAGGTTGAAAACAGAGATAGAAAGTTATAGACCAATCTCCCTAATGAATATTAATGCTAAAATCTTAAATAAAATATTACTAAAAAGATTACAGAAAATCATCCCCAGGATAACACACCATGACCAAGTAGGATTAATACCAGTAAAGCAAGGTGGTTTCAATATTAGGAAAACTCTTAGCATAATTGACTATGTCAATAACCAAATTAACAAAAACAATATGATCATATGATCATCTCAATAGATGCAGAAAAAGCATTTGACAAAATCCAACATCAATTCCTAATAAAAACACTTGAGAGTGTAGGAATAAATGAACTTTTCCTTAAAATAATCAGGAGCATATATTTAAAACCATCAGTAAGAATTATTTATAGTGGAGTTAAACTGGAACCTTTCCCAGTAAGATCAGGAGTGAAAGGTTACCTACTATCACCATTATTATTCAATATTATGTATTAGAAATGCTAGCCTCAACAATAAGTTTTGAGAAAGAGATTAAAAGAATTAGAGTAGGTAACAAGGAAACCAAATTATCACTTTTTGCAGATGATATGATGATATACTTAGAAAACACCAGAGACTGTACTAAAAAGCTATTAGAAATAATTCATAACTTTAGCAAAGTTGTAGGATGCAAAATACATCTACATAAATCCTCAGAATTTGTATACATTACCAACAAAATCCTACAGGAAGAGATAAAAAGAGAAATTCCTTTTAGAATAACTGTCAATAGCATAAAATATTTGAGAATATATCTACCAAAGGAAAGTCACTAATTATATGAGCAAAATTACAAAACACTTTCAACACAAATAAAGTCTGATTTAAATAATTGGAAAAATATTAAGTCCTCTTGCATAGGCTAAGCAAATATAATAAAGAAGACAATATTCCCTAAACTAATCGATTTATTTAGTGGTATACCAATCAGACTCCAAAGAAACTATTTTAATGACCTAGAAAAAATAACAACAGAATTCATATAGAACAACAAAAGGTCGAGAATTTCAAGGGAATTAATGAAAAAAAATCAAATGAAGGTGGTCTAACTGTACCTGATCAAAAACTATATTATAAAGCAGCAGTCACCAAAACCATTTGGTACTGTCTAAGAAATAGATTAGTTTATCAGTGGAATAGGTTATAATCACAGGACAAAATAGTCAGTAACTCTAGCAATCTAGTGTTTGACACACCCAAAGATCCCAACTTTTGGGATAAGAATTCATTATTTGATAAAAACTGCTGGGAAAACTGAAACTTTGTATCACAGAAATTAAGTATGGACCAACACTTACACCATACACTTAGATAAGATCAACATGGGTCCATGATTTAAGCATAAATAATGAAATTTTAAATAAGTTAGAGGAATATAGGATAGTTTACCTGTCAGACTTGTGAAGGAGGAAGGAATTTGTGACCTAAGAAGATGGAATAGAAAATTTTGATTATATCAAATTAAAAAGTCTTTGTAGAAAAAAAAAAAAATTATTTCAAACAAGAAGGGAAGCAACAAACTGGGAAAACATTTTTACAGTCAAAGGTTCTCATAAATGCCTGATTTCCAAAATATATAGAGAATTGACTCTAATTATAAGGAATCAAGCCATTCTCCAGTTGATAAATCATCAAAACATATGAACAGATAAGTTTTAGATGATGAAATTGAAAATTTTCCACTCATATGAAAGAGTGTTCCAAATCATATTGATCAGAGAAATGCAAATTAAGACTACTCTGAGATACCACTACCTACCTGTCAAAATGGCTAAGATGACAGGAAAAAATAACGATGAATGTTGGAGGGGATGCCGGACAACTGGGACACTGATGCATTGTTGGTGGAGTTGTTAACAAATACAATCATTCTCGAGAGCAATCTTGAATTATGTCCAAAAAGTTATCAAACTGTGTATACCGTATCTTTGATCTAGCAGTATTACTACTGGGCTTATATCCCAAAGAGATCTTAAAGAAGGGAAAGGGACCTCTATGTTCCAAAATGTTTGTGTTTTTATAGTGGCTAGAAACTGGAAAATGATTGGATGACCATCAATTGGAGAATGGTTGGGTAAATTGTAGTACATGAATGTTATGGAATATTATTGTTCTACAAGAAATGAACAGCAAGATCAATACAGAGAGGCTTGGAAAGACTTGCATGAACTTCTGCTGAGTGAGTAGAACCAGGAGATCATCATACATTTCAACAACACTATTGTTTTTCTTTAATAGTTTTTATTTACCAGATATATGCATAGATAATTTTACAACATTGACAATTGCCAAACCTTTTGTTCTAATTTTTCCCTTCCCCTCCCCCCTCCCCCCGATGGGAGGTTGACCAATACATGTTAAATATGTTTAATTATAAATTAAATATAAATTAAATACAATATACGTATACATGTCCAAACAGTTTCAATAACAATATTGTATGAGGATGTATTCTGATGGAAGTGGATATCTTCATCAAAGAGAAGATCTAATTCAGTTCCAATTGATCAATGATGGACAGTATCAGCTACACCCAGAAAAAGAACACTGGGAAATGAGTGTGAACTGTTTGCATTCTTGTTTTTCTTCCCAAGTTATTTTTACCTTCTGAATCCAATTCTTCCTGTGCAACAAGAGAACTGTTCGGTTCTACACACATATATTGTTATTAAGATATAAGATATAATATAACATATTTAACATGCCTTAACTTTGCCTTCTAGGGGAGGGGGTGGAGGAAAGGAAGGGAAAAGTCAGAACTGAAATGAGCAAGGAATAATGTTGTAAAAAATTACCCATGCCTATGTACTGTCAATAAAATGTTATAATAATAATAAAAACATAGAAAAATTATCCAGGCATTTGTTTTGAAAATAAAAATCTTTGATAATGAAACAATATGACAAATAAAAAGTGCACCCATGGTCACAAAGATGTGAATACTCTTTCTATTGGTGCTGTCTGTAATTAATCTATGCCTCTGGGGTAAATTATTTAACCTTACTGGGCTTCCATTTCCTCACCTGTAGGAAAATAGTGGGGTGCTATAAAATGTGCTTTGCAAATATTACCTTATTTGGTCTTCACTGTAGAGAAGTGATAGGTCATATTACATACCCCACCTTAAAGATGAGGCAAATCAATGTTGTGTCTTTTCCAGTGTCACACTTTTAAAAAGTATGTGAAACAGGTTAGATCTTCCTGACTCCATACATAGCCCTCTAAGCATTGAAGTATCTGCTGGTTACCATTTTAGACTAATTTTACAATCTAATGAATTAATGCATGCATGCATGCATGCATGCAGGTCCTTTTTTGTGTAATTTTTGTCTATATTTTCCCATAAATTCTCCATACAAAAAGAATCCTTCTGTTAGTTCTTATTTACTATCTTTTGATGGATACCAATACAATATTTTAATTTCCTATTTATCCAACACTCTATAGATGATGTCCATCATCTTATTTTTTGGGCATATACAACTTGATAGTGTCTTTTATACAATGTTATTGGTTATAGGTTACATTCAACTTTTATTCAATACCCATTTATAAGCAGTTTTCTGAATTTGCTGAATTTTTTAATGTTAGAAATTGTGCTATTCTGTGACACAACACAGAAAATATTAGGCTTTATGGTTTCAAGTCTCACATGTATACCAAAAGCTCAGTTTAATTTTTTCTGCTTTGTTGGATTCAGATCTTCAACCATTTTCAGATGTGTTCAACAAATATATACTAATGTCTAACTCAATGTGTTGTCTGTTTATCTTCATGTGAGACTGCATCACAAACAAAAAAGGTATATTCCAGAAAGTAGGAAGGAAAATAAAATAATGTATTATATATTTTATTAAAGAGAATCAAGAAACAAAGGGTAAAAATAAATAGAACAAAATGGTATTGTGTATGACATTGTTTTGAACTAGGAGGTACAGAAGTTGCTGTTCATATTATTCTATGATGCAGACTTCCATTTCAGTGCTCAGAATATATAGAATTTGGAAGTACGCCAGACAGCAACAATAATAATTAAGGACATAGAGGGATTGGTTTAAGCAAAAAACAAAAACAAAAACAAAAACAAAAAAATTAAAGAGTTAAATCACTATAGTTTGGCAGAGGACTGACTATGGGAGTATACTGCAACTATCTACAAAAATCCTAAGGGTGAAAACACTATGAAGTGTGAGGAATTAATTAGCATAAAATGATGGGGTGTAACCTAAAGGAATAGGAAGGAAGAGAAAATTATACTAAATGTCAGATATAGGAATGACAGCCAGAGACATTTAATGTAGGCTCACTAAAAAAACTGGATCATAGGATTTAGAGCTGGAGGGGACTTTACAGATCATCTATTCCAACCATCTCATTTTACAGAGAAGAAAATTGCAAACCAAAAGGAGAAGAGAATTTGCCCAAAATCACAAAGAGAAGTCAAGGCTGAATGAAAACTTAAATCCAGGCGCCTTAGTCCCAATTCCATTGATTTTTTTATGACAACAAGCTGATAAATAATATTACTTTGGTAATTTAATATCCTAGGCCAGGGTATTGGAAAGATTTAACCTTTTCTATTATTGGAAGTTCTACCTTAGAATCCATGATTGGGTTGCTATTATTCTTATTGTTTTGGTCTAATTTTTGGTTTCCCCTTCTCATGGGGAATTAAGAAAAGAAAAGAAGAAGAAGAAGAAGAAGAAGAAGAAGAAGAAGAAGAAGAAGAAGAAGAAGAAGAAGAAGAAGAAGAAGAAGAAGAAGAAGAAGAAGAAGAAGAAGAAGAAGAAGAAGAAGAAGAAGAAGAAGAAGAAGAAGAAGAAGAAGAAGAAGAAGAAGAAGAAGAAAAAAGAAAGAAAGAAAGAAAGAAAGAAAGAAAGAAAGAAAGAAAGAAAGAAAGAAAGAAAGAAAGAAAGAAATGTGTTTATTAGATCTCTGCTATATGCCAGAAACTGTGCTAAGCCTTTTACAAATATTGTCTAATTTAGTCCTCTCAACAGCCCTGGTAAGGCAGATAGTATTATTATCCTTATTTTAAAGTTAGAAAAACAAAACAAAACAAACAAACAAACAACAAAAAACAAACAAAAAAAAACCCAGAAGTAGACATAGGTTAAATGATTTACCTAGAATCATATACCTATTATATGTCTAAGGTAATAATTGAACTCAGTTCTTCCTGACTCCAGTATCAGTATTCTGTGTAGTACTCAAATGAAACAATTCATTTGCTTCCTTGTTGGCAGAGGATTTGATTTAAATTATGTTTATTGATTGGTATAATCGACAAATTGATTTAATGGACAGAGGATTATTAGACTTAAAGTCAGGAAATCTGGGTACTATTCTTACATTTAATATGGTATATTCTAATAATATGGTATATCCTAATCTTGCATAGGTTACTTCATTTATCTGTGCCTCAATTTCTCTACCTGTGAAACAGATCACTGAATATTAATTTCTATTTCTTTCCAATCCTAAAATCCAATTAAATGTTAATTGTAGAAAAAAAAATAAGTGAGGGAGTGTTATGTAAGAGAACCTGCCTTGGATTTAGTAAAATGGAATTTAATTGTGATTCTGATCTGGGAAAATAATTGAACTTTTCTGAGAATTCATTTCCTTTCCCATAAAGTAGAGATAATGTTCTTCTTTCTTTGTAAATGGCTATATACCGAAGGAAATCAATTGGTCCTGTATATGGTTGCCAGAGTAAAATTTCTTGTCTTGCTTTGAAACCTTCATAGAATCTGAATCACCAAATCTCAGATTAGGAAAGTGCAGCAGAGGAACCATGTAGTCCAACCCAAACCTGAACTCACATCTTGAAGTTATTCCTGATAAGTGACCATTTAACCTGTACTTGAATGTATAGTTTAACTACATGATCTCTAAAGGAGGTGACGGGACTAAGGATGCTATATCATAAGCAAATCATTTTTGTTCCACATACCTCTAATTGCTACTAAAAAAAAACTTCCTCTGCAATTTTTGCCAAGTTCTATCCTCCATCACCAAAGAGAATGAACTTAAATCCATTCACAGGACAGTCCTACCAACTTCTGCTTCAAGGATGAAGTCTTAAATCCTTAACTGGACATTCAGTGTCCTGCCTTGAAACCTAATTTTCTTCCCCTCATGAATGTTTCATACTGAATGAATTGTGATATTGACAATTCCCCACAACACATTAAAATATGTTCACTTCTGCATCTGCATTCTATTTATTGCTATTAACTTGACTGTCATCCTCCTCTACTCTGCTTGTATAACTTTTCTGAGCCTCATAATTGCTAGATCTTCCATGAAGCCTTCTAACCATTCTCTCTTATTAATTCTCTATTAAATCCATGTTCTCTACTCACACATCAACCACTTTAGTTCAGACCTTTATCACCTATAGATTATTGCAACTTTCTTTAATTAACTTCCCTGTATCAAGTTTCTCTCTCTGCTTCACTCCATGCTACCAACTATTGCTAAAGTGATTTTCCTTAAAGTGCAGATTTTACTATGGGCAACTTCATTGGCTTCCTATTGCCTCCTCAATGAAATGTAAATTCTGTTTAGCTTTTAACACCTTTATAACCTGTTTTGCAACCTCATTGGGCATTCCTCTCTGCCCACATGAGAAGGTAACTTACCAACAGCACTATCTTTTACTTCTGTGGCTTTAAACTGGCTGTTATTTATTCCTAGAATGAGCCCTACCTCAACTTGATTTCATAGAAACCTTCTTGTTCTCCAAGACAGTAAATACATTCTTCTACATGAAATCCTTCTATTAGTGATAAAGCTAGATGGTACGGTGGATAGAGTGCAACCCAGGAATTAGAAGGACTCATCTTCATCAGTTCCACTCTAGCCTCAAATATTTACTAGTTACATGACTCTGGGCAAGTCTCTTTATCCTGTTTGCCTCAGTTTCCTCATTTGTAAAATGAGCTGGAAAAGAAAAAGGGCTAACCATTCCAATATCTTTGGATATTAGACAAACCTGAATGAGAGCATGAGGATACAGGTATGACAAAAATGATTGAACAACAGTCTTTTTGTAAGAAGGGCTAGATTTTTTAAGTGAATGAAAATAATCTTCCAGATAAAATTATATCTAATAGAAAAAAGAATTGCTTTTGAAAAAAAATACACAAGAGTACTAAACAAAAGCATTTGTTGTAAAACCTCCCCCAGAACAGGTCAATATTTGTAAGTTTTTCTAAAGTGCAGGCTGAATGACAGATGTTGTGAAATGCTTAGCAATAGGATTAAAATCTTACAACAAGTTCTAGGAGGTTTTCAATTTCATTGTGGGCCTGGCTTTCCCTTAGGCCCTTGCAAAGCCTCCCTAATGAGACAAACTCTCCCTGTCTCCAAGCTGGGTCTGGGAGCCTCCCAGAGAGCCAGCATCCCTGAGAGAAAGGCAATGTCGAGGCACAGATGGGGCTTGATGGATCCTAAAAGGAAGGCATTACCTGCTGAAGTCACTGAGCAGCCACAATTATTACAGGTCTCTGGGTTCATTGTCAATGAGAGTGGCAGTTAAAGCGAGCAGCAGCTGTGACAGATGGCTGGGCTCCAGCTACGTTGTGCTAATGGGATCCCAGCCAACTCAAATCTTTTCTTCCCTCTGAAAAAAATAGTCCACATAGTTGTCAATTAGTCAATGTATTGGGGGGGGGAGGGTGCAGCATCATATCTACAAAGGGGTCATTTATCTGTTCCCTTCTAATCCTTACTTTTAGCTTTTTGAAGTAGAGATTGTGTTTATTTATTACTTACTTCAAACATGTTTTAGCAGGATGTTCAACCTAGAATACATTTTCTGTTCAATCTTTGTTCTTTGTGAACTTACAATATGGTCTTCTCATAATTGAACCATTTCAACTGGGTTGTTAGCATTTTAATTAGGGAGTGCTTTTCTGGCTGGAAATTTGTAGATGCTGCTCCTGTTTATACAGGGAAGGGAGTAAAAAATGAGAAAGTGCTGCTTGTCTTTCCTGGGCCTTATTCACCAAATCAAATGTACCCAGTAGAATCTTGCTAATTTGCACTAATGAAGAGGGACCCATTGCAAACAACCAAATTTTGAGGATGAATGAATGGGTAAGCAAACACAATGTAAGTCAGGCCTGGTGTTTCAAACAAAAGAACCATATCGCACAACAAAAATATACCTCCCCGGTGTGGTGGAATGTAATCTAACAGTGTTATGAGGGGGCTGTACAGAAGTCTGTTTGCCAAGAGGAAACACCATTGTATAAGCCAAAGTGGCAGGTTTTTCTGTAGAAAACAGCATTTTTCTAATGCAAAATTAAATAGTATGTTTCCTTAGATATATAATTCTCAATGATATCTACATATTATTTTAAAACTTAAGTGATTTACATATATCTTCTTTGATCAACAATTCTTTGAGGATAATATTGACACTATTTGCTATCCATTTTCTAGATGAGGAAACTGAGGCCCAGTGAAATGTTTGTATAGCAAAGAAGTGTCAGAGTTAGAATTTGAATATAGGCTTCTTTGCCAGAGTGCCTGGTATATATTAGGTGTTTATTAAATGCTTTATTAATTAGCTTGTTGATTGACAGATACTTCAGTTATAATGTTTCTTGGTCATAGTTAGAAAAATTTCCCCACTGCTATATTATCATCCCAAATGCCAAGGACTCCTTAATTCAAGTTCATTACATCTAATTGCTTTTCCAATATGAACTTATTTAATGAACCTTAACTGAATGGCAGGTGGACTATATAAACTCCAAGGTCCCTCATAGCTCTACTTCTTATGGTTCTATTTTTGTATTATTGAATGAATCTCTATGTTCTATTTGAGGATTTTTAATTAATTCAATTCAATAAAATTGAACCAGAATTTATTTGTCAAATATATGCTACCTGTGCAACATTTTGCTAGACATTAGGAATAAATAGATTAAAAAGGGGGGCATTCCCACTCTTAAGGAAATCATATTCCTTAGAAGAGTGGAAAAAAAACTTGTTCATGGATAAATTATTACAAAGGATATTCAAAATATGCATTAAATTACATTGAATGCAGGGAAGGAGGGCACTAACAATTTGGGAGAATAAAGAAAAAGTACTTCCTGTAACAGGTGGGATTTGACCTAATCCTCCAATGTAGGCAAGGTTTCAAGAGACCAGGGTGAGAGGGTGAGCATTTTAGGCTTTAGAGATGGACTTTGAAGAAAGTGAGAAAACAGAAAAGTATGTGTTATATGGTAAAAAGTTTAATTTGGTTCAAAATGTTAACATGCATGGGATAGAACATAGAACGTAGATTGTACAAAATAGTACTATAGGCAATTTATTTACATGATCTTGAGAAATTCTGCATTTCTTGAATTTCACTGAAGTGGTGGAGCTACTTAATCTTTTCTTTGTTTCTTCTCTAGGTAGGGTGTTCGAAATGCTCTTCTTTTATATGTTAGTAGAGTTTGGTAAAACCAAAAATGCCTCGGTCTTATTCATATTCAATATGTATCAAAGAGACTAATGTAAACAAATCTTGCTTAAAAAGTTAAAAAATATACAAAGTTAAATGGAATACAGGGAAGAAATCAGTAGTCTTAGTTTTGAGAAAAGTAAGACAATTGAAAATACATTTTGCATATACCAATTTCACTGTTAAATTATGATTATTTCTAAACAAATGTGTTGGAATCAACTCATGACAGTATAGACACATCATTAATAATTATTCATTGTGTATAAACTATATATAAATTTTTTCATAACTACAAAGTTCTTTACTGTAAAATTCTGTACATAACTACATAGATCTTTTTATCCTTGGAATAACTATGAGGCAAGTTAAAGCAAATGTTATTATTCCTATTTTATAGATGAGGAACTTGAGACTGATGAATATGAAACAATTTTATCAATGATTTATAACTAGTAAATTGAATATAGCAAAAAATTATAGAACTGGACTTGAGGATTTCAGGTCACATGATCGAAAAGTTGAACAATTCGACTTTTTTTAATACCCACTATTCTAAAATCTTCTAATAGGAAATTGTTACAGAGGTAAATCAGTTACAACTGAATCCCCCAAATGAGAAATCATTAAGCTTAACATGGTAACAGCCTTATGAATTCACAGTATAAAACAATATTCATCAATGGATTCACTTTGCATAACTTTTGATCAACTTCTATGATAGAGAAGCTTGCAAAATCTGTCATACTAGCTTGTGATTTTGAACTCCTTGTGGGAACTCCCTTCTCTTGCACAGTCTGTTCTGGCAAATTTCTCTCCAAGCCCTTCTCTTAACTTTTTGTTGGAGCAAGAAGAGGACATAAGCTTTCTTTAGTCACTGGGATAGAAGTGGATTGCATTGGTGAAGTGGTAGGAGAAATTAACTCATTTTTATCTAGGACTGCACACAGCTGAGGAAACACTAAAGGACTAGAAATTTACCCAGAACATACATCTTGTTCTCTTCTAGCCATATGAAATTGAGTTAGCTCAGTAAATAATCTAAAGAAAGAAGAGAACTAAAAAAAGCAAATGTGATGATGCTGAACCTGAAAGGAAGGTGACTATATCCAATTATATTACTAGAAGCCATTTATGTCAGGGAATGGAACTATGGGTAAAAGTAATTCCTGAGTGTTAGAAGAAACTAAAACAGCCTTGTTATCTGGCTGAAGGAGGATGGGTAAACTCACAATTAGAGAGGGAGGTGTCATGAAATGAGCTAAGAGAGTAAAGGGGAGCGGAAGCTAAAACCAAAAATTTTAAAAGGAAAAAAATAAATTAAAAGCTAAATTATAAGCAGATACATTAACAGTGAAGATAGCAAAATTAGAAAGGATGATGACTGTTAAAACATCATAAAGATTATAAAACTCTCTAACAAATACTATATGACAAAGGAATTGAACCAGTGTTTCAGATAGCAGAAATCCTTGTGTATTATTAAGAAAACATAAAATTATAGCATTCATTTTAAGAATGATTCAAGAAAAACAATAGATTTTAAAAATTAAGGAAACTAATGACAGAATTTTCATCCTTCAAAGCAAATATTAGTAGAATAGAAAAACTTGAATCCACATCTCCAAAGAAGGAGAAAATGCATTGAAAGTATGCACATATTGAAATACAGGACAGATAGGAAGAATAAGAAAAAGAAACAATAATGTTAAAAACCACACGTGATTATTATTTTTATAAGAAAAAAAATCCATTTTTTTTTAGGCTAGGAAGTATAGAAATGAGTTAAAATCCATTGGTATCCCATAAAAGAACAGGAAAAGTTGGAGAAAAACAAAAAACAAAAAAAACAGAATATATTAATCCAATGAATAATATAAGTAAATTCCAGAACTTCAAAAATAGAAGGTAAGGTTTAAAGAATTTGCACATTACTTCCAGAAAACAAAACAAAACAAAAAACAAACAGCAACAACAAACAAACAAACAAACAAACAAAAAAAAAAACGGGGAAAAAAAACACCCTACCTAGCTTCAAACTCCAATTTATACATTGTAGAGGACCACAGATAGTGGGTAAGGTTTAAGACCCTTCAGCCCAGAGGGAATCTGCTGACAATGTCTGATTTGGCTCCCCATATCCCCTAAAGACTCTAACCCTTCCTGAGAAGTCAAGGAGGACATGAACACTTGAAGTAAGGGATATTTACAGTAAAGAGAGGAATTTATATATCAATGGCAGGGTGCTTATAGTTAGTACTTACAGAGTGGGTTGGGGAGATGTAATGCTACTATAGTTAGCACTTTCTCAGTGTAATGTGGTGATGTAATGGTTTTCTAGTTGGCATATGCTTAGTGTGCTCAAATGATGTAATCATGTTAAAGTATTTAAAGGCCGAGAGGACTTGAAATAAATGGACTCCATCTTTGACTATCCTTGTGGGTCTCCAGTCTTCTTAACTCCTCCAGTAAGACCAAGGACTTGGGCTGGTCCTAAGATCCTCCAGAGATCTGGTTTGTACAATATTTTTTTGGCACCTCAGCCTGGGGTCTCTAGAAAGGATAGTATATTTTGACACCCCAATTTGGAGGCTCTAGAAAGCACACTACAATATAATTGGCAAATTTAATATTTCCAATGACACAGAACAAGTTCTGAAAACAACAGGGAAGAGGATCTTCAAGTACAAGGGGAATTTGAATTACATGAAAGTTTTTTAAAATAATATTTTATGTTTTCTCAATTACATGTAAGAAAAATTTTAGCATTCACTTTTTAAAATTTTGAATTCTACTTCCTCTAAGGGTAAACAATTTGACAGAGGATATGCATCCTCTATCAATACACAATATTATTGAAATGAATGAAATAATATATTTTCAAAAAGCAAGACTTTTAGGTGATGAAGTGGACAGAGCACTGGTCCTAGAAACAGGAAATCATGAATTCACATCCAGATTCAGATACTTACTGTGTAACCTGGGCAAGTCATTTAAACTTTGAATACCTTAAATTCTTTAAATATAAATTTGGAGTCTTAGTTGTTCCCACCCTATATGGTTGTTGTAAGGAATAAATGAGAAAATATTTGTAATGCACCTATCACAATGTCTGGCATGCAGTGAAAGCTTCATTTCCTTTGCTTCCCACTTCCCCATCAAGATAACATCTAAAATGGCATGTAAATTAATAAATTGTGAAAAGATGATGCAAGTTTAATAAAAGAGTCATTAAAAGCATTCCTGAAAAATAAGACAACAGCAAAAAATATTCAACTTGCAAGCATACTAAAAAACAAAACAAAACAAAATTGAAAGAGATTGAAAGTAAATAAATTCAATATATAAAGGTACCTAGTAAAATAAAGTACTTCATTCCTAGAAATTATTAAAAAAAAACAGAAAGAGAAAGACATCAATTTAGTTTTTAAGGAAAGCAAAAGAGGGGGAACAAAAACATCCCAAAACTCAAAGTATAAGAGAATAAAAAAAATGTAATAAAGTAAAGGCTTATTGATAAATCGTCAAAGGATATGAACAGACAATTTTCAGATGATGAAATTAAAACTATTTCCACTTATATGAAAGTGTATTCCAAATCACTATTGATCAGAGAAATGCAAATGAAGACAACTCTGAGATACCACTACACGCCTTTCAGATTGGCTATAATGACAGGTAAAAATAATGATGAATGTTGGAGGGGATGTGGGAAAACTGGGACACTGATGCATTGTTGGTGGAGTAGTGAATGAATCCAAACATTCTGGAGAGCAATCTGGAATTATGCCCAAAAAGTTATCAAACTGTGCATAATCTTTGATCCAGAAGTTCTACTACTGGGCTTATATCCCAAGGAAATACTAAAGAAGGGAAAGGGACCTGTATGTGCCAAAATGTTTGTGGCAGCCCTTTTTGTAGTGGCTAGAAACTGGAAAATGAATGGATGTCCATCAATTGGAGAATGCTTGGGTAAATTGTGGTACATGAATGTTATGGAATATTATTTTTCTGTAAGAAATGACCAGCAGAATGAATACAGGGAGGCTTGGAGAGACTTACATTAACTAATGCTGAGTGAAATGAGCAAAACCAGGAGATCACTATACACTTCAACAATGATTTTGTATGAAGATATATTCTAATTGAAGTGGATACCTTCAACATAGAGAGTATCCAATTCATTTCCAATTGATCAATGATGGACAAAATCAGCTACACCTAGAAAAGGAACACTGGGAAATGAGTGTAAACTGTGAGCATTTTTTTTTGTTTTTCTTCCCAGATTATTTTTACCTTCTGAATACAATTCTTCCTTTGCAACAACAACAACAACAACAACAAAATTCGGTTCTGCACATATATATTGTACCTAGTATATACTATAAGATATTTAATATATATGGGAATGCCTGCCATCTAGGGGTGGGGCTGGAGGGAAGGAGGGGAAAAATTCAGAACAGAAGGGAGTACAAGGGATAATGTTGTAAAAAAACATTACCTATGCATATGTACTGTCAAAAAATGTTATAATTATAAAATTAATTTAAAAAAATAAAGTAAAGGCTTAGGCCTGAAATAGAAGTCCTGCAACCTTTATACCCATCTTACCAGCAAATGTATACTTTTTGTAGGACCAAGTTAGAAAAAGGGAAGTTATGTTAAGGAGGGATGATGGATAAAGGAAATGTGATATATACTAATGAAGTTCATGACTTATGAAAATTGGGAAATGACATATACTTTTAATTTAAAAAAGGGCTATAGAAGATAGATGAGATGTTAAAGAGAGGAGATGAAATTGAGGGGGAGGAAGTAGGGAGACAGATCTTAACAAAGATAATCTTCTTGGACAAATGGGTATTTTCTTTAATTAGAGGTTGGTATACAAAAAGGCTACATCATCAGTGAGGATTCTGTGTCTATAGACAAGATTGTACATCAGAAAAAAGGAAAATTCTAACTATTTGAGGGAAACCAACACCCTAAATGGATGGAAAGGCATTAACCTAAAGAGGAAATTTCATGGCACAAGGAAAAGAAAATAATCATTGGAATAATAGAGGGCAGAACTGGACAGCAGAACTATTGTCAAGATGTTGAATTTGCAGAACTAGTGTGATTTCCCAAATCTTCCTTCCCTCATCAAAACAAAACAAAACAAAACAACTCTTTAAATCCATACCTCAAATTTAGTTGTAGAGTGATAGAACACACAAAAATTTGAGTGAAGCAATTTTACAAACCAAAAAAGTTTAGAAGAAATGTGAAAGTCAGTTACCTAAATAGTGGTGGATTCTGGGATCATAGTTTAGCCAGCAGAAACTACATCTTTGGAATGGCTGCATTGGTGGCAGAAGCAGCTTCAGGAACACTTAGTTTACAGATAATAACAAGAAAAGCATCAGATAACTTTTAGGAAGGAGATTGAAAGGGACTTTTTGCTGGTGCTGAGTTCAGGACCCTGTTATATTGGTCACATGAGTCAGAAGTTACAATTCCATTGCCAAAATTAGTAATAGTGCTTGAGGTTACATGGATCCAGGTTGCAGTTCCAGCATGGAGAGGAGTCTTCATGAAGCTTACTGGAGAATAAGAACACAAGTCTTAACTCCAAAGCAGAGCTGTACATTTTGATTGGAAAAATGTGAGAGACCTGATCATAGTCTTATGATCTAAAAGAGATATGACTACAGGGAAACATGGCACATTCCTGGATAAAGACCAGAACATAGTTCAGAAGAGCAGTGATCTCAGATTTATTATATCATTTGACCTTAATATCCTCAAAATTAGTTCAGGAAACAACAAAAGAACTTGCAATGCAGGCAAGAATAAACTATCCAGCTAAGCTGAGCATTTTCTTCCAGGGAAGATGATGGACATTTAATGAAACAGATGAATTCCATTTGTTTCTAAGGAAAAAATGAGAATTAAACAAAAAAGTTGACCTCCAACCATAGGATTCAAGAGAAGCAGAAAAAGATAAACAAACAAACAAACAAACAAACTATTGAGAACTGTATTTCTATATGGATATACATAAAGAGTACATGTATAGTTTGATTTTACTGATATAACAGAAAAAAGGGAAGCAGAAATGGAAAAGGGATAGTATCAGAAGAAGGGAAAAGAGGAGATAAAAAGAGGGAAACTACATCCTATGAAGAGCAAAGGAAACCTATAATATCTGAGGGAATTTAGAGAGGGGGAGGAATGTTGTGTATGTTTTACTGTCATCAGAGTTGGGTCAAAGTGAAAATAATTGGCATAGTTGGTTTACAATGAAACTTCTCTCATTTCATTAAAAATG
Source organism: Sminthopsis crassicaudata (assembly GCF_048593235.1). NCBI lineage: Eukaryota > Metazoa > Chordata > Mammalia > Dasyuromorphia > Dasyuridae > Sminthopsis > Sminthopsis crassicaudata. Next base: position 199,744,904 of record NC_133618.1, on the reverse strand, counting down.
GGGAGAGGAACAGAGAAAAGGAAAAGAGGAATAAGGGAAAGATACAAGAAAAGGAAAGGTATTCAAAGGAGGTGGGTGGGATTGGAAAGAGGAATAGCTGGGTGAGGCAAGTGGGGCTCATAAGTTTAATACTGAAGAAGGGGGTTATGGAGACAAGAAAAAAAAGCATAATCTGGGGATAATAAGATGGCAGAAAATACAGACTTAGTAATTTTTACCATAAATGTGAATGGGATGAACTCAACTATAAAGTGGAAGGCAGATAGCAGACTGGATCAAAAGTCAGAATCTTACAATATGTTGTTTACAGGAAACATATTTAAAGCAGAAAGATACATACAAAGTAAAGGTAAAAGGCTAGAGCAGAATCTATAATGTTTCAGGTGAAGTCAAAAAACCATGCGTAGACATCCTTATCTCAGATCAAGCAAAAGCAAAAATTGATCTAATTAAAAGAGAAAAGGAAGGAAACTATAACTTGCTAAAGGGTAGCATAGATAATGAAGCAATACCAATACTAAACATCTATGTATCAAGTGCAAGAATAAATAGACAACAAAAATAAAATAGTGGGAGATCTCAATTTTGCACTCTCAGAGTTAGATAAATCAAACCACAAAACAAATAAGAAAGAAATTAAAGAGGTAAACAGAATATTAGAAAAATTAGGTATGATAGATCTTCATAGAAAACTGAATGGTGACAGAAAGAGTACAATTTCTTCTCAGCAGTTCATGGAACCTATCCAAAAACTGACTATATATTAGAACAGAAAGACCTCAAAATTAAATGCAGAAAGGCAGAAAAAGTAAATGTTTTCTTTTCAGATCATGATGCAATAAAAACTACATTCAATAAAAAATAGGGGTAAATAAACCAAAAAAATTGTAAAATAAATACTCTCATGTTAAAGAATGATTGAATAAACTACATAGAATTCTGATCCCTCTAATTTTTATTGCCTGCATTTTTTATTTCCTTCACAGGCTAACACTATTTCAAAGTCTGATTCTTTTTGTACAGCAAAATAAGTGTTTGGGCATGTTTACATGTATTGTATTTAATTTATACTTTAACATATTTAGCATATATTGGTCAACCTGCAATCTGGGGGAGGGGGTGAGGGAGAAGGCGGGGGGAAATTGGAACAAAAGGCTTGGCAATTGTTAATGCTGTAAACTTACCCAAGCATATATCTGGTAATAAACCTATAATTTTTTAAAAAAGGAATGATTGGGTGAAACAGCAAATTATAGATACAACTAATAATTTCACTCAAGATAATGACAACGATGAAACATCATACCAAAATTTGTGGGATGCAGCCAAAGCAGTAATAAGGGGAAATTTTCTATCTTTAGAGTCTTACTTGAATAAAATAGAGAAAGAGAAGATCAATGAATTGGGTTGGCAACTTAAAAGCTAGAAAAAGACCCAATTAAAAACCCCTAATCAAATACTAAACTTGAAATTCTAAAATTAAAAGGAGAAATTAATAATATTGAAAGTAAAAAAAATATTGAATTAATAAATAAAATTAAGAGGTTTTATGAGGAAACCAATAAAATAGATAAACCTTTGTTAAATCTGATTAGAAAAAGGAAAGAGGAAAATCAAATTGTTAGTCTTAAAAATGAAAAGGGAGAACTTTCCACCAATGAAGAGGAAATTACACCAATAATAAGGAGTTATTTTGCCCAACTTTATACCAATAAATTTGAATACCTAAGTGAAATGAATAGCTACCTCCAAAAATATAGGATTCCCAGATTAACAGAGAAGGAAATAAATTGTTTAAATAGTCCCATTTCATAAAAAAAAAAAAAAAAAAAAAAAAAAGAACAAGCTATTAATCAACTCCCTAAGAAAAAATCCCCAGGACCAGATGGATTCACATGTGAATTCTACCAAACATTTAAAGAACAATTAGCCCCAATATTATATAAACTATTTGAAAAAATAGGGAATGAAGGAGTCCTACCAAATTCCTTTTATGACACAGACATGGTACTGATACCTAAACCAGGTAGAGCAAAAACTGAGAAAGAAAACTATAGACTAATCTCCTTAGTGAATGTTGAAGCTAAAATCTTAAATAAGATATTAGCAAAAAAAATTCCAGAAAATCATCCCCAGGATAATACACCATGATCAAGTTGGATTTATACCAGGAATGCAGGGCTGGTTTAATATTAGGAAAACTATTAGTTTAATTCATCTTATTAATAATAAAATTAACAAAAACCATATGATCATCTCAATAGTTGCAGAAAAAAAAAAAAACATTTGACAAAATCCAACATCCATTCCTATTATAAACAGTTGAAAGTATAGAAATAAATGGACCTTTCATTAAAATAATCAGTAGCATCTATTTAATACCATCAGTAAGCATCATATGTAATGGGGATAAATTATAATCATTCCCAGTAAGATCAGGAGTGAAACAAGATTTCCCACTATCACCATTACTACTTAATATTGTATTAGAAATACTAGCTTTGGCAATAAGAGTTGAGAAAGAGATCAAAGAAATTAGAGTAGGTAATGAGGAAACCAAATTATGACTTTGCTGATGATATGATGGTATTCTTAGAGAACCCCAGAGATTGTATTAAAAAGCTATTAGATATAATCCACACCTTTAGCAAAGTTGCAGAATACAAAGTAAACTCATATCAAGACATTAACATTCTTATACATCACTAACAAAACCCAACAGTTAGAGTTACAAAGAGAAATTCCATTTAAAGTAACCAGAGATAGTATAAAAAAATTTAGGCATCTATCTGTCAAGGGAAAATCAGGAACTACATGAGCAAAATTACAAAAAACTTTCCACACAAATAAAGTCAGATATAACCAATTGGAAAAAATATTTAATGCTCTTTAATATGACAAGCAAACATAATAAAAATGACAATACTACCTAAACTAATCTATTTAGTTAGTGCTATACCAATCAGACTCCCAGAAATCTATTTTAGTGACCTAGAAAAAATAATAACAAAGTTCATATGGAAAAACAAAAGGTCAAGAATTTCAAGGGAATTAAAAAAAGTTAATGAAGGTGGCCTAGCTGTACCAGATCTAAAATTATATTATAAAGCAGTGGTTACCAAAACCATTTGGTATTGGCTAAAAAATAGACTAGTTGGTCAGTGGAATAGGCTAGGTTGAAAGGGCAAAAAAATAGCCAATAACTTTAATAGTCTAGTGTCTGACAAACCTAAACACCCCAGCTTTTGTGATAAGAATTCACTCTTTGACAAAAATTGCTGGGAAAATTGAAAATTAATATGGCAGAAACTAGGCATTGACCCACACTTAACACCATACACCAAATTAAGGTCAAAATGGCTTCATGACCTAGGCATAGAGAATGAGATTATAAATAAATTAGAAGAACATAGGATAGTTTATCACTCAGACCTGTGGAAGTTATGACCAAAGATGAACCAGAGATCATTATTGATCACAAAATAGAAAATTCTGATTATATCAAATTGAAAAGTTTTTGTACACACAAAACTAATCCAGACAAGATTACAAGGGAAGTAGTAAACTAGGAAAACATTTTTATAGTCAAAGGTTCTGATAAAGACTTCATTTCCAAAATTCATAGAGAATTGACTCTAAAAGAAATCAAGCCATTCTCCAATTGATAAATGGTCAAAGGACATGAACAGACAATTCTGAAATGAAGAAATTGAAACTCTAGCCATATGAAAAGATGCTTCAAGTCATTATTAATCAGAGAATTGCAAATTAAAACAATTTTGAGATACCACTGCACACTTGCCAGATTGGCTAGAATCACAGGAAAAGATAATGCAGAATGTTGGAGGGGATGTGTGAAACCTGGGACACTGATACATTATTGATGGAATTGTGAATACATACAGCCATTGTAGAGAGTAGTTTGGAACTATGCTCAAAAAACTATCATACCCTTTGATCCAGCAGTGTTACTACTGGGCTTTTATCCCAAAGAGATTTCAAAGAAGGGAAAGTGACCTGTATGTGCAAGAATGTTTGTGGCAGCCTTCTGTGTAGTGGCCAGAAACTGGAAACTGAATGGATGCCCATCAATTGGAGAATGGCTGAATAAAAGTGTGGTATATGAATATTATGGAATGTTATTGTTCTGTAAAAAATGACCAGCAGCATGATTTCAGAAAGGCCTGGAGAGACTTACATGAACTGATGTTGAGTGAAATGAGCAAGACCAGAAAATCATTATATGCTTCAACAACAATAGTATATGATGATCAGTTTTGATGGACATGGCTCTCTTTAAAAATGAGATGAATCAAATCAGTTCCAATAGAGCAGTAATGAACTGAACCAGCTACAACTAGTGAAAGAACTCTGGGAGATGACTATGAACCACTACATAGAATTTCCAATCCCTCTATTTTTGTCTGCCTGCATTTTCGATTTCCTTCACAGGCAATTGTCCACTCTTTCGAAGTCTGATCCATTTTGCGTAGCAATATAACTGTATGATCATGTATACATATATTGCATTTAACTTATACTTTAACATATTTAACATGTATTGTTCAACCTACCTTCTGGGGGAAGGGTTGAGGGGAAGGAGGGGAAAAGTTGGAACAAATGATTTTGCAATTGTTAATGCTGAAAAATTATCCATGCATATATCTTATAAACAAAAAGCTATAATAATAATAAAAAAGAAAATGAAAAAAAAAAAAAAACAAGGGTATGTGCTTTCTAATGTATCCAAGAATCTAGCAATCTGGTCCTAAGTTAAAATTAATCCTTGTCCCTTGATCAATTTAAGTATGCTTTCTATAGAACCCTATCTGAGCAGTGGTGCAGGTGGGGCTGGGAGACGGGAATCTCTTTTCCTAATATCTGCTCCATTTTAGCTAGAAAAGGTACTAGTTTAGTCCTTCATAAAGTAAGTTCCCTGTTTGTCTATTAAAATACTCACCCTATTTCCTGGTCACCGGGGACCTCTTCATTGAAATTAGGGTCCTTGTTCCACACATTGGGCATCAAATGTGAAGACTGAGTTAGCATCCTGGATACCTTAGAATCAGCCAATCAGGTTAAGCAAAGGTCCTTAGTCTTTATTCTTGGTCTTTAGGGATAGAAGTGAAGGGGATGGATGCAGGATCTCTAGGACCTCCTTTTTCTTTTTCTACCTCCAAAGTGACTCTGGCTTGGCTTATTCCACCCCAAAATCACTCCCACAATTCTCTGTATACACTAAAACATCTAACCAGCACAGAATAGTGGGATGGACCATTTTCCAAGCATATGCTGATAGAGTATTGTCCAATTGTTAATTAGGCTCAAGTGCTTGGTTGTCAGACTCCAGTGCATCAACTCAGAGTTTCAGCTATTTATAAACAATAGTATTCCATGACATTCATTTGCCATAATTTACTTAGCGATTCTCCAATTGATGGGCATCCATTCCATTTCCAGTTTCTAGCCACTACAAAAATGGCTGCCACAAACATTTTGCACATACAGGTCCCTTTCCCTTCTTTAATATCTCTTTGGGGTATAAGCCCCAACACTGCTGGATCAAAAGGTATGCACAATTTGACAAATTTTCCCAATTACTTTCCAGAATGTTTGGATCCATTCACAGTTCCATCAACAATGTATCAGTGTCCTAGTTTCCTCTATCCTTTCCAACATTTATCATTAATTTTTTCCTGTCATCTTAGCTAATCTCACAGGTGTGGAGTGGTATTTCAGAGTTGTCTTTATTTGCATTTCTCTGATTAATAGTGATTTGGAACACCTTTTCACATGGGTAGAAATAGTTTCAATTTCATCATCTGAAAATTTTCTGTTCATATCCTTTGACTATCAATTGGAGAATGGTTTTATTTCTTATAAATTCGAGTCAGTTTGTATATATTTTGGAAAGAGTGCCTTTATCAGAATTTTTAATAATAAAGATATTTTCCCAGTTCATTGCTTCCCTACTAATCTTGTCTGCATTAATTTTGTTTGCATAAGAGCTTTTTAACTTGATATAATTAAAATCTTCTATTTTGTGTTCAATAATGATCTCTAGTTCTCCTTTGGTCACAAATTCCTTCTTCTTCCACTGGTCTGAGAGGTAAACTGTCCTGTGTTTTTCTAATTTATTTATAATCTCATTCTTTATGCCTTGATCATGAATCAATGTTGATCTTATCTTGGTGTACGATGTTAAGTATTGGTCAATGCTTAGTTTCTGCCATACTAATTTCCAATTTTCCTAGCAGTTTTTGTCAAATGGTGCTTTCTCATCCAAAAAGTTTGTCTTTGGGTTTCTCAAACACTAGATTACTATAATTATGACTATTTTGTCCTGTGAATCTATCCTATTATACTATTCATCTGTTCTATTTTTTAGCAGATACCAAATAGCTATGGTGACTGCTGCTATATAATATAGTTTTAGATCAGGTATAGCTAAGCCACCTTCATTTATTTCTTTTTCTTATTACCTCCCTTGAAAATCTTGACCATTTTGTTCTTCCAGATGAATTTTGTTGTTATTTTTTCTAGGTTATTAAAATATTTTCTTGGGAGTCAGATTGGTATAGCACTAAATAAATAGATTAGTTTAGGTAATAATGTCATTTTTATTTTATTTGATAGATCTATCCAAGAGCACTTAATATTTTTCTAATTGTTTAGATCTGACTTTATTTGTGTGGAAAGTGTTTTGTACTTTTGTTCATTTAGTTCTTTACTTTTCCTTGGCAGAGAGATTCCCAAATATTTTATACTTTTGGCAGTTATTTCAAATAGAATTTCTCTTAATATCTCTTAATGTTGGATTTTGTTAGTGATGTATAAAAATGCTGATGATTTATGTGGATTTTTTTTTTGGTATCCTGCAACTTTGCTAAAGTTGTGCATTATTTCTTATAGCTTTTTAGTTGATTCTCTGGGGATCTCTAAGAATACTATCATATCACCTGCAAATAGTGATAATTTGGTACTCTAATTTCTTTAATCTCTTTTTCTTCTCTTATTGCTGAAGTTAGCTTTTCTAACACAATTTTGAATAAGTGATGATAGTGGGCAACTTTGTTTCACTCCTGATTTTATTGGGGATTGTTCCAGTTTATCACCATTACATATGATGCTTACTGATGGTTTAAATAGATGCTACTGACTACTTTAAGTCCATTTATTCCTATACTCTCAAGTTTTATAATACAAATGGGTGTTGGTTTTTATCAAATGCTTTTTTCTTCATATATTGAGTTAATCATATTTTTTTAAATTTGGTGATTGATATTGTCAATTAGTTTGTAATTTTCCTAATATTGAACCAGCCCTGAATTCTTAATTTGTTTTTTTGTTTTTTTCTTATCTCTTTTAATAAGATCTATTCTTGCTTTTACTTGATCTGAGATCAGGTTCACTACCCTATTTCTTTTTATTTGAGCTGAAGCCTATCTTCTACTTCAACCTTTTATCTTTACTCTGTATGTATAATTCTGCTCTAAATATATTTCTTGTAAACCAAATATTGTAGAATTCTGGCTCTTAATCCAGTCTGCTATCTATTTCTGTTTTATGAGAGAAATCCTCCCATTCACATTCACAATTAAATTGATTAATTATGCATTTTCTGCCATTTTATTTCCCGCAACTTATACTTTTCTCTCCCATACACTTTTCCCTTCTCTACAATATTTTGCTTCTGACCACCTGCTCCTCCCAAACAGCTTCTCTTTTATAGCCCCTCCCCTATTCTTCTTTTTTTTTATTTTTTAATAGTTTTTATTTACCAGATATTTGCATGGGTAATTTTACAACGTTGATAATTGCCAAAACTTTTGTTCCAATTTTTCCCCTCTTTCCCCCCCCCCAGGTGGCAGGTTGACCAATACATGTTAAATATGTTAGAGTATAAATTAAATACAATATATGCATGTATATATGACCAAATAGTTGTTTTGCTGAACAAAAAGAATCGGATTTTGAAATAGTGTACATTTAGCCTATGAAGGAAATCCAAAATGTAGGTGGACAAAGTTAGAGGGACTGGAAATTTTATGTAGTGATTCATAGTCATCTCCCAGACTTCTTTCACTGGATATAGCTGATTCTGTTTGTTACTGCTCTATTGGAACTGATTTGGTTCATCTCATTGTTGGAGAGGGCCATGCCCATCATAATTGATCATCATACAGTATTGTTGTTGAAGTATAAAATGATCTTTTGGTCCTGCTCATTTCACTCAGCATCACTTCATGTAAGTCTCTCCAGGCCTTTCTGAAATCATCCTACTGGGCATTTCTTACAGAAAAATAATATTGCATAATATTCATATATAGAAGAGAAACAACAACAACAACAACAACAACAACAACAACAAAAACAAAAAACAAACAAACAAACAAAAACAATGGTCACAGTTTATACTCATTTCCCAGTGTTCCTTTTCTGGGTGTAGCTGATTCTGTCCATCATTGATCACTTGGAATTAGATTAGCTCTTCTCTGTGTTGAAGATATTCACTTCCATCAGAATACATCCTCATACAGTATCATTGTTGAAGTGTATAATGATCTCCTAGTTCTGCTCGTTTCATTAAGCATCAGTTGATGTATGTCTCTCCAAGCCTCTCTGTATACATCCTATTGGTCATTTCTTACAGAATAATAATATTCCATAATATTCATATGCCATAATTTACCAAACCATTCTCCAATTGATGGACATCCATTCATTTTCCAGTTTTTAGCCACTATAAAAAGGGCTGCCACAAAAATTTTGGCCCGTAGAGGTCCCTTTGCTTCTTTAGTATTTCCTTGGGATGTAAGCCCAGTAGTAGTACTGCTGGGTCAAAGCATATGCACATTTTGATAACTTTTTGGGCATAATTCCAGATTGCTCTACAGAATGGTTGGGTTCTTTTACAACTCCACCAACAATGCATCAGTGTCCCAGTTTTCCCACAGCTCCTCCAACATTCATCATTATTTTTCCTGTCATCTTAGCCAAACTTACAGGTGTGTAGTGGTATTTCAGAGTTGTCTTAATTTGCATTTATTTGATCAATAGTGATTTGGAACACTCTTTCATATGAGTGGAAATAATTTCAATTTCATCATCTGAAAATTGTCTGTTCATATCCTTTGACCATTTATCAATTGGAGAATGGCTTGATTTCTTATAAATTAAAGTCAATTCTCTGTAAATTTTGGAGATGAGGCCTTTATCAGAACCTTTAACTGCTTTCCCTTAAATGTTTTCCCAATTTGTTACTTCCCTTCTAATCTTCTTTGCATTAGTTTTATTTGTATAAAAGGTTTTAATTTGATGTAATCAAAATTTTATATTTTGTAATCAATAATTATCTTTAGTTCTACTGGGCTCACAAATTCCTTCCTCCTCCACAAGTCTGAGAGGTAAACTATCCTATGTTCCTCTAATTTATTTATGATCTCGTTCTTTATGCCTAAATCCTGGACCCATTTTGATCTTATTTTATAATATGGTGTTAAATGTGAGTCCATGCCTAGTTTCTGCCATATTACTTTCCAGTTTTCTCAGCAGTTTTTGCCAAATAATGAATTCTTACCCCAAAAGTTGGGATCTTTGGGTTTGTCAAATACTAGATTGCTATTTTTATTCCTTATCTTGCCCTGTGAACCTAACCTATTCCACTGATCAACTAGTCTATTTCTTAGCCAATACCATATGGTTTTGTTGACTGCTGCTTTATTATATAGTTCTAGATTTGGTACAGCTAGGCCACCTTCATTTAATTTTTTTTTTCATTACTTCCCTTGAAATTCTCAAACTTTTGTTCTTCCATATGAATTTTGTTGTTATTTTTTCTAGGTCATTAAAATAGTTTTTTGGGAGTCTGATTGACATAGTGCTAAATATATAAATTAGTTTAGGGAATATTGTCATCTTGATTATATTCGCTCGGCCTATCCAAGAGAACTGTATGTCTTTCTAATTATTTAAATCTGACTTTATTTTTGTGGCAAGTGTTTTGTAATTTTGCTCATATAATCCCTGAATTTCCTTTGGTGGATATATTCCCAAATACTTTATACTATTGACCGTTATTTTGAATGGAATTTCTCTTTGTATCTTTTGCTGTTGGATTGTTTTGGTTATGTATAGAAATGCTGAGGATTTATGTGGATTTATTTTGTATCCTGAAACTTTGCTAAAGTTCTGAATTATTTCTAAGAGCTTTTTCGCAGTCTTTGGAGTTCTCTAAGTATACCATCATGTCATATGCAAAGAGTGACAGTTTGATTTCCTCATTATCTACTCTAATGCCTTGAATCTCTTTCTCGGCTCTTATTTCCCAGGTTAGTGTTTCTACTACAACATTGAATAGTAATGGTGATAGTGGGCAACCTTGTTTCACTCTTGATCTTACTGGGAAAGGTTTCAGTTTATCGCCATTATATATGATATTTACTGATGGTTTTAAATAAAAACTCCATATTATTTAAAGGAATAGTCCATTTATTCCTATACTCTCAAGTGTTTTAATAGGAATGGATGTTAGACTTTATCAAATGTTTTTTCTGTATCTATTGAGATGATCATATGTTTTTTGTAAATTTGGTTATTGATATAGTCCATTATGTTAATAGTTTTCCTAATATTGAGGCAGCCTTGCATTCCTGTTATAAATCCCACTTGGTCATAGTGTATTGTCCTGGGGATAATTTTCTGTAAGTTTTTGCTAATATTTAAGATTTTAGCATCAATGTTCATTAAGGAGATTGGTCTATAATTTTCTTTTTCTGTTTTCAGCCTACCTGGTTTAGGTATCACTACCATGTCTGTTTCATAAAAGAAATTTGGTAGGACTCCTTCAATCCCTATTTTTTCAGATAGTTTATATAGCATTGGAGTTAGATGTTCTTTAAATGTTTGGTAGAATTCACATGTAAATCCATCTGGTCCTGGGGAATTTTTCTTAGGGAGTTGGTTAATAGTTTGTTCTATTTCTTTTTCTGAAATGGCACTATTTAGACTATTTACTTCGTCCTCTGTTAATCTGGGCAAGCTATATTTTTGAAGGTATTCTTCCATTTCATTTAAGTTATCGAATTTATTGGCATAAAGTCAAGCAAAGTAGCTCCTAACTATTGGTCTAACTTCCTCTTCATTAATGGTGTGTTCTCCCTTTTCATTTTTAAGACTAACAATTTGTTTTTCCTCTTTCCTTTTTTAAATCAGATTTACTAAGGGTTTGTCTATTTTGTTGTTTTTTTCATAGAACCAACTCTTAGTTTTAATTAATTTGATAGTTTTTTTTTTTTTTTTTTTAAACTTTCAATTTTATTAATCTCTTCGTGTTTGTCTGGGGTTTTTTAATTTGTTCCTTTTCTAGCATTTTTAGTTGTAAGCTCAATTCATTAACCTTTTCTTTCTCTATTTTATGCAAGTAGGCCTCCAGAGATATAAAACTTCCCTTTATTAATGCTTTTGCTGTATCCTGCACATTTTGATATGATGTCTCATTATTGTCATTTTCTTGGGTGAAGTTATTAATTATGTCTATGATTTGCTGTTTTATCCAATCATTCTTTAGTATAAGATTATTTAGTTTCCAATTATTTTTGGTCTATTTTCCCCTGGCTTTTTATTGAATGTAATTTTCATTGCCTTGTGGTCTGAAAAGGATGCATTTAATATTTCTGCCTTACTGCATTTGATTTTGAGGTTTTTATGCCCTAGTATATGATCAATTTTTGTATAGGTTCCATGAACTGCTGAGAACAAAGTGTAATCCTTTCTGTCTCCATTTAGCTTTCGCCAAAGATCTATCATATCAAACTTTTCTAGTATTCTATTTACCTCCTTGACTTCTTTCTTATTTATTTTGTGGTTTGATTTATCTAATTCTGAGAGTGCAAGGTTGAGATCTCCCACTATTATAGTTTTGCTGTCCATTTCTTTTTGCAGCTCTCTCAATTTCTCTTTTAAGAATATAGATGCTGCACCACTTGGTGCATATATGTTTACTGTTGATACTGCTTCATTATCTATGCTACCCGTTAGCAGGACATAATGTCCTTCCTTATCTCTTTTAATTAGATCAACTTTTGTTTTTGTTTGATCTGAGATGAGGATGGCTATCCCTGCTTTTTTGGCTTCACCTGAAGCATAATAGATTCTGCTGCAACCTTTTTCTTTTATTTTGAAAATATCACCCTATTTCAGGTGTGTTTCCTGTAAACAACATATAGTAGGATTCTGACTTTTAATCCAGTCTGCTAACAGCTTCCTCTTTATGAGGCAGTTTGACCCATTCACATTTATGGTTATAATGACTAATTTTAATTTGCTTGCCATCTTGTTAACCCCTGCTTATGCTTTTCTCCTTTCCTTTCCTCTTACCCCCCTACCCAGTATTAAACTTGTGAACACCACTTGCTTTTCACAGCCCTCCCTTTTTAGTATCCCTCCCCCACCTTAAATTTCCTCTCCCTATTTTACCCCTTTTCCTCACAATTTCTATATTGCCTTCCCCTTAGTTTACTTCTTCCCTCTCACTTTTCAATGAAGTGGAAGAAGTTTCAACATAAATCAAATATGTCTATTGATACACACTTATTCATCCCTCTCCTTTCTTTCTCTCAGATTTAATAGGTTACCATTGCCTCTTCATGAGATGTAGTACCACCACTTTACCTTTCTTGTGATATAATTTTCTTTCTACCTCTAGTTTCTAAGACAAATTATACATGTGTTCTTTACGTATCTTTATGGCAGAAATGTAGTTCTCAAGATTTCTCTTTTTTGTTGTTCATTTTGTCAGAGCAGGAGTCAAAGAAAACAAATTGACAAGAGAAACAATTGGTCTTTTTCGGGGAGGTGATGGGGCTGCATGGTGTTACCGGGCTCCCTCTACAGACTGCAGGGGGCAGCAGAGGGGCACTAACAGGACAGTGATGGCTGTGCTGCATCTGTGCTCTGAGGTTCTAAGAAAGCCCTGAGTTACTCTGGGTTGGGGTGGCAGTGGCCAGGTCCTGTGAGACGCTAGCTTTCTGGGGTTTTATGCTTCACCTCCAGTGTTTACACCCTCTCCTCTGCTCCTGGCTTGCTGCCAAGGCGGAACATCCACACTGGGGTAAAGTCTTTTGGCAGAAACAGAAGAGATTGCACCCTTCCCTTCTCTGGTCTGAGCTATGTGAGCTGCCTGTCTTGCTCTCGCTGCCTGCCCTCAGTCTGCACCCAATCTGATCGTCCCCTCCCCCCTGAGCAAACACAGATCTTCTCTGGCGAATTTCAAGGATGTCTTCTGTTGGTAATTATTTGTGGGTTTCTTTTCTGAGCATTAATTTTCAAGCATTAAGTCTGAGGCTTGTCACAAAGTTAGTCCTGAGAGAAAATGAGGAGTTCAAGCAGCTGTCTGCCTCCATGCCGCCATCTTGACCGGAAGTCCATACTTTCTCTTCTTGATCTGTTCTCCACATCTGTCATTTTTCTTATAAGATGTTTTTCCTCAACATCTCTCATTCTTTTTTAATATTGAAAGCTTTTTAATTTTCAAAACATATGCATGGATAATTTGACAACATTAACCCTGGCATAGATTTGTGTTTCCGACACATCAGAGTGTTCAAACTTTACATTTACAATTTGGAATAACAAAAGAGAGAGCTAGGAAAACAGTAAAAAGTTGTACAGCTTGGTTTCTTTCCATACTCCTACACTCCCTCCAGGAAAGAATCCTCATGGTTTGAGACCCAAAGAAATCTGGAAAATGGATGTGTCCCATTATAAATCTTTTCATGATCTGTCTTTTATCCATGTTGTGGTAGATACCTTTACAGTATTCACTTTTGCAATGCCAGCATCAAAAGAGTGGTCACTAAATTCCTTATCCATGAATTTGCAATTATGGTTGTGCCAAAAGCAATAAAAACAGATAATGCACCTGCATATATTTCTTTTTATTATTATTATTATTATTATTATTTTTTTGCTGAGACAATTGGGGTTAAGTGACTTGCCCAGGCTCACAAAACTAGGAAGGGTTAAGTGTCTGAGGCCAGATTTGAACTCAGGTCCTCCTGACTTCAGAGCTGGTGCTCTATCCACTATGCCACCTAGCTGCCCCCTGCATATATTTCTAAACACTTTGCACACTTCTGTGCACAGTATAATATTTTACACACTGCTGGAATATTTTTTAATCCTCAAGGTCAGGCAATAGTAGAGAGAAGATAGAGAGACATTGAAACACTCCTCCAAAAACAAAAGAAAGGGGGAGCCATGGGTAACCCTAGAGAACTTCTAAATTTAATTCTCTATACCATTATTTTTTAAAATTTTTGATAAAGGTTGACTGACTCCAGCAGACAGATTTTATAACCCACCAGAAGGGCAGTGTCCAATATAAGCAGCTCCACTATCTTTAGATAATTGCCAGGTGATATGGAGAGATCCATAAAGTAGTGAATGGAAGGGACCAGAAAGGTTAACTGTTTTGAGGAGAGGGTTTGCTTATATCTCCACAGATGGAGAAGGAATCAGATGGGTACCAATGAACTATATTTGCCTTGTCATTCAGTAAGAGACAGAAAAAGAGAAAAATCTGGAAATAAAGGGAAAGACCTAAGAACAAAATCTGCAGAAATCATTGGATTTTCTAAAACAAGATGAAGCTGTTGCAGAACTTGAAAACCAGCAGGAATCATTGGATTCCCTAATACAAGATGAGACTATTGCAGAACTTCAAAGCTGGCAAGAATTATTGGATTCCTGGCACATGAACTAATGTTTGATTTCTTTTGTTTTACTGGGTCTTTGAAGACTTTTAGCTGGTTTCTTATCTGCTTTAGCAAGCAAGACACGTTGTTGAGGAAGCTTAATAGTATCTGGTAATCTTTCACTTCTCTCTGTTGTACTTTTGGTTCCCTCTGCTGTTTTTTTTTTCCTTGTATATCTTTCCCAAGTGTTTCTGGGAGGCTAGCAACGTCCTCATCTTCAGAGACATCAGACTCCTTATCCTCCACTCCCAACTTTGCTCCCTCTCTTAGGGACTTGGGTGGGGATGGAGGTAGAGACAAAGCTAAAGCTCCAAAGTGGGCACAGATGTGTGGAGGCCCAACCACCCCTGGAAGATGAAGAATTGTCCAACCTGGTAAAGAGTCCCCATCTGTCCCATAACCAGGGGTTGTGGGTCTGGTTTTTGACTATTCCTAGGATTCATGGACATGTATAATTACTCATGTTGATTCATTTTATTTGTTACATCATTTCTGTTATATTCCTATGTGCTTATGTAATTTATGTAATTATGTGTAATACCTCCTTATTGATGGATTTATGTATACCTGTTTCAAGTGAGCCCCTTCAGAAACCCGCTAATCTGATTTGATTTCCTATTTCCTTTGGTGTTTTCATCTCCCTTCCTGAGAAGTCAGGGAGGGTGTGACCACCTCTTTTTTATGGTGTTTTCCCTTCTTTTTTTGAGCAGTCAGGGAAGGCGTGATCACCTTATTTTGGGGGGTTCTCACCTCCTTGAGAAGTCAGGGAGATTGTGACTACCTTATGTTCTAAATTAAAAGAAAGTGGGAGGTGTTATGGGACAGAACTTGAAACAAGGTGCTAATGCTTATGTACTTAGTTCACACTTTTAAAAGAGTTCACACATTAGTTCACACACTCACATCTTTAGAGAGCATATATAAGGAGGAGTTCACAAGCCCACTAAAGGACAAGCCTACTCTTGGATTTTGGGAGATTCACAAGTCAGAAGCCCACAATCCCACTCTTGGAGGAGTCAAATTCATTCCAATTTCTACCTTTGTGCTGGCTGGAGACATTTGGAGAGAGCTCTCGGAACCAAGGAGAGAGATAGGCCTCTAAGAAAGCTAACCAGACCCAGGAAAAGAAACAAGACTTTGAAAGTCACAATTAAGGATCTAGACTTTAACTCCTGGCTGAATTTGAAGTAATTATTGAACTGAACTGAAACTAAGGCTGCCTCCAAAAGCTCCCCAAGAAACCTGCTCCCAATTAATGATTATATTTTAAAGAAGAACATTACACATATTTATACATTGAATTCTTTTTTTGAGTTCTTCTATAAATTTTCTTTGGGCAAGTGGGAGCCAAGATGGTGGAGAAGCCACATACAACTTTCTAAGCTCTTTCATTCCCTCACTCCCAACTATTTAATTCAGCCTCAAAAATAACGCTTGGCTGGTAAAACCCACGAAGATTAGAAGTACAACAATTTACCAGCACAAGGTAATCTGGAATTTCATCAGAAAAGGTCTTTCCTGAGGGGCAGGAAAAGACCAATGTGGACAGTGATAGAACTAGGCTAGCATATTGTGCAGATCAGGCTGTGGAGGCCTCTGGGGTTAGAAAAGCTACAGAGACAAACAACTCTGGCATAGGCTGATTGCTCTACTCTGCTTGCAAAACAGAAGATTAGCAGAGAAATCAAAACCAGTTTTAAAAATGCTAGAAACTATTGTCTGCCCACCCCAAACTAGAAGTCACTCAGCACAGATCACAGCACAGCTGTGCAGCCTCATTCTACTGTCCAGGGCTTTTCCTTGAGCAGTTAAGAACCTGCAGGGCAGGGGGCACAGCCCATGACAGCCTCTAATCTGCACAGTGAGTGGCTTGGCCTGAGCAGTGGAACCTCCACAGCAGCAAAACTTCCACAGCAGTGATTGTGCTTCCTGGGGCAGAAACACTTCTGTTCTGTGCACTGGGGCTATTCACTGGTCAGTTGCTAATATCCACAGGCCCACAGTGGGGCTTTGGCGTGGGGTTGCAACACTTTTACTGTACAGCCTCTAGCCTCAGGGCAGTCACTAGGCCACATAGCGGGGGTTCTTCATTGGGCACTTCCACAGCCTGGCCCATGCAAACCAGCTCTGAATTACTTCCAGTGTATAAGTGGGGACTCTCTCCCAGAGCACCCTCATACCTTTGAAGCCCGTTAATAAGACAACTGCCATCCAAATATCTATCCCTGTTCTGCAGAGGAAGCTTATAACTTCCTTGCCCATTTTTTAAAATTAGTAAAAAAATTAAAAAGGACAATCAATAGTTTCTATACAGAAAGAGAGCAGATTTGCAACCCCGAGGAGACTAATAGCAGACAGTCTCCAAATAATATCCTGAAGGGGAATGCTACCTGGTTCCCACCAAATAACTCTCTCTTAGAAGATACCATTAAAAAACCTTAAAAGAGAGTTAAAAAAAATGGGGAAAGGAGAGAGAAGCTATGCAAGAGAGTAACAACATTCTGAAATGTGAATTGGAAAAGATAATTCACAGGAAGTGCAGGGAAACAAAATTTGTGAATTGGAAAAGGTGAAAAAATCCCTGGAAAGTAAGACTTATGAATTGGAAAAGATAAAGAATTCCCAAGAAAGTAGGATTTGTGAATTGGAAAAAAGAAAACAACTCACTATAAAAGAAATAGTGAAAAGGAAAAAAAAAAAAAAAAAAACTTCCACAGAGCAAAATAACTCATATAAAAAGGACATATAGAAAAAGAAGTTAAAAAAAAGTGAATGAAGAATGTAACTCATTAAAAATCAGAACTGAAGAAATATAAATTAATGATTCATTGAGAAATTAAGAATCAGTCAAGCAAAACCAAAAAAAAATGTAAAGCTGGAGAAAAACATAAAATATTTACTTGGAAAATTGACAGGCCTGGAAAATAGATCTGTAAGAGATAATCTGAGGATTATTGGACTTCTCAAAAATTATGATGAAAAAAAAGAGCCTAGATTCTATTTTACAAGAAATCATCAAGGAGAACTGCCCAGAGGTAATAAAAGCAGAAAGTAAAATAATCATTAAAGAATTCATCAAACATCTTCTGAAAAAGACCCTAAAATAAGCCAACCTCCCCAAAAAAAACCAAACAAACAAACAAACAAAAAAAAACTCCACGGAATATTATGTCCAAGCTGCAGAACTATCAGACTATCAGACTAAGGAAAAAATATTACAAGCAGGCAGGGGAAAAAAAAATCAAATACCGAGGTGCTACAATAAGGATCACTCAAGATCTGTCTTCCTCCACATTAAAGGATTGAAGGGCCTAGAATCTGATATTCCAAAAAGCAAAAGAATTTGGAATGCAGCCAAGAATAAACTGCCCAGCTAAGCTGAGCATTTTC
The DNA here is from genome assembly GCF_048593235.1 of Sminthopsis crassicaudata. Lineage (NCBI taxonomy): Eukaryota > Metazoa > Chordata > Mammalia > Dasyuromorphia > Dasyuridae > Sminthopsis > Sminthopsis crassicaudata. Next base: position 199,726,758 of record NC_133618.1, on the reverse strand, counting down.
TTCCATGGAAGAAGATGGACATTTAATGAAATAGATGAATTCCATTTGTTTCTAAGGAAAAAAAAAAAACAGATCTAAACAAAAAAAATTGCTCTCCAACCACAGGAGAAGCAGATAAAGGTAAAAGGAACTTTTGAGAATTGTATTTCTGTTGTGGACATACATAAAGTCCACATGTATTATTTGATTTTACTGATATAATATAAAAAGGGAAGTAGAAATGGAAAGGGTTAGTGTCAAAAATGGTTAAAGGGGAGATAAAAAGAGGGAAACTACAACCCAGGAAGAGGCAAAGAAAACTTATCATATATGAGAGAATTTAGAGACGGGGAGGAACATTGTGTGAATTGTACTCTCATCAGAATTGGCTCAAAGAGAAAATAATTGACATATTTGTTTTACAGAGAATTCTCTCTCATCTCATTAAATAGGGGAAGAGGAAAAGGAAAAAGGAAAATAGTAATAAGGGAAGGGTACAAGAAAGGGGAAGGGGTTTAAAGGGAGGGGGGATTCATACTAAACAGGGAGGGCTGCGGAATGCAAGTAGGGCCCATAAGTTTAATACTGGGGAAGGGGTTGAGGGGGAACAAGGAAATAAAAGCATAATTTTGGGATAATATGATGGCAGGAAATACAGAAATAGTTATTTTAACTGTTTGTGAATGGGATGTACTCTCCCATTAAACCAAGGTGGATAGCAGACTGGATCAAAAGTCAAAACCCTACAATATGTTTACAGGAAACACATTTAAAGCAGGGAAATACATACAGAGTAAAGGTAAAAGGCTGGAGTAGAATCTATTATGCTTCAGGTGCAGTAAAAAAGTAGGGGTAGCCATCCTTATCTCAGATCAAGCATAAGCAAAAATTGATCTTATTAAAAGAGATAAGGAAGGAAAGTACATCTTGGTGTGGTGGAAGGATGGTGTGTTAAACTTCCTTTCAGCTTTCCACTCTGTTTAGGAACCCCAAACCACCTTCTTGCAAGTGCCCATAGCCAGCAGAGTGTGTGAACAGTCTGGGAGGTGAAAGTCTCTGTGGTTTCTGTTGAGGTCCCAGCCACAATCAGCTAGCCTGAAGGAACACTACTTATTGTTTCTGTGGAGCAAGCCTGGTGGTGTTTGCACTTCAGATGGGTTAATATCCTCAAGGGTCTTTCTTTAGATATTGTGAGGTTGTATCAGGAGGACCCCTATTCTTCCCCAAGTCTTCTTGTGTTTTTTTATGATTCTATGTTTGCCCTGAGGAACAGATTTGTCCTTTTTGTGGGGGAAATTGGGAGAGCTTAAAATTTACCAATCTGCACCATCATCTTCCCAGAATCCTCTCCTTCAATTTCTTTTTCTTTGATAGAGTTATATAAGTATTCTATTTCATTTCTGTTACCTGGAAATTGTTTTTTCTAAATATTAATTAATTTCACTTAGATTTTCAGATTTATTGGCAAAATTGGTTCCTAATAATTACTCTAATTTCGTTTTCCTTGGTGGTGAATGTACCATTTTCATTTTTGATGATGATAATTTGGTTTTGTATTTCTGTTTTTTTTTTAAATTAAACAAATCAATGATTTATCTATTTTACTTTATAAAGCCTACTCCTAGTTTTCTTTGTTAGTTCAATGGTTTTCTTACTTTTTTCTCCTTTTATTTCTAGAATTTCCAATTTGGTGTTGAGCAATTTTATTTGTTCTTTTCTAGTTTCTTTTATATGCATAGCCAATTCATTAATTTGCCTTTTTCTATTTTATTGGTGTAAGTGTTTAAATATTTACATTTTCCCTCAATCACATATTTAGATTAATCCTGCAGATTTTGGTATGTTTTCTCATTGTTTTCATTTTTTAAATTAAATTGTTTATCATTAATGTGATTTATTCTTTTGCCTCCTATTGAACGTTTAGCAAGATACAGATTCATTCTGCATCTTTTAAAATTAGATATATTCCCCTCCACTCAAGCTTAAAGATAGGGTAAGATATATTTCTATACTCAAGTAATGTACATTGTTCCCTCTTTGGACCATTTCCAATAAGAGCAATTTTCAAGTATTGCCTGCCACTTACTTCATACACCCAATTTTTTTTTTGTAACTGTAAGAGTTTTTTCTTACCTCTTCAAGTGAAATACTTTATTCCATTCTCACTTTCCATACCTTCTGCTCCCAATACAATCTTTTTTCTCACCATTTACTTGTTTATTTATTTATTATTTTTTGGATATTCATCTTAGCCAACTTATGCCCACAATTTCTCTCTATTTATGCTCCTTCTAATTGCCGTACAACTGATAAAATTTTAAAGAAATACAAGTATGGTTTTATAGTGTAGGAATACAAATAGGTTAATCCTATTGAATTCCTTGTGATTTCTCTTTCATCTTTCTCTTTTTATGTTTCTTTTGAGCCACATTTAAAAGTCAGATATTTCTATTCAACTCTGGTCTTTTCAGCAGTAATGTTTGAAAGTCCTCTATTTCATTAAATATCATTTTTTCCCTTTGGAGAATTATATTCAGTCTTGCTGGGTAGGTTATTCTTGGTTGTAATATTAACTGTTTTGACAGTCAGAATATCATATTCCAAGCCCTTCAATCCTTTAATGTATAAAGACTGTTAAATCCTGTGTAATCTTGATTGTTGTTACGGGCCACAGACAGTAGATAAATCCCTGGAAAAGATATAAGACCCTTTTATACTTGGAAAACTCTGATAATCAAGTCTGGATAGGTTTCTTCATCTTTCCCCCTCCCCCTGCAGGTGGCAGGCTTTCTGAGAAGTCAGGAGAGGTGTCTAATCTTGCTGATTACTAATACCAAGACTCTTTGGAGGAAATTGCGATTACTGACTTCTAAGAAATTTGTCTGGAGGACATCTGCTTGACGTGATGTATTAATGTATGATGCATTAATTATTGTTCTAATACAGATCTAATAGTAATATAATTGATCAGTTAGGCATTTGTTATAGATTACATAAACCTTAGATAAATGTATATTAGCACTGGTGAAATCCTGAATAAATTGGACTCCTGTTTTCACCACCTCTTCTGAGTCTTGCTTCTTCACTCTTTGTCCATTAATCAGGGCTTGGGGCTGCTCCTTGTAACTCTCCCATGAGCAGATCTGGACAGACTATGATTCCATGATATTCAAACTGTTTCTTTCCTGCTGCTTGTATTATTTTCTCCTTGGCTTAGAAGTTCTGGAGTTTGGATTTAATAATCCTGGGGGGTTTAGGGGAGCTATATTTAAGAAAGTGATTGCTGGAAATTGGACATATTTCTTTTTTATCCTCTGGTTCTAGGAAATCAAAGCAATTTTCCATGATGCTTTTGTGAAATATGATATTCAGACTTTTTAAAATCATGTCTTTCACAATGTCCAGTAGTCCTTATAATTAATTATATGCATATTATCTAACATCCAGATCACTTTTATTTCTAATAAGATATTTTATTCCCCATTCTTTTGATTTTGGCATTTAAAAGCATATCTATTAGACTCATTAATTTCCACCTACCTAATTTTACTTTTTAAGGAATTGTTTTCTTTAGTGAGATGTTGTATAGCCTTTACATTTGTTTGTTTGTTTGTTTGTTGTTTCTTTTACCAAGCTGTTACTCATTTTCTGTGATTTTCTGGCATCATTCTCATTTCTTTACCCAATTTTTCTTTTACCTCTCTTATTTGATTTTTAAAATCCTTTTTAAGCTTTGCAAAAAGTTATTTTTGGGCTTAAAACCAATTCATAGATTTCTTTGACACTTAACATATAGCAATTTTGACATCTTTATCCTCTTTTGAGTTTGAGTTTTGTTCTCCTTCACCATAGTAAATTCTTATGATCAGGTTTTTAAAATTTATTCATTTTCTTACTTGTTTGCTTATTTTTCCAGGATTTTTAATGACATTATATTTTGTTATAAAGGAAAGAAGAAAGGAAGGAAGGAAGGAAAGAAGGAAAGAAGAAGAAAGGAAGAAAGGAAGGAAGGGAGAGAGAGAGAGGAAGGAAGGAAGGAAGAAGGCAGGAAGGAAAGAGTGAAAAAAAAAGGAATTCAAAGCAAAAGACAAAACAATTCTAGATCTCAAGGAAATTGTAGTCAAATAATTTGATAAAACATTAACACATTAACTATTTTACAATCTTAAAACCATTTACATTGAATTAACACATTTTCAACTTCTGAAAACATATCCATATAATGTCTCATTCTTATCCAGAACTATCCCAAGGCAAAAATTATAAAGTAATATTATGAATTAATAAAGTTATGAGATTCTTTTCTCAGATCTTTTCCCTCCCAGTGTTGAATGACAATTTCCCCCTTTTGGAATTTAAAGTCATTGACAATCTAACTACAATCTATCTATGATGTTATTTCGCTTATTATTATGTTAGTTCTTATATACCATATCATGCAGTTAGATTTATCTTTATGCTTGTCCTCACATAATATTTTCATCTCAGATATATATATATATATATATATATATATATATATATATACACATATATATATATATATATATATATATATATATATATTTAGTTTGCTCACTCCAATCCTCCTTCCACTGTAACCGCTTGATTAGAATGTATTGATTTCTTTATCACTTCTACCTTTTGGAATTCCTAATTTCTTTCACATATCTATTCAGGTATCATCTTCTATTTGAGGTTTTTCCTGATTTCCTTAAGCCCCTTCTCTAAAATGATCTTGAATTAATTATATATATATATATATATATATATATATATATGTATGTAAATACAAACTCATAGTCTACTATTTTAATAGAACATAAGAACCCTAAAGATAGAACCTATACCTATTTTTTGTATTTTATGTTTTCAATATCTAGAATAATGCATAGTAAAATTGAAAAAGTGTATTATTGATTGATTATATATATATATATATATATATATATATATATATATAAGCATTCTTTCATTGACACCTACTCAAAAAAATCATCAGTCCCCAATTATTTAGTGATACTTCGTCTTTCCTGTCTTGGAGAAAAATAGTCAAAATGAATTCATACTAAGATGTTGGTGGTTCCACACATATATACAAGGAGTGTTTGAAATTTTTCAAAGGAGTGACTGGAAAATGAACTACCAAAAGAATATCAGGACTATAGTATTTGGCTGTATGAGAAAACTTGATATTATGGTCAAGACTAGCACCAAAAAACTCTTCATGCATTTAATAAGTTCTACAAAGAGTTTTCCTATCCATTACTTTGTGAAGTATTTAGTCATATTGATTGTTAGAGTAATGTAGACATGAAAGACAAATCTATCTGGTTCTCTTCCCTTCCAATTCAAGAAGTTCACTTTCCTCTACAATAGTGGTTTTCAAAGTCGAATTCAGGGATCAGAGAAGTGAATCAGCACTTCCAGGCCTATTGATATCCTCTTAAGGGGTCTATGAGCACAGAAATATTCTCATGATAAAGCTTCTATGCTTTAAATTTGTGTATGAAAAATATAGAAAGATATAACTCTCATACACAGAAAGTCTGTGGTTTTCAATAATTTGTAAGTCTATAGGAGTCTTGAGATTAAAAAAAAAAAGTACTCTAACCATAGTGCCTTTCTTTTTAAAGCAGCTGGGTTTATGTTGCCATATTCCTAAAAGTCATAACCATAATACGACTTTGTTAGATTTTCATTTATTCCCTATTCTGTTCCAATTATATTACTCTTTAAAAATGATAGGTCAAACAGATTGTTGACTTGATGTCTATCTAATTATAGCTGTTTTTCTTTTTTTGCTTCCTTATCTTTCTGAGTTTCTGGATACTATCAATAGATTCTTAATAAATGGCAGTTGCCCAACACCCTAACACATGTAGCAAAATTAAACACTTTTATTGGGGTCCTGAAAAAATGAAATATAGGGCTCTTGATTTTCAATTCCATTAGAAAACTCCACTCAGGGGCCACTTTCTCCATGCCTATACCAAAGGGAAATAATCTCTCCTAAACACTTTTGGATTTGTATTGTTTTTATTTTTCCTCAGTACATGATACATTTTTGCTTCTTAATAAGTCTTTTTTATGCACTTATCACATTCTCATTTGTATTATAATATACATTATAGTTATTTGTATATGTCAGCAGAGTCAAATAGGCAATACAGCTGATTCATAGATGTGGGAAAAGTGCATTTAGAGCTGTTTCACCAAGTAAGTGAATCAGCAATTCCAACCACATTATGACTGTGGGACAGAGGACTTAAGCAACAGCAGTGTATTTAAGTAAAGAAAACAATGTTAATCTTGCTTTCATACTGAGACTAAAGTCCATCATACTGAGAGTTCAGAATAATATGAAAGGAGAGAATAAAGGTTTTCTGGGGTTTCTGATTGTGTGTGTGTGTGCGCGCGCACGTGTATGTGTGTGCACATGTGTGCATGCATATGATTAGTAAATTCTTCTGTTTTTCTGTCTTATGCAGAAGGTTGGCTGAGATAGTAGTTTGTATGAGTGTTCCTTTCAAGATGTCTCTTTTGTCTATGACTGTGCTGATCTGCTACCTCAGTCTGTAGTACCACTTGGGAATTATCCATGATGACTTTGTGCCCTCTGGATCAATATAAGCTCTGGATCTCTTAAGTCTCTTCTGAGACTCCTAAGCCTTAGAGGCAGAAAAAAGAAAGATGAGGCAATAGTAGTTTCAGAGGATGAATGGACCATGGACCAGGTGTTTCCCCTGTCCTGTCCTGCCTCCCTAACCAAGTACTACTTGTCAGACACCCTAACATAGGCAGAAAGATTATCATCTTTGACAGGCAGATTTTCTTTGAAGGCAACACATATACCATTAACACATATATCTCCAATGTAGACTTCATTTACTGAAGTCAAGTCCTTTGGTACAATACCATCTCATCTACTGTTAGGATTCTTACAAGGTGCTAAGTCGCTGGAATGAATAGAGACAATAATTATCTAATTCAGTATGATTAATCTGACCCTACAAGGAGATGTTATGGGCCAGAACTTGAAACAAGGTACTGAGTGGAATTGAGGAGATAAGGCTAAATCTAATTTAGCATGGATTTAATCCTACAACAAACAATGGTTTCCTAGTGATGAAATGATTGATTTATGCTCAGTGTACAGCATATAAGCAAGGAGCTTCCACAAGCCCAGGGAAATCCACAATCCCAAACTCCAGGAGATTCAGAATGAAGATTCCTTCCCATTTCCACCTTTGTGTTGGCTGGAGACATTCTGACAAGAGCTCTCGGGAACCAAGAAGAGAAGAAGGCCTCTAGAAAATTAGCAGAGCCCCAAAGGAAGGAGATAAGATTTTGGAAGAGAAAATAAAGGAGTTGGATTTTAACTCCTGGTTACATTTAGGACTATCGAACTGAACTGAAACTAAAGCTGCCTCCAGAAGCTCCCCAAGAAATCTGCTGCAAGAGAACAATTACAATTTAGAGAAGAAGAACATTACAATCTATCTCCCTCCTTTGCCAAGAAAGTAAATGCATAATTATATTATTTTCCAGAGAGGTGATATCAAAGATATTCCTGTATGTGAACTCAAGAAGATCAACAATCCCCCTTCACTGAAAATAATTATTCAGTCTTCTCTAAGCTTTCCTATTTTTGTCTTTCTTCTGATATGTACTTTATAACATGTTTAGACAAATGTCACTATCTTGATGCCAGCTCATTGCTTAGACAGCTGTATTAAATGCCATTAAATTTGGAGTTGATAAGCAGGGGGTTTTGGAGTCAGCTTTAAACAATTTCAATTGTTAAATTTTCAGTGTGAGCATTTATACCTCAGAAACTGGCAATCACAACAAATCGTTGTTTGATTTATTACTTTTTTGCTTGTCTAGAATTAATGTTAATAATATGGATTAAACTTTTAAAAAGTATGCATACTTTTTTGAGATCCCAATTGTTAAACATTTAGCAAGAAAGTCCAGTGTTTCTCTATAAATATTGTATTGGCTCAGCAGGGATGTAGTAGAAATATCAGCATGAAATCATCATCAGAAATTTGATATGATGATGATGATCATAATTATAGGAATAGTGTAATGGTGGTGGTAATGATGGTGATGACAATTGGCATTTTTGTATCTCTTTAAAATGTGCAAAGGGCTTTATATTTGTAATCCCATTTGAGCCTCACAACATCCCTGTTAATAAGCATCTCAGCCTGAGCTATTGTTTCAAGCCCTAGTTCCTCTCCAAATCCCCAGTTTGTTCAAGAGCTTAATGTGTCCTCAGAGCCAAATCATCACTCTTCCAAAGTAGCTGGTTTTCCTTCTGTCCCAGTATAAAAGAATTTCATGATAAAGCAGAATGTCTAGACTGTTTTTCTGATTATCTGAATGCTAACCACCTCACCTCCCCAAATAAACAAAGTCAAATCAAATTGCAAGACAAAGGGTGATGTTTAGTAAACTATTGGGAATATTCAAGGACCCAGGAAGGAGGATTGTGTCAATAAATCTGGAGAAGTAGCCTGTGGCCAATTTGTGAAATGCAAAAACAGAAGAATTTTTATTTTATAGGGTTAGATATTGGTTAGAAGCAATTTCTAAGTCTGGAAACTTCTACAAATAAAGGTTTTGGGTTATGCATAATCTCAGAGAATTGCCTAATATCAATTAAAAATTGTTACTTGACTAAAGCCACAATGCCAGCCTGTGTCAGAGGCAAGATCAAAATTCAATTCTGGGGGCAGCTAGGTAGTGCAGTGGGTAGAGCACCAGCCTCAAAGGACTGGAGGACCTGAGTATGAATCTGATCCCAGACACTTAACACTTCCTAACTATGTGACCCTGTGCAAGTCACTTAACCTCAACTGCCTCAGCAAAAAAACAAACAAACAAACAAACAAAAAAAACAAACAAAAACAAAAAACAAAAACAAACAAACAAACAAAAAACAAACAAACAAAAAACCACCCCCAAACAAAACAGAAACAAAACCCAAAAAACAAAAACAAAATTCAATTCTGTCTCTGTCTTCCATGAAGACCTTTTATATTTAATAGTAGAAGTAGTTGTTGTTTAGTCAGTTTTCAGTCTTAGTGACCCCATTTCCTTTTTTAGGTTATTTTACAGATGAAATAATGGAGGAAAAGATGGATATGTTACTTGGTCAAGGATCATCTAATTGGTAAGTGACTGAGGTCAGTTTTGAACTTAGGAAGAGGAGCCTTCATAATTCCTATTTAGCATTCTATCTACTAGATGACTAGTAGAAATAATAAGAAGCCAACAGAGCTTCTTGATCAGGAGAGTGACATGACCAGATATGTCCTTTAGAAATATCAATTTGTGACAAATGGTCAAAGGATATGAACAGACAATTCTCAAATGAAGAAATTGAAATGATTTCTAGCCATATGAAAAGATGCTGTAAGTCATTCTTAATCAGATAAATGCAAATTAAGACAACTCTGAGATACCACTACACACCTGTCAGATTGGCTAGAATGACAGGGAAAGATAATGCAGAATGTGGGAGAGGATGTGGGAAAACAGGGACACTGATACATTGTTGGTGGAATTGTGAATACATCCAGCCATTCTGGAGAGCAATTTGGAACTATGCTCAAAAAGTTATCCAACTGTTCATACCCTTTGATCCAGCAGTGTTACTACTGGGCTTATATCCCAAAGAGATTTTAAAAAAGGTTAAGGGACCTGTTTGTGTAAGAATGTTTATGGTGGTCCTCTTTGTAGTGGCCAGAAACTGGAAACTGAGTGGATGCCCATCAGTTGGAGAATGGCTGAATAAATTGTGCTATATGAATATTATGGGATATTAATGTTCTGTAAGAAATGACCAACAGAATGATTTCAGAAAGGCCTGGAGAGACTTAATATGAACTGCTGCTGAATGAAATGAGCAGGACCAGAAGATCATTATATATTCAACAACAATACTATATGATGATCAATTCTGATGGACGTGGACATCTTTAACAATGAGATGAACCAAATCAGTTCCAACAGAGCAGTTATGAACTTAACCAGTTATGCCCAGCAAAATAACCCTGGGAGATGACTATGAACTACTACATAGAATTCTCAATACCCCTATTTTTGTCCACCTGTATTTTTGATTTCCTTCACAGGCTAATTGTACACAATTTCAAAGTCTGATTATTTTTGTACAGCAAAACAATTGTTTGGACATGTATACATATATTGTATTTAATTTATACTTTAACATACATAACATGTATTGGTCAACCTGCCCTCTGGGGAAGGGGGGTGGAGGGAAGGAGGGGAAAATTTGGAACAAAAGGCTTGGCAATTGTCAGTGCTGTGAAATTACCCATGCATCTATCTTGTAAATAAAAAGCTATAATAAAAAAAGAAATATCAATTTGCTATCTATATGGAGGAGGGATTGGAGACTATTTTAACATTTTATTACAAGAAGGTGCACAATAAATTAATGATGAATAAAAGTTCACTTGATTACATTTGTTTCTACTCATAGTGACTTTTTTGATTAGTTTCATACTAGCTAGTGCCAAAATAATTTGGTGTTAACAGGAAATTTTTTTTCCATTTCCTACTTAGACAGGGAAAGGTGAGAGAATTTTGCTTCCCACAGAATTTTTGATCTAGCAAAAAAAAAAAAAAAAAAAAGAAAAATCATCAGAATCATGATTAGGCTCTAACATTTGGATTATTCAGTTTAAATACCATTATTGAAAGGTCCTTTCTGTCCACAGTGAACATGTGGTTACGGGTTATTCAGGTGCATACCAATTGTTATATATGATCAACCAAATTATTAAGCAAAATGGTATTATAGGGTATAATATCTTCCAAAGCAACACAACTATGGCTGTCCAATCATAGCTGTGTTGCTTTGGAAGATATTATACCCTATAATTGGACAGCTACTGATGAGTAGTTGAACTCTGAGATTCCATAATGGGGTTAGAATATTACCTATTAATAAGATTACTGGGAACTAATGTTGGCAAAATTACTTAAGGTAATCCTTTGTATATGAGAGTTGGTCATAAGGGATAAACTAAATTCAATTCTTTTCACAAAAAGCAAGAATGTTTATAAAGGTACAAATCAATGATAATCAGAGTGAAAGATTGAGAAAAGGAGGAGTTTGTGGAGTGAAGGTTCTTTAAACAGGGAAAAGTTCCTGAGGGCTAAATCCTTCATAGATGCTTCAAATTCTTTGTAACTATGCAACTCATCCTCCATAAACACCCAATATATAGGTACTGACTCTCTGTATAGGTACCTGAAACCAGTCAAAGCTTGTTTTAGCTTTCATGTCATGTTTCCCTTAATTTAGAGATTAAGTTAATACATACTAGAGCTAAGCAATTTTCATTTCTCTTCTTTTAAACACTTTGGAAACAGAACAATGGAGAGGAGGAAGTCCAACTCATATGGAATTTAAAAAATACTAAAAAAAAATCAACCTTCATTTTCTGCATTGTGCATTAAAGAGATGAATGAAAGATGTGACAAAGAAGAGCACTGGAATGATATCACTTGGAAACAAAAAAGCAATATACAAAAAGATGCTCTTCTCCACACTAATCTTAAGAATCCTCAGTTATATTGTCAAGGGAAAACTGAGGTAAAGTTCTTTAAGAGGAGCCACTGTATATTGAAACCACATGCTTTTTTTATCAGCTCAGCCAACTCCAGATTTCATGGGGTATTGTTCTTTGCCTTTTGTTGATGAATTTTCTATAGGTTGAATGTGCAAGCTTGACTGAGACAATTAAACAAAACAGAAGGGGGATTTCTACAATTCTCATTTTGAAGAGATGCTTTCAACTGTCACTGGCCCAGGGAAAAAGCTGGAATGCTCTCATTGTCTTACTTTTTTTTTCTTCTCTCAAAGAGTTACCCCAAATTTGGTCTTTCCAGGAGAGGAAATGTCATGCTTTTGGTATAAACATTATTTCAATGAATATGAAAGATCAATGGTCATAACATTAGAGTCCAGAAATATGGTTCTGAATTATTTCATCTCTATAAATGATTCTTTCTTCCAAGGCATTGCTGTAAAATCTTGGAATATCACTTAATCATGGTTATCTCAAGCTATTCATCTGTAAGATTTGGGGGTAACAATATTGACTGGTTATATGTGACAAGGAAGAATTAGTGAGTGAGGACAAGGCTTTGATTATAAAACATTAGAATGAATGGGAGCATAAATATTGGCATAGGTACATATATCAAATAGTTTATATTATACTATATATATATATATATATATATATATATATATATATATATATATATATATATATATATATACCAATAGTTTGTTAAATATCTATAATATGTCAATCATGGTGCTTATCTACATTCATTTATTTTGTATGTGTTTATATACATATAGATACATATATCTATATATTGATTGAATTTTAGCCACCTTTTCTCCTTTTCTTTTCTTGTTTCACTGGATATTGGTATATATTTCCACCTTTATCTAACTATAGGATATCTATATCTATCTACCTAAAGAGAGGTAGATAGATAATAGACATTATAGCAGAGAGAGAGAGAGAGAGAGAGAGAGAGAGAGAGAGAGAGAGAGAGAGAGAGAGAGAAACACACAGAATGGTTCTTGAATGACTAATGTGGTCTTAGAATCTAAGGAAGTAATCAACTAATAGCTATTAATGATTATTGTGCACCAGACACTGTGCTAAATACCAGGGATATAAAATCCTAAATTAACAATCCTTGCTCTTAAGGAGATTACATTAAATAGAAGAAAACAATATATACATGATAAATATATACAGAATAAATACAAATTTAGTATAAAGCAGTTTAGGGAATGAAGTGCACTCTCGTTTGTGGTAGGGTTCCAGAAAGGAATTAAAAGACAGTGAACTTATCTGTCTTTGATGAGATGAAATCACAAGACTCAGAACAGTTCTTTCTCAGACGTGATTAATAAACTATTTGTTACTTTAGTCATCTGATTTTCTGTAAATCAGTAAAACTGATTTTCTGAAATTTCATGAAGACTATGCTATAGACCACAGACACAGAAACAGGCAAATATCTGTTTTAATTTAAAAAAAATAGAAAAGAGCCTGTAAAGTATAAACCAGTGAGGTTGATTTTTATTACAAGTAAAATTGTAAAATGAAATATTAAAATGCAGTTTTGTAAATGTCTAGGGGAAAAAAAGTTACCATAACAATGAATACAGATACTTTCATTAAGAATAGGTCATGCCCTGTATGTGCTAAAATGTTTGTGGCAGTCGTTTTTATGGTGGCTAGAAACTGGAAGATGAATGGATGCCCATCAGTTGGAGAATGGTTGGATAAATTGTGGTATATGAATGTTATGGAATATTATTGTTCTGTAAGAAATGACCAGAATGATGAATACAGAGATGTTTGGAAAGAATTACATGAACTGATGCTGAGTAAATGAGCAGAACTAGGAGATCATTATACACTTCAACAACAATATTGTATGAGGATGTATTCTGGTGGAAGTGGATATCTTCACCAAAGAGAAGATCTAATTCAGTTCCAATTGATCAATGATGGACAGAATCAGCTACATCCAGAGAAGGAACACTGGGAAATGAGTGTAAACTGTTTGCATTTTTGTTTTTCTTCCCAAGTTATTTTTACCTTCTGAATTCAATTCTTCCTGTGCAACAAGAAATTCGGTTCTGTACACATATGTTGTATCTAAGATATACTATAACATTTAACCTGTATAAGACTTCCTGCCATCTAGGGGAAGGGGTGGAGGGAAGGAAGGGAAAAATCAGAACAGAAGTAAGTGGAAGGGATAATGTTGTAAAAAATTACCCATGCAAATGTACTGTCAAAAATTATAATTATAAAAATAAAAAAAAGAACAGGTCATGCCAGACTAGTCCTATTTCTATTTATCACTTTATTAGCTTTGCAGATCAAAGGAATATTAGAGCAGTAGTATGTCTAGCATTTAGCAAAAAAGTTTCAACAAGCTTTTCATGTTGTCCTGGAAGAAAAAATGGAGAAATATGGAATGCACAATAATAGAACTTGATAGACTTTGAAGTCCCAGATCACCAGACCCAAAGTATAGTTAAATGTGGAAAGAGGTATTTATTACAGTGACCCAGGAATCTATTTTTGGTTCTCTACTGTTTAACAAATTCATTAAAAACATGGGTGATGCATTGGAAGGTATAGCTAATGAACTGAATATGAGTTTCAGTTTTCTCAAAGACTTTTTTGGCCTAAGTAAATTAAAGTAAAATCAACATCTTAAATTTGGTATCAAGAAAATCAATTTCACATGTTCAAAATATGTGATGGATACAATATCTTAAGTCTGCATATAAGACAGTCTAGTTTTTTCTTAAAAGATATTAGAACCATTCTTCAGATCTAAATGGCTTAGGAACTGAAGAGTCAGGCTGTTGATAATATTTCCTACTTGTTGTTTTTCTTTTTCTCTCCCAAGAATTATCATAACATCAGGGAGGTGATGCCATGACATGCAAGTGAATTGGGAAATGAGGGAGGGCGGTGTAAAATCATCAGCTTCACTTTCTCCTCTGGAGTCATTTGGGTCTCTTAGAAAGATAAAAATCAGGATGACTACAGATAGTCTTGGGTTCATTGGGAGACCTTGGCATTTTTAAGGTAAGATCTTTAACAGTTCTCAGTTTGACTGAGACAGTGCCCAATCAGTGATTAAAATTAGGTTAAGAAATGGGAAAGAGACCTCTTTTACACAGTTTAAAAATATCAGCCAAGGAGGAGAAGATCCTTAGTGTTTCTGATCAAAACAGAAACAATTGTTATTTACATTAACTTTGAGCAATTCAGGACCCAAATTCTGAGGAAGTGGGGCTTGGCTGTGGATATATTGTTGGTCAATAAATGAGAGAAAGGATTATTTGAATTTAAGGCATGATCCTAATCAATAAATCCAAAGATATCTTGCAATGTTTTAATGAGGGAAAGGAAAGGGGGAACCCCATTTCTTGGTGCATAGATAATCCTATGAGGCATAGTGTCCCCCGTAAAATGAATTTACAGGCCGGAAACCTAGATTGATAAATAAAAGGTTTATTGTAGGAATTTGGAAGTAATCTTCAGTTAGAAAGACGCCAGGGCCAGAGGTGGCCGCTGAGTGGGCAGGAACCCTTACATGGCTGGAAGGATACCATGTGTTGTCTGGGAGGGCTCCTGCAAAGAGGGTGTTCTGGCTCGTTTCTTTTATACCTAGAAGATGATGGGTGGTACCCCTAAGTTCTCAGTGGGCTTTTCAGTTAGCTCAGATCAGGTGAGGGCTGGGGGAAGCTGAGATGATGGTGAGGGCTGGGCCCAGATATTCAAAGGGTGCCTTTGACCAGGATTTGTGAATCAAGGTCAGCCATGGGTTAGGCAATTAGAAAGGAATCTTAAAGGGACCCCAACCCTGATCAGTTTCAAGAATCAAAATTTATATTTCTTTTGAGTGAAACACCTATGAATATGGATATAATACCCTATCTGAACAGAGGGAAGGGAAGGAAAAGGAGAAAGAAAAGAACATAAACAAGAAGAAAAGAAAAGAATACGACCCGTGTTGCTCTACTGGCCAGTTCCAGTTGAGTTCCCAGTGGGGCAGCTCCTACTCCTACTTAAAGAGGTTGTTATTTTTCCTTAGTTCTTGAAGAGGAGCATGACATCAGAAGTGAAGGTATGACATACAATTCATTTGACATCACTTCCTGCTTAACTAAGTACTGAATAGCGGAACAATCTCACGTATTCTGATGCTTGGCTGCTGGACCATCATGGGAAATTTTGAGGCAAAGGAGCTTTGCTAATTAACTCACCATATGGTATCCTCAATATAACTTACTGAATATCTTTCCCCAGCTATGACTAAGCAATATTCATTTTGTTAAATGTTGAAAGGCTCATTAATACCTAATTCCATTTGAATATTGGGCTTAAACTACCAGGAGAATGATCTAAACTATCTTAGGTTAAGTTAAAAGTCTTCTATGACTAAGGAGATATAATTATATGGAACTTTTGTAAAAGATATATGATGATGTGGAATATAAATTAATTGAAAGAATTGGAAAGATTTAGCCCCAGAAAAAGAAAACATAAGCAGGAATAAATAGTCTCTTTAAAATAATTGAAGGGTTGTCATGTGCAAGAGAGATTAGAATGGATCTTCTGGAAACTAGAGGGAAGAATTAGTAGCACTGGGTACAACTTGCAGATAGGCAAATTTTGGGTTAATTTAAAGATAAACTAATAAATAGACCTCACTAAGAATGGAATAAGCTACTTTAAGAGATAGAATTTTTCTTCACTACATGTGTTCAAGCTAAGGCTGAATGACATCTTCTATTGATTATTACAGAAAGGATTTTTTCAGGTATATCTTGAATAAAATAGCCTTTGTTATCCTTATAACCTAGATTGTGGAAAAATTTTCTTCAAACCATCTTTAATGTTAAGAAAATTCAGAATTTTGTGCTAAAGAATAACTATAAGTTTATAAAAAGCTAATTTATCAAAATTCATATCCAGACTTATTTATAGCCATTTAATTTATGATGCCCAGTGTGTGTAGTCAGCTATTAGTCTATCTCAAATATTTATTAATTGCTTATGATTAGCCAGTACTATGATAAATGTTGAGTATATTAAAAAAATTAAAAAATGATCCTTGAAAAAATGCATTGTGTGTGATTTTTTCTACATTTAGATGTATTTGTAGTCACAAAAGTCCCTAAGGACATGTGGGGCATCTTAATTTTCTAACTTATATTATTTCAGTATCCTTAATAAATTGAAATGTTTATTCCCTGTACTATGGTTGATCTTGTGAAATTTCAAAGCATTCTCAAGTTTTTCAGTGGGAGAGAACACATTCTCCAAATTTTGAAAATAAAAACATTTATTTTAAATTTTCTTGAATCTGAGAAATAAATATATTCTGTTAGGGACAGGAGCGAAGTAGAGTTGGGACAGGTTCTACAAAAACCAGATAAGGTCTCAAACTCTAAATCTATGATCTATTATTTAAGAGTACAGGTACTATTTAATGAATAAGCATTTATCAAACACCCACTATTCAGTCTTTAGTTTCACCTTCTAAATGTGAAAGAAAATTGGTGGAAGATTGACAAATTACAATGCTTTATACATAGAAGATATTCAGATTGTGAAGAGAGTGCCTTCAGAGAGCTTACATTCTAGTGGGGAAAATACATGTCTACTTCAATAATTCAATAAATATTTAGTGACATCACTAGAGATATTACTTCCAACAATATAGCTAAAATATATTTATTAATTCTTAGTCTATATTTTCTATATATCATAAATGTACCTTTCAAATAAGGCTATTCCTTTTATAATAGAAACTTTTTTCCTTCTTACCACTATGTATCTTGCAGTTTGTATGTGAAATCTCTCTTTGGCTCTCTGGCTCTGTCTCGTCTGTCTGTCTGTCTGTCTGTCTCAGTCTATTGTTTCCATACTTAGAGGTTCTAAGTAACTTTTTTTTTGCTTTTTTATTATAGCTTTTTATTTATAAGATACATGTGTAGGTAATTTTTCATCATCGACAATTGCAAAACCTTTTGTTCCAACTTTTCCCCTCCTTCCCCCCAATCCTTCCCCCAGATGGCAGGTTGACCAATATATGTTAAATATTCCAAAGTATAAGTTAAAACAATATATGTATACATGTCCAAACAGTTATTTTGCTGCACAAAAAGAATTGGGCTTTGAAATAGTGTACAATTAGCCTGTGAAGGAAATAAAAAATTCAGGCAGACAAAAATAGAGAGATTGGGAATTCTATGTAATGGTTCATAGTCATCTTGCAGAGTTCTTTCACTGGATGTAGCTGGTTCAGTTCATTACTGCTGTATTGGAACTGATTTGGTTCATCTCATTGTTGAAGAGGTCTACTCCATCAGAATTGATCATCATATAGTGTTGTTGTTAAAGTATATACTGATCTTCTGGTCCTGCTCATTTCACTCAGCATCAGTTCATGTAAGCCTCTCCAGGCCTTTCTGAAATCATCCTACTGGTCACTTCTTACAGAACAAATATGTTCTATAATATTCATAAACCACAATTTATTCAGCCATTCTCCAATTGATGGGCATCCACTCAGTTTCCAGTTTCTGGCCACTACAAAGAGGGCTGCCACAAAGATTTTTGCACATACAGGTCCCTTGCCCTTCTTTAAAATCTCTTTGGGATATAAGCCCAGTAGTAAAACTGCTGGTTCAAAGGGTATGCACAGTTTGATAATCTTTTGAGATAGTTCCAAAGCATTCTCCAGAATGGCTGGATGTATTCACAATTCCATCAACAATGTATCAGTGTCCGAGTTTTCCCACATCCCCTCTAGCATTCTGCATTATCTTTCCCTGTCATTCAAGCCAATCTGACAGGTGTGTAATGGTATTTCAGAGTTGTCTTAATTTGCATTTCTCTGATTAATGATGACTTGGAGCATCTTTTCATATGGCTAGAAATAGTTTCAATTTCCTCATCTGAGAATTGTCTGTTCATATTTTTTGGCCATTTATCAATTGGAGAATGGCTTGATTTCTTTAAATTAGAGTCAATTCTCTATATATTTTGGAAATGAGGCCTTTATCAGAACCTTTGACTATAAAAATGTTTTCCCAGTTTATTGCTTCCCTTCTAATCTTGTCTGCATTGGTTTTGTTTGTACAAAAAAGTTTTCCATTTGATATAATCAAATTTTCTATTTTGTGATCAATAATGATCTCTAGTTCTTCTTTGGTCAAAAATCCCTTCCTCTTCCACAGGTCCTGTTGGTAAACTATCCTATGTTCTTCTAATTTATTTATAATCTCATTCTTTATGCCTATGTCATGAACCCATTTTGACCTTATCTTGCTGTATTGTACTAAGTGTGGGTCAATGCCTAGTTTCTGCCATACTAATTTCCAATTTTCCCAGCAATCTTACCCGAATCTTATCCCAAAAGCTGGGGTCTTTGGGTTTGTCAAACACTAGATTATTAAGGTTGTTGACTGTTTTGTCCTTTGAACCTAACCTATTCCACTGATCAAGTTCTTAGCTAATACTAAATGGTTTTGGTAACTGCTACTTTGTAGCATAATTTCAGATCTGGTACAGCTAAGCCACCTTCATTTGATTTTTGTTGTTGTTGTTGTTGTTGTTGTTAATTCCCTTAAAATTCTTTACCTTTTGTTTTGAACTTTGTTGTTATTTTTCCTAGGTCATTAAAATAGTTTTTTGGGAGTCTGATTGGTATAGCGCTAAATAAATAGATTAGTTTAGGTAGTATTGTCATCTTTACTATATTTGCTCAACTAATCCAAGAGCATTTAAAATTTTTTCCAATTGATTAGATCTGACTTTATCTGTGTGGAAAGTGTTTTGTAGTTTTGCTCCTATAGTTTTTGATTTTCCCTTGGCAGATAGATTCCTAAATATTTTATACTATCAGTAATTAATTTAAATGTAATTTCTCTTTGTAACTCTAACTGTTGGATTTTGTTAGTGATATATACGAATGCTAATGACTTATGTGGATTTATTTTGTATCCTGCAACTTTGCTAAAGGTGTGGATTATTTCTAATAACTTTTTAGTAGAATCTCTGGGGTTCTCTAAGTATACCATCATATCATCAGCAAAGAGTGATAATTTGATTTCTCAGAAACTTTCTTAAATTATTATAGTGTTTAGATGTTCTATTTAACATGTTTTCCTGAAAGGACTATGGTCACTAATTTTTTTCTGTGCTTCCTGTCTTTGAAATCTATGTTTGGATTTTATATAGATTGTGTTCTTTTAATTTTGTTATTATTTGTTTCTGTCTAGATCCTTTTCCAATTTAATATTATAGTATTGAAAAGATGTTAATCTCTCACTTCTTTGGACAAGATTGGAGCTGTATAATAATCATCTTTCACATTCACAACACTTTTATATGAAATAATAATTATACTTATCTTTGTACTTATAAAGACAGAATTTATTTGCATTGAATCTATGGGTGGAACAGAAGGGAATACAGCTTTTAGTAAAGTAGAAGAAAAAACTCCTTAACTGTCTGTATCCCTGTCAGGCTCCTATTTTATTTGTTTGTCTCAACCACCTGAATTACAAGTTGAACTAATGACATTTTAGCTTATCCTTTACAATCTCATATTCCCTTTGTCTTTTTTTCTTCTGGTGTATCTCAACCATCTTTGGAAATAACCATCATCTTTTCCCCTCATATCTCTTCTATGTTAACAAATTTTTGGCATTATCTCCTATATATGAATAGTCACCACCTCTATCCTTTTTGTGCTCTCCTCACAAATCATCTTGCATTAGTTCATATATATTCTATAAATACAGTACTATGGTGCTTTTACTGTTACCATTTCTCTTTAAAAATCATTAATAGGGGTTCAATAATATCTCATATCCCACATTTGAGACTTGAACCCACATCTCCTTACTCTATGGCTAATGGTCTTTTAATAACACAACACTAAATGTTGGAATAATGATTGAAACAGAGCTTAATATGAGATCTTGCATTCCATGGGACATGAACCGTATAGCAACTACAAAGGGAGGGATGGGACAAATCTTGGTAAAGTTAATAGACCAAAATACAATAATTTTTAAATATGTGAATGATATCAAACCAGCTAAAGTAAATTGATTAGTTTAATAGCTTGTTTGTTAGAAAGTCAGAGAATAATCTTTAGTAGTAATAAAACAGAAAAATGTCTAAGTAATACTATCTAATGACTCCTGATTTACTTTTTCATATTTATAAATCTTCAGAGATTTTTGATATTATTGTTATTTTCCATGTATTTTTATTTTATATTTTTTTTATTTTTTTGCTAATCCTGAAGCAATATAAAATCAAGCTTATTATGGAATGGAATAAATAAGAGCTATCTCAGTTATTTATTATTCATGTAGTATTGGACAACTAGCTAAGTTTTCTGACCTTCAGTTTCCTCATTCATAATAAATGGGGTAATAATAATAAGTATCTCAAAAGGTTGTTGGTAATAGCATTCAGTCTCCAATTTAAAAGTTCAGGTAATATCTAAGAAAAAATGCAATTTATATTGCTTCATTTTGGGGGGTATTAAGGAGTGATCACCTCTTGAATACTACTTCATACTTCATGCCACATATTGCAGGTTGATTGAATGTAATTAGAATATGTTAATTTTCCCAGCATGATACTATTATAAATGGCAGTCCTCTGTGAACATACTGTTGGTAGCTATAATTACACATGTCATTTTCAATGGAGACATTTATATAGCACGTCAAAGTTTTTGAAGAGCTTTTTATGTAGTATATCATTTGATACTCAAAAGACCCATATGAGAAGGTGCTATTATTACTCCCATTTTACAAATGAGGAAACTTGTCATGAAGTTGGAATTAAGAGATTTGCCTAAGGTTGCATAGATAGTAAGGATCTAAAGAAAGATTCAAAATTATGTCTTTCTAAAAAAAAAATCTAGTGTTCTTTCTAATCGAACAATTAACACTGATGCCAGTGGTTATTTCAGTTCTTAGATCTTTTGAAATCCCCAAAATTATCACTGATTCAATGTTGTGGAAGAGGTAAAATGTTAAGAGAGTAGAGAAAAACAGTTATAAGTGAGATGTTGTCTGATAGGATAAGATATGACAACCCATTAAACACATGAAGTAAAAGAAAGTGAGGAGTTGAGGAAAAACTTCAAAAGCATAGAAACTGAGCAGAAAAAAAATTAAAATGATATAGAAACTGGTGCAAAACATCTCCATTAGTCTCTCTACTACTAGACTTGTATCAAACTTGCTTTTAATGACTGTATGAAAGTTGAACTTACATCTAATATGCTATTCAACTACAACAAAACAGTTATTTTATCCATCAGTGTAATAGTTCATAGAATATTTACTATAAAAGAATAACATGATTGTGAAGAAGAAGGCATATATGAAGGATGTTAAAATAAAAAAGAATATATGTGTTAGTATAAATATAAGATGTATTTGAGGTTCACTAAATGATGTTGGTGTAGGCACCAAATGTTAGGATTCAATCATGTGAAGAATTCATAATGGCCATTCTCTTTGACAAAATGTAGGTTTAAGACAAAATGAATAGATACAATAGACACCAGAAAGTAAATATGAAATACAAGTGGGAGAGCATATAGTTAGCAACAAAGGGGTTTTAACAATTAATAATGGAAAAGACAAGTTCCTCGGTGGAACTCACAATTAAGCAGGAGAAAGGAAATATTCTGTTAGGTGGGAGAATAACATTGACTGGTAAGCAAAATCCTATAAGGGATTATGCACCCTAAAATAATTAATTACCTATAAGAAGGAAAAAGACACCATGAGGCATGGTGGAAGGATGAGAAGAAAGACATCATGAGGCATGGGGGAGGGCTGAGGAGAAAGATACCACTATGAAAAATGATTGGCTTAACCCAAAAAGACTTCAGCAAAGATGACATGTGGCATGGACAGAATTATAGAGGAAATTTAACTTCAGGAGATTTGATGTTATTTGGATTTTTTACTGGATGTAGCAATGTGGGGCTACCCATGACCTCCATGGAGGTTAATTTTATTAGGCACTTTTCCCTGCTTGCCTTAAGAAGTAATCTTATCAATCCTTCAGGCTTTATCTGACAACCCCATCCTATTTACTCAGGATCCTCTCTCTCTCTCTCTCTCTCTCTCTCTCTCTCTCTCTGTGTATATATATATATATATATATATATATATCAGACAGAGACAGACAGAGTGACACAGAGACAGAGACCGAGACAGTCAGAGACACTACACTACAAAGTAATGTTTCCTTGGATTTTGGATAAAAACAACAAACAATAAACAAAACTAGGACACAAATCTATTGTTTCATCTAAGTAAAAACAGAGCTCCTAAAAACCAAGTGTCAAGAATTAATAATATCAAACTCATTGATTCTGAAATGGTGTGTTTGGAGGTCAAGACTTTTAAAGCATAAGGTACAAATTGGGCAATATACAAAGTGAACTAACTTATGATAAAGGAAAATCATCAAATGTGATAGGAGGATTTAATTTGATAGTGGACCTTTTCAAAAGAACCTTTCTGTCATTATTGCTAAGTTATTTAAAGCAAAGAGGCAGCACTTTGTACAGTAAGTAGTGGGAAGTTAAGTAATCCTGGGAATGATTCTCAAGTTCGCTATTGTCTACATGCTTTCAGATAAATTGTTTCTACTTCATGAGCATCAGTTTCCGAATCTGTAAAATGAGAATATTTATACATAAACTACTACATGAAAATTCCTTAGTATCTAGCAAAAAGCTTTGTACATAACAATTATTTAATAAATGGTTGTTAAGTATAATTGAAAAGTAACTATGGCTTAATGGAAAGAGGGTTGGATTTTTCAGTCAAGATACTTATGTTTGAATACTGATTCTTATAATTAACCACCAGGGTGACTTTGGCCTAATAAATCACAGCCTTTGTCTGTTATCTTGCAGGGCATGGTTGCATTTTCTCAATTAAGATGAAGGTATAGCTTTGAAATTGTTTTTCTGGGTTTTATTTATTTATTCTAAGGAAATAATTTTAGGGTAAAGTGATGGAAGGTGGCTAACAGAAGTGATCTAAAAAATAAAATTAAAAAAAGTACACCAATAAAAAATTTTTTAAAAGTAAAGGAGATTGTAGAAGGGATTTCCAAAGATGATAGAAACAGAGCAGTGTTGGTACAACCAGATTGAAGTTAATTTATAATTAGAAGCAAATACAAGAAAATCTTTCACATACAATCTTTCTTTCTCATTGCATATATATTCTTCTATATTGTTGGAGTTGTTGGTTTCTATCAATTTAATAAAAATAAAATGAGGTAATTTCATTGCTTGACTTTTAAAATACTATCCAAGTCTAGAACTTGTAAATTAATTCTCATTAAATGTAAACATAATAAGCATTTGCTATAGAAAAGGATGCTTTGACATGATGCCCAGGTCTTGGGCATAGTCAGGAAAAGTTTCATGTTCTCTTACTGTTATAAATCAGTGCTATGAAATTAGAAGAATATATGATAACTCTCAAATCTGTGGAAAAGGAAGAGATTTGTGTCCAAAGAAGAACTGGAATTCAAAATTGAACACCGAATAGATAATTCTGATTAAATTAAGCTAACAAGTTTTTGTACAAACAGAACTAATGCAGACAAGATTAGAAGGGAAGCAGGAAATTGGGAAAACATTTTTATATTTAAGGATTCTGATAAAGGCTTCATTTCTAAAATATATACAGAATTGAATCAAATTTATAAGAATTCAAGCCATTCTCCAATTAATAAATGGTCAAAGGATATGAGCAGATATTTTTCAGATAAAAAATTAAAATAATTTTCCAATTCCCATATGAAAAGGTGCTCTAAGTCATTATTAATCAGTGAAATGCAAATTAAGGCAACTCTGAGATACTACTACACACCTCTCAGATTGGCTAAAATAACATGAAAAGATAATGACGAATATTGGCAGGGATGTGGGAAAACTAGGACACTAATACATTGTTTGTGGAACTCTGAACAGATTCAGCCATTCTGGAAAGCAATTTGAAACTATGCTTAAAAAATTTTCAACCTGTGTATACCTTTTGATTCAATAGTGTTTCTATTGAACTTATATCTCAAAGGGATCTTAAAGAAGGGAATGGGACCCTTATGTGCAAAAATGTGTATGGCAACACTTTTTGTAGTGGCATGAGACTGGTCCATCAGTTGGATTATGGATGAATGAATTATGGTACATGAATGTTATGAAATATTATTGTTCCATAAGAAATGATTGGCAGGGTGATTTCAGAGAGGCCTGTAGAGACTTACATGAACTGATGTTAAGTGAAATGCATGGAACCAGGAAATTATTGTACTAGGCAACAACAATATAATGCAATGATCAATCCTTATTGATGTGATTCTTTCTAATAGTAAGATGATTGAGGCCAGTTTCACTGATCTTGTGATGAAGAGAACCATCCACACTCAGAGAGTTGACTGTAAAACTGAGTATATATCATAACATAGCATTCTATCTCTTTTTCTTGTTCTTTTGCATTTTGTTTTCTTTTTTTAAAATTTTATTTATAAATTTTTTGACATTATATATACATGAGTAATTGTTTTTATAACATTATCCCTTGTATTCATTTTTCCAAATTATACCCTCCCTCTCTCTACTCCCTCTCCTTGATAATAGGCAATCCTATATATTTTACATGTGTTACAATATAACCTAGATACAATATATCTGTGTAAATACCATTTTCTTGTTTCACGTTAAGTATTACATTCCGAAGATAAGTAACCAGGGTAGATAGACAGTAGTTCTAACAATTTACATTTACTTCCCAGTGTTCATTCTCTGGGTGTAGTTGTTTCTGTCCATCATTGATCAACTGGAAGTGAGTTGGATCTTCTTTATGTTGAAGATATCCACTTCCATCAGAATATATTCATACAATATTGTGGTGGAAGTGTATAGTGATCTTCTGGTTCTGCTTATTTCACTCAGCATCAGTTCATGTAAGTCTCTCCAAACCTCTCTGTATTCATCCTGCTGGTCATTTCGTACAGAACAATAATATTCCATAACCTACATATACCATAATTTACCCAAGCATTCTCCAATTGATGGACATCCATTCATCTTCGAGTTTCTGGCCATTACGAAAAGAGCTGCCACAAACATTTTGGCACATACAGGACCCTTTCCCCTCCTCAGTATTTTTTTGGGATATAAGCCTAATAGCAGCAATGTTGGATCAAAGGGTATGCACAAATTGATAACTTTTTGGGCATAGTTCCAAATTGCTGTTCAGAAGGGTTGGATTCTTTCACAACTCCACCAACAATGTATTAGTGTCCCAGTTTTCCAACATCCTGTCCAACATTCATCATTATTTGTTCCTGTCATCTTAGCCAATCTGACAGGTGTGTAGTGGTATCTCAGAGTTGTCTTAATTTGCATTTCTCTGATCAGTAGTGATTTGGAACACTCTTTCATATGAGTAGATATAATTTCAATATCATCATCTGAGAATTGTCTGTTCATATCCTTTAACCATGTATCAATTGGAGAATGGTTTGATTTCTTATTAATTAGGGCGAGTTCTCTATATATTTTGGAAATGAGACATTTATCGGAACCTTTAACTGTAAAAATAATCTGTTACTTCCCTTTTAATCTGGTTTACATTAGTATTGTTTGTACAGAAACTTTTTAGTTTGATGTAATCAAAATCTTCTATTTTGTGATCAATAATGATCTCTATTTCTCCTTTGGTCACAAATTCCTTCCTCCTCCACAGGTCTGAGAGGTAGACTACTCTCTGTTCCTCTAATCTATTTATGATCTCATTCTTTATGCCTAAATCATGGACCCATTTCGATCTTATCTTGGTATATGGTATTACGTGTGGATCCATATCTAATTTCTAACATACTAATTTCCAGTTTTCCCAACAGTTTTTTTCCAAATAATGAATCTTTACCCCTAATGTTGGTATCTTTGAGTTTTTCAAAGACTAGATTGCTATAGATGTACCCTTTTTTGTCCTTTGTATCTAATCTGTTCCACTGATCTACTGATTTATTTCTTAGCCAATACCAAATGGTTTTGGTGACTGCTGCTATATAATATAGCTTTAGATCAGGTACACCTAGGCCACCTTCATCTGACTTTTTTTTCATTAGTTCCCTTGCAATTCTCGACCTTTTATTCTTCCATATGAATTTGGTTATTATTTTTTCTAGGTCATTAAAATAGTTTCTTGGGAGTCTGGTATAGCACTGAATAAATAGATTAGTTTGGGGAGTATTGTCATCTTTATTATGTTCGTTCGGCCTATCCAAGAGCACTGAATGTCTTTCCAATTATTTAAATCTGACTTTATTTTTGTGGCAAGTGTTTTGTAATTTTTCTCATATAATTCCTGACTATTATTTGGTAGATGGATTCCCCAAAATTTTATACTCTCAACATTTGTTTGAAATGGAATTTATCTTTGTATTTCTTGCTGTTGCATTTTGTTGGTGGTATATAAAAATGCTGAGGATTTATGTGGATTTATTTTGTATCCTGCAAATTTGCTAAAATTCTGAATTATTTCTGATAGCTTTTTAGCAGAGTCTTTGGGGTTCTATAAGTATACCATCATGTCATCTGCAAAGAGTGATAGTTTCATTTCCTCATTTCCTACTCTAATTCCTTTAATCTCTTTCTCGGCTCTTATTGCCGAGGCTAGCATTTCTAGTACTATATTGAATAGTAATGGTGATAGTGGGTAACCTTGTTTCACTCCTGATGTTACTGGGAAAAGTTCTAGTTTATCTCCATTGCTTATTGATGGTCGTAAATATATGCTCCTGATTGTTCTAAGGAATAGTCCATTTATTCTTATACCTTAGTGTTTTTAGTAGGAATGGATGTTGGATTTTGTCAAATGCTTTTTCTGCATCTATTGAAATGATCATAGGGCTTTTATTAATTTGATTATTCATATGGTCAATTATACTAATAGTTTTCCTAATATTAAACCAGCCCTGCATTCCTGGTATAAATCCTACTTGATAATAGTGTATTATCCTGGGGATGATTTTCTGCTAATATCTTTGTTAATATCTTATTTAAGATTTTAGCATCAATATTCATAAAAGAAATTGGTCTATAATTTTCTTTCTCAGTTTTTGCTGTACCTGGTTTAGGTATCAGTACCATGTCTGTGTCATAAAAGGAGTTTGGTAGGACTCCTCCATCCCCTATTTTTTCAAATACTTTATATAACATTGGGGCTAATTGTTCTTTAAATGTTTGGTAGAATTCACCTGTAAATCCATCTGGTCTTGGGAATTTTTTCCTGGGGCATTGATTAATAGCTTGTTCTATTTCTTTTCCTGAAATGGGACTATTTAAGCAATTTATCTCCTCCTCTGTTAATCTAGGGAGCCTATATTTTTGGAGGAAGTCATCCATTTCACTTAAGTTATCAAATTTATTGGCATAAAGTTAGGCAAAGTAACTCATTATTTCTCTAATTTCCTCTTCATTTGGTGGAAAGATCCCCTTTTTCATTTGTAAGAATAACAATTTGATTTTCTTCTTTCCTTTTCCTGATCAAATTTACCAAAGGTTTATATATTTTATTGGCTTTTTCATAAAACCAACTCTTGGTTTTATTTATTAATTCAATAGTTTCTTTACTTTCAATATTCTTGATTTCTCCTTTTAATTTTTGTATTTCAAGTTTGATTTTTGGTTGGGGGTTTTTAATTTGGTCTTTTTCTAGCTTTTAAAGTTGCAGGCCCAATTCGTTAATCTTCTCTTTCTCTATTTTGTTCAAATAAGCCTCTAAAGATATACAATTTCCCATTATTACCACTTTAGCTGCATCCCAAAGATTTTGGTATGATGTCTCATCATTGTCATTATCTTGGGTGAAATTATTAATTGTTTCTTTAATTTGCTGTTTCACCCAGTCTTTCTTTAAGATTCATTTTCTAATTACTTTTTGGTCTATTTATTACTGAATGTAGCTTTTATTGCATTGTGATCTGAGAAGAAACATTTTTTAATTCTGCCGTCCTACATTTAATTTTGAGATCTTTATGTCCTAATATATGGTCAATTTTTGTATAGGATCATGAACTGCTGAGAAGAAAGTATATTTCTTTTTATCGCCATTCAGTTTTCTCCAAAGGTCTATCATACCTAGTTTTTCAAATGTTCTATTTACCTCTTTAATTTCTTTCTTATTTGTTTTGTGGTTTGATTTGTCTAAATATGAGAGTGCAAGGTTGATATCTCCCCCTATTATAGTTTTACTGTCTATTTCTTCTTGTAACTTTCTTAACTTTTCCTTTAGAAAGTTATATGCTATACCACTTGGTGCATATATGTTTAGTATTGATATGGCTTCATTGTGCTACCTTTAGCAGGATATAGTTTCCTTCCTTATCTCTTTTAATTAGATCAACTTCTGCTTTTGCTTGATCTGAGATAAGAATGGCTACCCCTGCTTTTTTGGCTTTACCTGAAGCATAATAGATTCTGCTCCAACCTTTTACCTTTACTCTGTATGTATCTCCCTGCTTTAAGTGTGTTTCCTGTAAACAACATATTGTAGGGTTCTGACTTTTGATCCAGTCTGCTATCTGTCTCCATTTGATGGGAGAGTTCATCCCATTCACATTTGCAGTTAAAATTACTAATTCTGTATTTCCTGCCATCATATTATCCCCAGATTATGCTTTTTCCCTTGAACCCCCTGAACCCCTTCCCCAATATTTAATTTATAGACCCCACTTGTGACGTGCAGGCCTCCCTTTTTTAGTATCCCTCCCCCCTCCTTCCAAGTCCCTTCCCTTATTCCCCTTTTCCTTTTCCCTTTTCCTGTCCCCCCTTTTAATGAGATGAGAGAGAATTCTCTGAAAAACAAATATGTCAATTATTTACTCTTTGAGCCTCTTCTAATGAGAGTAAGATTCACATAATTTTTCTCCCCCTCTCTAAATTCCCTCAGATATGGTATATTTTCTATGCCTCTTCCTGGGATGTAGTTTCCCTCTTTTTATCACTCCTTCCCCTTTTTCTGATAGTACCCCCTTCCCTTTACTACTTCCCCCCCTTTTTTATATATCAGTAAATCAAATTATCCATGCGGACTTTATATATACCCACAACAGAGATACAGTTCTCAAGAGTTCTGTTTACCTTTTTCTGTTTCTCTTCAGTCTTGTAGTTGTAGATCAAATTTTTTGTTTAAGTCTGGTTTTTTTTTCTTTGAAACAAATGGAATTCCTCTGTTTCATTGAATGACCATCTTCTTCCATGGAATAAAATGCTAAACTTAGTTGGGTAGTTTATTCTTGGTTGCAATCCTTGATCTTTTGCTTTTTGGAATATCAGGTTCCAGGCCCTTCCATCTTTTAATGTGGAGGCAGCCAGATCTTCAGTGACCCTTATTGTGGCACCTTCATATTTAAATTGTTTTTTTCTAGCTGCTTGCTAGATTTTCTCCTTTGTGTGGTAGTTCTGAAGCTTAGCCACAATATTCCGTGGTGTTCTTTTTTTAGGGTCTTTTTCAGAAGGAGTTCGATGAATTCTTTCAACGCCTATTTTCCCTTCTGTTTCTATTATCTCTGGACAGTTCTCTTTAATGATTTCCTGTAAAATAGAATCTAGGTTCTTTTTTTGGTCATAGTTTTAGGGAAGTTCAATGATACTCAGATTATCTCTCCTAGATCTCTTTTCCATGTCTATAGATTTTCCCAGTAAGTATTTGACATTATTCTCCAGCTTTTCTTTTTTTTTTTTTCTTTTTTTTTTTCTTTTTTTTTTGTTTTGTTTTGTTTGACTGATTCTTGGGTTCTCAAAGAATCGTTCATTTCTCTTTGTTCTGTCTTGATTTTCAATGAGTGATTTTCTTCATTCACATTTTTAAATTCTTTTTGTATATGCCCAATTGCATATTTAAATGAATTATTTTGCTCTATTGATTTTTTTCCATTTCCCTAATTTTTTTAGAGAATTATTTTCTTTTTCCAATTCAGAAATCCTATTTTCTTGAGATTTTTTTATCTTTTCCAATTCAGAAATCCTACTTTTCTGTGATTTTTTTAACCTTTTCTAATTCATAAATTTTGTTTCCCTGAATCTCCTGTGAATTCTTTATTTTTTCCAACTCCAATTTCAGGATGTTGTTATTCTCCATCATCGCTTCTCTTTCCTTTCCCCATTTTTCTTCAAACTCTCTTAATTTTTTAATAGTCTCTTCTAGAAGAGAGTTATTTGATGGGGAGCAGGTATCGTTCCCCTTTAGGCTGTTATCTGCTCACTATCTGCTATTAACCTCCTTGGGTTTGGAGACCCTTTCTTTCTCTTGTAGAAAAAATCAATAGGGTCCTTTTGGGTTTTAATTCATGGTTAAAAAATCTTTTGGGGAATGTCTCTGGGGTAAGATGTTTATTTATTTATTTCTTTACCAGCTTCCTCCCAGACTGGATGAATGCAGCGGCTCCTGCATCTGAGATAAGAGAGAGCTCTGGGAGAGAGTTCCCCACCCCCTCCTTGGAAGTGCCCCAGATGTGATTAGCATGGCTGCACTTTGAGGGCACTGTGTGTCCTAGCGACTTACCTGAGGTTTAGGACTGAACAGTAAAGGTGACACTAAGCCCGGCCAATGTGTCCCGTGGGGTGTGGATATCAGCAGCTGATGTGAAAAGCCCCTGTGCTCAAACTGGAAATGTCTGCCCAGAAACCACGGTCCCTATTTCAAAGGTTTTGCTTCTCTGGGACTTCTGCGGCTGAGTTCCACAGCCTCCTTCCAAGCCAGGCACTATGTGAATTAGATGTTGCCGTGGGCTGTGTTCCTGCTTTTCAAGCTCTTAAATACCCCCAGGTGAAGCCCCAGGAAGCAGAAGCCAGGGGCATCTGCAGGGCTGAGACCTGTTAGGTCACTTCCTGATTGGGGTGGTTCTATATCTGGCTTTATATTTTAAAGTGGTTTGATTTCTTTTCTGATCTGCTGTTTTATAAGCAGAGAAGAGCTAACAGCCTGTGCCAGATTCCTCTATCAGTGGCTTCTCTGATCCCAGAGCCCTCCCCAGCCCTTTCGGAGCAGTGTGCTAGCACCTCAGCCTGTCTGTGCTGGCCTTTTTTCTTCCTCCCCTGGGAACCGACCTTTTCTGCTGAAACTCCAGATTCTCTTCAGCTGGTAAGCCATGCTTCCAGACCTTGTGGTTTCTATCAGTCCAGGGTTATTTTTGAGGCTGATTAACTAATTGGTAATGAGGGAAGAAGGGAGCTCACAAAATCACATGTATCTTCTCTGCCATCTTGGCTCTGCCCTGCATTTTGTTTTCTTGTTAATTTTTGAATTGGTCTTTCTTGTGCAGCAAGATAATTGTATAGATATATTTACATTTATTGGATTTAAAATATTTTGACATGTATAGCATACATTGGATTGTTTGCCATCTAGATAAGGGGCTGGGGGGGAAGGAGGGGAAAATTTGGAACACAAGATTATACCAGGATCAATGTTGTTTTGAAAATTAAGGGCTTCAATAAAAAATAAGAATAAATCAGTGTTGTGGCTAATTAGTGAAGAACAAAAATTCTGGTAGGAAGAAGGCAAAGTCAATGTATTGACACAGCAGAGGTTTGAGAATCCTGGTACCAATGTAGTGAGCAGTAGCTTCATATGGAATATTAACTGTTAGATCATCAGTGTAGAGTACCTGAATAAAAAAAAATGATTAAGCTAGATGGTCCACTAGATTTCTTTTGACTTTACCTTTGGGTTTTACGTTCTGAGACTCTTGGATGATGCAATATAAACACACGGAGATTTAGGACCAGCAAATAACATTGGAGAATAGGGTACAGCATGAAATAAATGAATTAGATGATGCATTTTGACTCAGAAAGATTTGTTTTCCAATCCATCCTCACACACTTACTAGCTGAGTAATCATGGGAAAATCACTTAAAATGTCTGTGCCTCAATTTCTTCATATGTAAAATTTGGATTGGATTTAATTGTCTCTAAGATCTTTTCTAGCTATAAATACTGTTATCATCCTGCTCATACAAATTCATTCTTTACTGAAATCAACTCCCTACTTAACATGTAGTAGATTCATACATCTACTCTCTTTTTTGTTTGTTTGTTTGTTTGTTTGTTTGTTTGTTTATTAGGTCTGAATATGAGACCTGAACCTTCTAGTGTGGTGAAACCCAGGTCCTAAATTTTAATACTTACTCAAGATTCTCAATTGGACTCACTAACTGGCACATAGGAACAGTGAGAGAAAAGGAAATAACCTTTATTTGCCAGGCTGACCAGATTCCTAGATAGAAGTTATCTACTCTAATCTTTTGGGGGAAATGCTTTAAAGCAGTACTTTATAGCATGTTAAATACTGACCAGTCCTCTGGTAGGGTTAGGTCATGGAGTGAAGTTGTTCCAGAAAAGGGGAGGAGTATGATATTTTGGAGAATGATGATAATAAAAAGAAATTTTTGTAACTGGGTGTGCTCAGAGGACATCAAGGGTTTGAGAAAGAAGGTAAAGGAAAGGGAATCATTGATCTAGTTATTTGAATGCTGAGAGCAAAGTTAGAGGATACTACTATTAAGTTCTTTCTCTTTAAGCTCAATGAAATTTTTCTAGCTCTCTTTCACACTGGAAAGATAGAGGGAAATGGTTCTATAATTTTGTAGACTAGATTTGGTTGCAAGTCTAATTTCTTTCCTTATATGCACAATAAAAAAAAAAAACATGCTTAAAGTTTGCATAAAATTGGCAGTCTTGATTGGTTACAAATTTAAAGAATGTATTTTTTAAATGAACCAAATTCAGTTCCTGCTAAAAGTAAGAAGGCTTTTTTTTTTTCCTGAGGCAATTGGGGTTAAGTGACTTGCCCAGGGTCACACAGTTAGGAAGGCTTTTGGATAGGAGAAATCATGAGTACCCCAGGAATGAAAAAGGTCTGTCTGCCAAGAAAAGAGAGTGCAAGCGTTTCATCTTACACAGTGGTTTTGTAAATATATAAAACACTTTGTAACTATAAAGTACTATGTTAATGTAAGTTTTTATAATTATTATCCAAATTAAACTGTTTCCTTTGATGGATGAATTTTAAAATGAAACAGATGTTTGAAAACAATTGTTTTAATTAGACATATCTTAGGATTTTACTAAATTCCAAATATTTAAAAACTTACTTAAAGACAAGTCAGTATTTAGGACGTTACAACATTGATAGATAATGCCCTAATTCTATTTTTTTAGATCCATGTTTGAGGAAACCCAGGATTTTTCATAAATGAGTGATTGCTTGAGTTATCTTCAGTCATTCTAAAAATTAAATTCCAAATCTCCATGTACACCAAAATATTTATAGTAGCACTTTCTGTAACAGCAAAGAATTGGAAACAAGGCTGATGCCTGTAGATCAGGAAATGGCTAAACAAATTGTTAAACATACATTTTCAAGAATATAACAATGTTCGATTAAAACATGAAACTGTTGAATACATGGAAGCATTAAAATATTTTCATGAATGTTTGAAGAATAAAGTAAGTAGTACCAAAGAAATATTATATATAATGACTATTTATCTATCTATATCAATTTCTATTTCTATTTGTCTCTATCTATCTATCCATTTTCTGGAAAGAACCACCAAAAATGAGAAGGGGATATTGCAGAATTTTAGGCAATAATAACTAAAAAATAATTAAATGCCCTATGTTTTAGAAGAAAAATTTGATTGAGAAAGGTTGTGACAAATTCCAAATCATACTTACCTTATTTACTGCACAGCTATAAAAGTAGCACTCAATAGAACACATCTACATTTTCAGAAAACTTTAATATAAGTTATAGGAGTGACTTTATAGGATAGCTAATCATAAGTCTGAATTTCTTTAATTCTAAAATATATGTGTAAATATATATATGTATATATATATATATATATATATATATATATATATATATATAATGTCCAAAATTATCAATAAAGAAGTGGAAATAGCTTTAACAAATATGTTAACATACCATTTTCCCCTTTTAGAAAATGTATGTGTTAAAAGTTGATTACCACCTTTTTATTGAAATTTGAACTAAGTTCTATTGAATCATAAACTTAGTCATTTAACATTTTGCCAAACTGCCTCCCTATTTTCAATAACAACCAGGAAATAGAATCATATTTGCTCATTTAAAAAAAATAGCTCTTTAGTGGGGCTTTAGACAAAGGTAACTTAAATTTATGTGTTTCCTTAGTATTGTAGTTTATGACCAGTCATGTATGAATGTACCTGGGACCCAGCCTGGGACTCATTTCTCGTATGTAAAAATGAGGGATTTAATGTAGCCTCTGAGTTCTATTCCATATATACTTCTATTATTCTGTTTTCCCAGTTTATGAACCTTCTAATTTACCTTTATAGGACTAATTCTATGGATCTAAGGAATTATAGAATTTGGAAACAAAGGCAATTTTAGAAATAATTTAGTCTGAATCTAATTTTAACAAACTAAAATCTATAGAGAAGTGACTTGTCTAAGGTCATAATGGTAATTTGTCAAGTTTTAAAAATTAATCATCTTATAGAGCCTCCCAAGATTCCTAAATGATCAATTGATATACACTAACTGTAATGATCAAACTGAAGACAATCAGAATCACAAAACAGTGGGATTCTGGGAATGTTATATCTGGGATGAAATTCATTTTTTTATGGTGAGGTTATGGAATACAAAGAAAGTCTTAGATTTAGGTCCTCATCTTGCGGCAATTTGAATTGTTTTCTCACTGTAACATTTGGACTAGAAGTTCATGACATTAGCAAGGCAAGGAAGGGAAGCAGTTAGTCTTATTTTTTAGAAGAGAATAATTGAATGTGAGTCTTTAAAATATATTAGTGCCATTTCATGCTACATTAAGTTCAAGCTTTGAAAAATGAGGTAGGTGTCTATAAGAGAGACTTGTCCAATGCAAGTCAAAACCAAACAAAAACATCTGCAGGTGTCCTCTCATAAATTAAGAAAAGACCATGATACACACAAGTCCAGCCCCAGGAATTGTAAGTGATTCCTGCCAAACTCTTTTCTGAAACACTGCTTGCCTGAAATAGGTAGGTGAGTTGTGGCTTTCTAGGCAATCCTCTGGGACAATCAAATTGCAACATTTCTTTCTCCAAACCACTTACTTCTGCCAGGAAGATGATGAAAATGAACCTAAAGAACCGATTTAGGAATGATTAATTTTCTCAGGGCAAATTGGTAATGTTGCCACAAGGACCCTGGGAACGCAAGAAGCTATAAAACAAAATATTCACTTTTCATCAGCCAAGTTTATAGAGTGCTAATAGATTGCAAAAGGGAGTCAGATTACCAATTCAGAATGAATCTGATGTCTTGCAGTATTTTTTTTATAAAGTGTCCCCATTTTTGACATCATTGAATCATAGGATTTAGATCTGAAAAGAACCTTAAGGATCATTTTATAAAATCTCCTCACTTTGAAGATAACAATACTGATGTGTCTAAAGAGGAAATCAATTCCCAAAGTCACAAAGGTAGTAAATAGCAGTCAAGACTTGAACATCCATTCTTTGATTCCCTTTGTTTGCCACCTTCTTTTATCCACTCCCTTCATAAAAAGAGAATCAAGCACATAGAGTTAGTAAGACAATGCTTAAAGAAATTTAACACGTAAATGATTATGCATTTTATTTTTAAAATTAATTTTATTTGTATATGTCTTCAATTATGAATTATCTTTCCTTTTTTCTAGTTCAGAAGCCTTCCTTAAGTCTCATCTTAACAAAGAATAAAACGAAAAGGAAAGCAGAAAAAGAACTTTAAATTAAATTATATTGAATTAGGTACTTGTGGACTAACTACAAGGAACCTAGACATTAATTGAATGTGACAATGTTTGCAATGTTCCATACCTATAATTAGTGTTGTTCATGAGTTGTTTTAGTTTGACTCTTTCTGACCTTCTTTTAAAGTTTTCTTGACAGAATTATTGTAATACTTTGTCATTGACTTCTCTAGCTCATTTTCCAGATGATGAACTGAGGAAACAGAATTATTTGGATTTGCACAGTCACATAAGTATTACATATCTGAGGCCAGATTTGAATTCCAGAAGATGAGTTTTCCTGTCTCTAAGCCCAGCACTTTATCTACTGTCTGTGGTAACTGTCTGTGCACCTTATCATTATATATGCAAGTTCAAATAAAGAAAAAAAAAGATATTTGTAAAGATTTCAAATATTTAATGAATTTAAAATGGAAATCTCTGTTTCCATACCTTGAAACAGGTCACACTAACACAAATCTCTCCAAATTTTAAGTCCATTTTCCACTTTCTCATTGCAATCTTCCTAATATTCAGGAGTGATCATATTACCCTTCTGCTCAATTTCAAAGGTTCCCTATCATTTTCTGGATCCAATATAAAATCTTCTCTTTGACATTGAAAGCCTTTTGTAAGTTGCCTCTCCCTGCATTTCCAGTTATCTTACAGCTTTTATCTTCTCATTCACTATATACTTTGATCCAGTGACGTGGCCTCCTGATTGTTTCCTAAACAAGACACTACATATCCTGATTCTGGGAATTTTCAATGTTTCTTCATGCCTAGGATATTCTCCTTCATCATTTCTGCTGCCTGGTTTCTGCAGCTTTCTTCTCGTCTCAACTTATATCTGATCTTATACAAGAAACCTTTCTCCTCCTGCCCCGCTAATTGTAGTGCCTTCCCACTGTCGATTATTTCCAATTTATCCTGTAGATAGCTTGTTTGTACAAAATAATTTACATCTTTTTTCTCCCATTTGACTGTGAACTTCTTGAGAGCAGGGTTTGCTTAATTTCCTACTTTTTTCTCCACTGGTGTTTAGTATAGTGCCTGGTATATAGTGGGCACATAAAATTGTTTATTGTAAAGATATTATTTATATTTTAACAATTGAATATATAGTTTTTCTAGCTCTGCACATTCTACTCTTACATAGTTCACATGTATTCTAACTTTATATTAATTTTCATTATGATATAAGGATAATTATTTTATATTCATGTACAGTAATGTTTAACTCTCTCCCTCTTCCTTCTCCACCTCTGCATCCTTCTCCACAAATTTATGTACATCAAATTTGTTTGCAGTTCTTTGCCATCATGAAGTGTTTTAATGAATGATTTGATGTACATGTGTACATCCCCTCCTTCCCTTCCTTTTTTCTCCATTCCTTAATCTCTCCCTTACTTCCTCTCTTGCTTTAACCTTCCCTTACTTATGCGGTTCCTTCCTTCCTAATTACTTGCCTCCCTCTTTCTCTCCTTTTTTTTTCCTTCCCTCCCTCCTTTTCTCTTTACTTTCCTTCCTCCTTGCCTCTCTCCTTCCTTCCTTCCTTCCTTCCTTCCTTCCTTCCTTCCTTCCTTCCTTCCTTCCTTCCTTCCTTCCTTCCTTCCTTCCTTCCTTCTTTCCTTCCTCTCTCTTTTCTTGCTTCCTCTCTCCCTCCTTTTCCTTCTTTTTCTTTTTCTCCCCCTCTCCTTTCCCCCTCTCTCTCCTTTTCTGTCTGTCTGTCTGTGTCTATGTCTCTCTCTGTCTCTGTGTGTCTGTCTCTAACTCTGTCTCTGTCTCTGCCTTTCTTTCTCTCTCTTTGTCTCTTTATGTCTCTCTTTTCCTTTCTTTCTTCCTCTCTCTTCCTTGGGATGTATGGTTAATGTTGAAGGCTCTGTTTCTAACACTATGTACATTTCAGTTATAATTAAAGTATAATTACAAAGTATTTTCTGAAATATTTAAATCAATTCACTATTCTACAAAGAATGAATTAGTGTATCTATCTCTTTATACCCTCTTCATTAATGACTATTTCAAACTTTCACCACATAGTCACATTTTTATGTTAAGTAGAAATTTAAGATGTGTTTTTATAAATTCATCTTGTTTTTTAGTGAATTGCATCAATTGTATATGATTATCATAAATCTTTTTTTGTAAACTT
This sequence comes from Sminthopsis crassicaudata, assembly GCF_048593235.1. Lineage (NCBI taxonomy): Eukaryota > Metazoa > Chordata > Mammalia > Dasyuromorphia > Dasyuridae > Sminthopsis > Sminthopsis crassicaudata. The sequence continues at coordinate 199,688,120 of NC_133618.1, read as the reverse complement.
TATTTAAATCTTTTGGCCACTTGTCTGTTATGGGCCAGAATTCTTATATTTAAAATAATATTTAAAATATTAGATGCTAAGTGGAATTAATAAAACAATGATTATCTAGTTTAGCATGGTGATTAATAGTTCTCTAGTTCAGTACATGTACTTAGTACTTAATATCGGTCTACAAGATTCATATCTATGGTGATGTAATAAAAATAGAGTATATAACAGCTAGCAGAGACAGATTCATTCCATTGCCACCTTTGTGGTGGCTGGGGGCTGAAGCCCAAGCCCTCAAACTCAGAGCCAAATTCATTCACTTCATCTCACACCACTGCGGTGGCTGGCCTCCTGCACTTCCCCAACTGAGACCAAGGCTAGCCTGAAAGGCTCTCTAAAAAGTTAGCTGCGCCCTAGGCAAGGAAACTAGATTGTAAAGGAGGTAATAAAAGATTTGGACTTTAACACCTGGCTATTCTTGTAGTGATTACTCTACTGAAAAGAAAGCTGCTCCAGAGACTTCCAAAAAACCAAAGAACACTACACTTGTCCAGTGGAAGAAATGTCTTGGTCTTACGCAGTTCTATATATATCTTGAATACTAAAAATATTGGTGGGAATAATTTTTCCCTCAACTGAAAATATCCCTTCTTATATATGCTTATCACAGCTTTGTTAATTTGCATAATCATGCATAATAAAATACATATAAACATACACATACACAAATATATACACAAAGCACTTTTTGGTTGCATACAATTGTTGCACAGCTTTTTGGATTGCAGTCCATCTATGCATCATTCCATTGTTGGGGAAGTGTCTTGACTAACATACTGGAATGGTTTTCTCTAGCTCATTTTACTGATTTGTAACTGAGGGGAATGGAATAGGAACAGGATGAAATGATGGGTCCAAGATCTCCCAACTAGTATCTATCTGAGGTCAGATTTGAACTCAGGAAAATGATTCCTGATTACTGATTTCAAGCCCAGTTCTGTGCCATCTAGCTGCCCCCTCTTTGCAATTATAATAATTATGATTATTAATTAATGTTATCTGATGGCCTCTGCTCATAGTTCATAACTTCCCCTTCTTGTAATTGAGAAAAGTACGTAATATCAAGATTGTATACCAATTTTGATTTTATTGTGGTATATGTCCTAACATGTTTATCTAAAACTGGTTTCTGACTAGTTTTTCAGTTTTCTTAATTATGCTCATTGAATGGGGAATTCTCCTCTAGATAAATTTTTGTTCGATTTATAGAACACTGAACTATTGAATACTTAGATTATTTTTAAATCTTCTCCCTCCCCCATTTTGTTTCATTTATATCTATTTTTAAGCCAAATAGTTTTAATGGCTAATTGCTGCTTCATTCAAATCTGGCACATTTTAAACAACACTCCTCATGGTAGGGGAATGAGTGGAAATAAGAAAGCTCAGCTCTCTAACCACTGATGAAGGGGTTAAAAAAAGAATGTATGCTTAAGAATAATCAAGAAACTGAGGGAAAAATTGTACTACATTTTACCAGCCAAGAACTTCATAAAGAGATAGTAACAAATTTTAGAATGAGTCTAGATAGAAAATCTGGGCACGTAGGTTACATTCCAAGAAATACTATAATTGGGGATCTCAGGCTACCTAGAGAAGTATAAGTCCTATAGGCTCAGCTCTAGAGAAAAGGAGAGATACTAGCCTGAATAGGCCAAGGAGTAGCTCTGGATTCCTACAGTTGTATTACTCAGGTTCCTGACATGTACTCTGATCAGATTCGCTGGCCCACATCATGCTAGAAGTGCTATTTCTCAGGTCATGAAAGCTCTATTATCCCATGCTTATTTGCTTTGTTTTTTTGAGATTATGTAACAATTTGTTCCTCCAAATAGATTTTACTATTATTTTGTCCAGTCCTATAAAGTATCTCCTGGGTAGTATGATTAATGTGGCACTAAATATGTAAATCTATTTGCTACTATTAGTTTTATCTCCTTGTCTTCTATTTGAAAATCCTGCTCTCTGGGGGAACATTTTTGTAGTCAAAGGTTCTGATAAAGGTCTCATTTACAAAATATATAGAGCATTGACTCTAATTTATAATAAATCAAGCAATTCTCTAGTTGATAAATGGTCAAAGGATATGAACAAACAATTCTCAGATGAAGAAATTGAAACTTTCTCTAGCCATATGAAAAGATGATCCAAGTCATCATTAATCAGAGAAATGCAAATTAAGACAATTCTGAGCTACTACTATACACCTGTCAGATTGGCTAGAATGACAGGAAAGATAATGAGGAATGTTGGAGAGGGTGTGAGAAAACTGGGACACTGATACATTGTTGGTGGAATTGTGCATACATCCAGCCATTCTGGAGAGTGATTTGGAACTGTGCTCAAAAAGTTATCAAACTGTACATACCCTTTGATCCAGCAGTGTTACTAACTGGGCTTATATCACAAAGAGATCTTAAAGAAGGAAAAGAGACCTGTATGTGCATAAATGTTTGTGGCAGCCCTCTTTGTAGTGGACAGAAACTGGAAACTGAATGGATGCCCATCAATTGGAAAATGGCTGAATAAATTGTGGTATATGAATGTTATGAAATAATATTGTTCTGTAAGAAATGACCATCAGGATGATTTCAGAAAGGCCTGGAGAGACTTACATGAACTAATGCTGAGTAAAATGAGTAGGACCAGGAGATCATTATATACTTCAACAACAATACTATATGATGATCAATTCTGATGGATGTGGCCATCTTCAACTATGAGATGAACCAAATCAGTTTCAATAGACAAGTAATGAACTGAACCAGCTACACCCAGCGAAAGAACTCAGAGAAATGAATATGAACCACTACATAGAACTTCCAATCCCTCTACTTTTGTCCACCTGAATTTTTGATTTCCTTCACAAGTTAATTGTACACTATTTCAAAGTCTGGTTCTTTTTGTCCAGCAAAATAACTGAATGGACATGTATACATTTATTGTATTTAACATCTACTTTAACATACTTAACATATATTAGTCTACCTGCCATCTGGGGGAGGGCATGGGGGGAAAGAGGGAAAATTGGAACAAAAGGTTTTGCAACTGTCAATGCTGAAAAATTACGCATATATCCTGTAAATAAACATCCATAATAAAATAAAATTTAAAAAAAGAAAATCCTACCCTTATTTCAATACTTTTAAATCTCTTCCTTTAAAGGAAGCAGGGTGGTATAGAGAATAAAAAGAGCTGTGTATAGAGAAAGAAATACTGCTGTTTATCTCAGTTTGCTCATAATGTAAAATCAGTATAAGAAAAGTTCCCATCACATATGAGCATCAAATGGCATACTGTCTATAAAGTGTTTATCATAGAAGCTGGTATATGGTATTTTCTTAATAAATACTTATTCTTTCCACTCCCTTCTTAACACTCATGCTTTGCCAAGCTCCCAGTTCATGCTTCCTTCACTGCAGTATCTTATGAATATGTGATCCATTTACTGATCAAGGCTAATTTATCTATATGTGCTTTTGTTTCCAAACCTTCCTGTCTTCTATTGCTATACTGTTTTGGTCTCCCTATCTTACCTAATCCATCTATCACATGGGCACTAAAGTGATTTACCTAAAGGTAAAAGGTTGGAGCAGCATCTATTATGCTTCAGGTAAAGCCAAAAAAACAAGGGTTGCCATCGTTATCTCCGAACAAGCAAAAGCAGAAATTGATCTAATTAAAATAGATAAGGAAGGAAACTATATCCTGCTAAAAGGTAGCATAAACAATGAAACCATATCAATACTAAACATATATGCACCAAGTGGTATAGCATCTAACTTTTTAAAGGAAAAGTTCAGAGAGTTGCAAGAAGAAATAGACAGAAAAACTATAATAGTGGGAGATCTCAACTTTGCACTCTCAGATTTAGACAAATCAAACCATAAAACAAATAAGAAAGAAATTAAACAGGTAAATAGAACATGAATGGTGATAGAAAAGAATATACTATCTTCTCAGCAGTTCATGGAACCTATACAAAAATTGACCATATATTAGGACATAAAGATCTCAAAATTAAATGCAGGAAGGCAAAAATAATAAATGCCTTCTTCTCAGATCACAATGCAATAACAACTACATTCAATAAGAAGTTAGGGGTAAATAGACCAAAAATTAATTGGAAACTGAATAATATCATCTTAACGAATGACTGGGTGAAAAAGCAAATTATAGAAACAATTAATAATTTCACCCAAAATAATGATGAGACATCATAACAAAATCTGTGGGATGCAACTAAAGTGGTAATAAGGGGAAATTTTATATCTTTAGAGGCTTATCTAAACAAAATAGAGAAAGAGATCAATGAATGGGGCCTGCAACTTAAAAAGCTAGAAAAAGACCAAATTAGAAACCCCCAACCAAAATTCATACTTGAAATACTAAAATTAAAAGGAGAAATCAAGAATATTGAAAGTAAAAAAAAATATTGAATTAATAAATAAAACCAAAAGTTGGTTTTATGAAAAAGCCAATAAAATAGATAAACCTTTGGTAAATCTGATCAGAAAAAGGAAAGAGGAAAATCAAATTGTTCGTCTTACAAAAGAAAAAGGAAATCTTTCCACCAATGAAGAGGAAATTAGAGAAATAATAAGGAGTTACTTTGCCCAAATTTATGCCAATAAATTTAATAACAAGTGAAATGGATGACTTCCTCCAAAAATATAGGCTTCCTAGATTAACAGAGGAAGAGATACATTGCTTAAATAGTCCCATTTCAGAAAAAGAAATACAACAAGTTATTAATCAACTACCCAGGAAAAAATTCCCAGGACCAGATGGATTTACATGTGAATTCTACCAAACATTTAAAGAACAATTAGCCCCAATGTTATATAAACTATTTGAAAAAATAGGGGATGAAGGAGTCCTACCAAACTCATTTTATGACACAGACATGGTACTAATACTTAAACCAGGTAGATTGAAAACTGAGAAAGAAAATTATAGACCAATATCCTTAATGAATATTGATGCTAAAATCTTAAATAAGATATTAGCAAAAAGACTTCAGAAAATCATCTCCAGGATAATACACTATGATCAAGTAGAATTTATACCAGGAATGCAGGGCTAGTTTAATATTAGGAAAACTATTAGTATAATTGACCATCTTAATAATCAAATTAATAAAAAACATATGATCATCTCAATAGATGAAGAAAAAGCATTTGATAAAATCCAAAATCCATTCCTACCAAAAAATGCTTAAGAGTATAGGAATAAATGGACTATTCCTTAGAATAAGCAGGAGCACATATTTATGACTGTCAGTAAGCATAATATGTAATGGAGATAAACTGGAACCTTTCCCAGTAAGATCAGGAGTGAAACAAGGCTGCCCACTATCACCATTACTATTCAATATTGTATTAGAAATGCTAGCCTCGGCAATAAGAGCCGAGAAAGAGATTCAAGGAATAGGAGTAGATAATGAGGAAATCAAACTGTCACTCTTTGCTGATGGTATGATGGTATACTTAGAAAACCCCAGAGGTTCTAATAAAAAGTTATTAGAAATAATTCACAACTTTAGCAAAGTTGCTGGATACAAAATAAATCCATATAAATCTTCAGCATTTTTATACATCACCAACAAAATGCAGCAGCAAGAGATACAAAGAGAAATACCATTCCAAACAAATATTGAGAGTATTAAATATTTAGGAATCCAGCTACCAAAGAAAAGTCAGGAATTATATGAGCAAAATTACAAAACACTTGCCACAAAAATAAAGTCAGATTTAAATAATTGGAAAGACATTCAGTGCTCTTGGATAGGCCGAGCGAATATGATAAAGATGACAATACTCCCCAAACTAATCTATTTATTTAGTGCTATACCAATCAGATTCCCAAGAAACTATTTTAATGACCTAGAAAACATAACAACAAAATTCATATGGAAGAATAAAAGGTCGAGAATTTCAAGGGAACTAATGAAAAAAATATATAGGTGTACCTGATCTAAAGCTATATTATATAGCTGCAATCACCAAAACCATTTGGTACTGGCTAAGAAATAGACCAGTTGATCAGTGGAACAGATTAGGTACAAAGGACAAAAAAGGGTACATCTATAGCCATCTAGTGTTTGACAAACCCAAAGATACCAACATTTGGGATAAAAATTCATTATTTGAAAATAAACTGCTGGGAAAACTGGAAATTATTATGGCAGAAATTAGATATGGATCTACACTTATCACGATAAAGCAAGATAAGATCAAAATGGGTCCATGATTTAGGCATAAAGAATGAGATCATATGTTAGGTTCTTACTAAGTGCTAATGAGATAATGAGATATTAGGTTCTTACTAAGTGGTAAGTCAGTATTTCACAATTCTCTAGTTCCAGCCATGACTGGGAGTTTTACTTTTGAATTTTTGGGGAAGAGCTTACATGCTTAGGAGGAGCAAGTTCATTGGTTGAAGTAATTCTTCCCAGAAGCTCTTGCATTATCCCATGCCCATTCTCTGGGAGGTTAAAAGAGAGAAGTCACTATTCTGGACCAGAGTTAGCGGCAACTGTCTGGAGACAATGGTTCTCTACAGGAAGAAGAATCTGTCCAAGAGATTTGAGTTGATACAGCAGATCTCCTCCCAGAGAGCGATTGGCAGCTTTTGGAGACAATAGCACATTACATATTGGCATCCACAACGTGGGGCAAGGACTTTTCCTTATCCTGACAAGGAGCCCTTCAGAGGAGCTAGTCCAGACTTTTGCATTTAAGGATTTATTCTGAGCCCTTCAGAGGAGCTAGACTGGACCATTGCAATTTGGCGCCTGAACAGACACAGACAAGATGCTGATTCCAGTGGAAAAGCCTCCAATCCAGATCTCAGTCCTCTGACCCAGAACCGTGAGTAACAAGGAAACTTTGTTAAAGATTAAGTGAGTGTTCTAATAGATAAATAAGGAACTTAACTTGTTAAGGGCTAAGCTAGCAATCTCTTATAGTGAAATGGGGCAAACACCTTCTGTTCAAGGAAAATGTTTAGAGAGCATCATCAAGGTTATGAAAAGCCAAGGATTGATTATAATTTTGGAGGACGTTACTGAACTTTTAAAAACTATGAAAGTCGTATGTCCTTGTTTTTCTCTGGAAGAAGAATTGGATCCAGATTAATGGGAATTAGTAAGAAAGCAATTAGGTGAACACTACCATTGCCCTTGTGACATTTTGCCCTTTGGTTCTGGATCAAACTCAATTTCCAAAGATACACTTCATACCTACAATTTAATCCAACTGGCTTTAAAAAAATGTTATTCTAAAGGAAGAAAAGAAGGAGCAAAATGGGGAAGTGTTAACTAAACTAGGTGAAAAGGATGAATCAGATAACAATGAAGTTAAGGACAATTCTGAGCAACAGCAGCATTTCCCATCTCCACCCTCAATTAACCCTTCAGGGGTGGAGCAAGAAGGAGGAGAGTAAGAGGCAGAAACACAAACAGAATTGCCTGTGAAGCAGCCTAAGCCTATGACAAGATTAGAAAAAACATTGGTTAAAGCTAAGAGACAAGGACAGGATATAAGTGATTTTATACATGCATATCTTGTTATTGAAGATATTGACTCTGTAGGTCATAAAAGGAGAAGATATGCACCTTTAGATTTGAATAAAATTAAAGATTTGAAAAAATGTTGTATCCTTTATGGGGCTACATCAGCTTATGTTAAAATGTTACTAGATGCTTTGTCTTATGAAGTCCTAATACCAAATGATTGGAAATCCATAGCAAGGACATGCCTAGAAGCTGGAGAAAATTTGTTATGGCTTGCAGATTTTCATGAATTATGTAAAATCCAAGTCAGATGCAATTTGGAAATAGGAGTTAATGAAAAATTCACTTTTGAGCACTTAGCTGGTGAAGGTCAGTATGGAGACAATTCAGAACAGATTAATTATACCATGACAATATATGAGCAAATTGTTAAGGCTGCAATAAAAGCTTGGGATGTCCTCTTTGGACAGAAAGATCGGGGAGAGGCTTTCACTAAAATAGAGCAAGGTCCCAATGAACGTTTTGCAGATTATGTGGGACTTTTGCAAACTGCTGTCAAAAGAACTATTGGAGAAAATCCAGCTACAGAAATAATGACCAGACATCTGGCTAAGGAAAATGCCAATGAGATTTGCAAAAGAATTATATGGGGATTAGACAAAGATGCTCCTTTAGAGGAGATCATAAGACGCTGTGCTACAGTGGGAACAAATGCTTTTTATACCCAGATGATGATGAATGTGGAAAGAATGGGTCCCTCCTGGCAAGTGACTTGTAGAAAAATTCGGTGATGTTTTCAACGTGGAAAAATTGGACATCTAAGAGCTCATGTAGGTATGGAGATACAGTGAGAAGACAGGGTGAAAGAAGACCTACAACCCCATGTCCAAAATGCAACAGAGGATTCCAATGGGCATCAGAGTATAGAATAATTCAGGGAAATGGGATGAGGGGCCCAGGTCCAGGGCCCCAGGCAAAAAAGACTTGGTGCATGATGGCAGCTGATGTTACACCCAAAGAGCCTTTAGAAGGTCAGGACTCTGATTTGATCAACCAGCAGAAAAGTAATCATATGGCAGAAAGGGATTACCTGATAAGTCAGCCGAAAGGCAATCATATTGCAAAAATGTATTACACTTGGGGAGAATACAGGCCTTTTAGACCAATAGGGCTGTGTCTAGTGCAAACAACTCCAATGTAATTGCCAGATGATGAGAAGAGATTTAGAAAGTGGTAAATAGAAGGAAATTAGATAGGTTAACTGCCTGGGAGAGAGGGTTTGCTTGTATTTTAACAGACAGAAGGAAAAAAGATGAAGAAGGAAACAGATAGGTAGCAATAAGCACCTGGAGAGACACAGAAAAAGAGAAAGACCTCAAAACAAAGGAGAAAAGCTAAGAAACATCTGACACTGAAAGAGCATGGCTGATAAGAAGACTGTTAAAGAACTTTAAAAACCAGCAGGAATCATTGGATTTCCTAACACAAGATGAGACTAATGGACAATGGACTTATGGACATTTATAAATTCTCAATTTATGATTATTTGATCTTGTTATTTGTTACATACTTCTAGCATGTGTTATGTTACTATGTGTTTATGTAATCTATGTAATTATGTGTAATGCCTCCCATATTGATGGATTTATGTTTCAAGGTCATGACCACCCTATGTTCTAAATCAAAAGAAAGGGGGAGATGTTATGTTCTTACTAAGTGCTAAGTTGGTACTTGACAATTCTCTAGTTCCGGCCATGACTGGGAGTTTTACTTGTGAATTTCTGGGGAAGAGCTTACATGCTTAGGAGGAACAAGTTCATTGGTTGAAGTAATTCTTCCCAGAAGTCCTTGCATTATCCCATGCCCATTCTCTGGGAGGATAAAAGAGGGCAGCTCTGTAGGAAAAGTGAGTCTCTGCTCTATACCAGACTTGAGGCAGCTCTCTGCAGGAAGGGAAATCATTTTTCTGGACAAGAGTTAAAGGCAACTGTCTGGAGACAACGGTTCTCTACAGGAAGAAGAATCTGTCTGAGGGATTTGAGTTGACACAGCAGATCTCCTCTCAGAGAGTGATTGGCAGCTTCTGGAGACAACAGCGCATTACAAATGGAAGAAAGGGATTGAAATTAGGAAAATTAGAGTTGTGTGCAGTAGAGACTACTGAGATACTCCCTGGAGAAGTGAAATCTGTTCCTGTTGAGGCTATGGATTCTTTGCCGCCAGGCACAGTAGGCTTGACCATTTCACCTTCTGAGCGTGCCTACAAAACAGTGTCCATCCATACATGATGTGGGAAACTGGAGTACATGTAGCTAATATCCCAGTCACTAACACAGGTAGACAACGTGTGATTGATCAACAGGAGAAGTAGTAGCATCAGGCTTATTGTTACATACCCCTTATAAGCAACCTGGTGATAGTCGCCTAGATTCTGACTCCAATGAACAAAATTCATGAATATATCAGACAGCAGCTGTGACAGCTGACTGACCTATGCTTACTATTTATATAAATGGAATACCATTTGAAGGATTGGTAGACATGGATGCAGAGCGTACAGTTATTAGAGGTGCCAATTGGCCCAGTCACTGGCCAAAGATTAAGGCAGACACCTACATGTCTGGGTAGGAGGATCAATAGCTGCAGAAGTTAGTGCTAGGCCTTTGAGATGGATATTTGAAGGTGAAACAGGAGTTTTTACTCCTTTTGTGGTTGAAAAAATCCCCATCAATCTGTGGGGAAGAGACATTTTACAGCAGATAGGATTACAGATAAGCACTTTGGCTTTTTAGGCAGGGATGTTGTTGAAGGCCTACCTGTACTTTCACCGGTTTCTATTCAGTGGAAGACTGATTCACTAGTGTGGGTAGAACAGTGGCCCTTAAGAAATTATAAAATTCAGGCCTTATTAGACATAATGAAGGAACAACTTTACCAAGGACACTTGCGGCCTTTTATAAGTCCTTGGAATTCCCCAGTATTTCTGGTGAAAAAGAAATCTGGGAAATGGAGGATGTTAACTGATCTAAGAAAAGTAAATGAACAGAAGGAAACTATGGGAACTCTTCAGCCTGGACTTCCATCTCCTACTCAGTTGCCAAGAGAATGGCTTCTATGGGTTATAGACATTAAGGATTGTTTCTATTCTATCCCTCTAGATAAGGAGGATATGAAAAGATTTGCTTTTTCAGTGCCTAGTGTTAATTTGGCTGAGCCTTATAAAAGATATGAATGGACAGTTTTGCCACAGGGAATGAAAAACAGCTATACTATGTGCCAAATGTATGTTGCTGCTGCTCTTGCTCCAGTAAGAAGAGCCTTTCCAAAAGTAATATTGTTACATTATATGGATGATATTTTGGGATGTGCACCTGAGGAACAAATGTTAGAAGCATGTCTACAAAAGATCATGGAAACACTAAAGCACTACAAACTGCATATAGCTACAGAAAAAATTCAAAGATATGCTCCTTTTCAATATTTAGGATATGAAGTATATCCTAAGACACTCATAGTACAAGATCTTTCTTTAAGAACAGAGAAGTTGAACACCTTAAATGATTTCCAAAAATTAATAGGAGATATCCAATGGATGAGTCCAGTGTTAGACTTAATTACCAATCAATTACAACCTCTATATGACATTTTAAGGGGAGACAGTGCTTTAAATTCACCATGCCAGCTTACAAAAAAAGCACAAGAGGCTTTGAGAGAAGTTGAACTAGCTTTATCCAATGTGGTTGAAAGCATCACTCAAAAACCCTTGGAAATATCAGTTTTTGCTACAAAAGAGGCACCCACAGCAGTCCTTCATCAAGGAGACAATGTGATTCAGTGGGTGAACCTCCCAGCACAACTAGAACAAAGCTTTACTCCTTACCCAGTGCTTGTGGCTAGAATTTTATTAAAGGCTATTAAGAGAGTAATACAATTATCTGGAATAAGTCCCGAAAAAATATACACATTCTATACTAACACACAAATTAATGTATGCTGTGAGAGCATCCCAGAATGGCAAATTTTATTGGCCACCACTCCAAATTTTGCACATGGATCTCCATTAAAGATAACCTGGCTACTTCATAATTGGTGATGGATTTTTGAAGAAAAGATTTCTAAGGTTCCTCTTAAAGGACCAACAATCTTTACAGATGCCTCCAAAGAAAATATTTGTGCTGAATACTCTCATGATTTAACTATAAAGAGTGTAGTCAGGACTCCTTTTCAGTCCACTCAACAGAATGAATTATTTGCTATCAGGCTAGCTCTTATTTATGACCCAGGAGACATAAATATAATTACTGATTCAGCCTATTCAGTAGGTGTAGTACAAAAAATTGCCACAGCCCAAATAAAATTTGCAGCCTCAAATATTTATCAGCTCTTTAAGGAACTTCAAGAGCAAGTGAAAAAACATCCAGGCAAGATTTATATCTTGCATATCCACTCACATAGTGGACTTCCAGGTCCTATTTTTGATGGAAATTCAAAGGCAGATAGCCTTCTAACCATGTTATCCAGTAGTCCTTTATTTCAGGAAGCACAAGAATCTCATTCTAAATATCATCAGGCTGCTCAAGCTTTACGTTTACAATTTGGAATCACAAGAGAGGAAGCTAGGAACATAGTAAAAAGCTGTAGAGCTTGTCTTCCTTTCCATGCTCCTACACTCCCTCCAGGGAAGAATGCTCAAGGTTTGAGACCCAATGAAATCTGGCAAATGGATGTGACACACTATAAATCTTTTGGTCGTCTGTCTTTCATCCACATGGTAGTAGATACCTTTTCAGGATTCACTTTTTCAGTGTCAACAGCAAAAAAGACAGCCCGAGTGATCACTGAATTCCTTATCCAAGCATTTGCAATTATGGGTGTTCCACAAGAAATAAAAACAGATAATGGACCTGCATATAGTTCTAAACATATTGCGCACTTCTGTGCACAGTATAAGATATTACACATTACTGGAATACTTTTTAATCCGCAAAGTCAGGCAATAGTAGAGAGAAGAAACAGAGACTTTAAGACACTCCTCCAAATCTAATGCTTATTGTGCAACAAGAAAATGGTATTTACACACATGTATTGTATCTAGGTTATATTGTAACACAAGTAAAATGTATGGGATTGCCTGTCATCGGGGGGAGGGAGTAGAGGGAAGGGAGGATAATTTGGAAAAATGAATACAAGGGATAATATTATAAAAAATATATATAATAAAAACTTATTAAAAAAAAAAAAGACACTCCTCCAAAAACTTAAGAAAGGGGGAGCCACAGGTAGCCCTAGGGAACTTCTAAATTTAGTTCTCTATACCATTAATTTTCTAATTTTTGAAAAAGATGCACTGATTCCAGCAGACAGGTTTTATAACCCACCAGAAGGGCAGTGTCAAGTGTGAGCAGCTCCACTGTCCTTAGATAATCGCCAGGTGATGTGGAGAGACCCAGAAATGGTGAACAGAAAGGACCAGATAGGTTAACCGCTTGGGGGAGAGGGTTTGCTTGTATTTCTTCAGATGGAGAGGGAATCAGATGGTTGCCAATGAGTCATAATCGCCTTGTCCATCAGAGAGAAAGAAAAAGAGAAAGACCTCAAAACAAAGGAGAAAATATAAGAAACAATTGACACTGAAAGAGCATGGCTAATAAGAAGACTGTTAAAAACCTTTAAAACCAGCAGGAATCATTGGCTTTCCTAACACAAGATGAGACTAATGGACAATGGACTTATGGACATTTATAAATTCTCAATTTATGATTATTTGATCATGTTATTTGTTACATACTTCTAGCATGTGTTATGTTACTATGTTACTATGTTACTATGTGTTTATGTAATCTATGTAATTATGTGTAATGCCTTCCATATTGATGGATTTATGTTTCAAGGTCATGACCACCCTATGTTCTAAATCAAAAGAAAGGGGGACATGTAAAGGTCTTACTAAATGCTAATGAAATAATGAGATATTAGATTCTTACTAAGTCTTAAGTCGGTACTTGACAATTCTCTAGTTCCGGCCATGAGTGGGAGTTTTACTTGTGAATTTCTGGGGAAGAGCTTACATGCTTAGGAGGAGAAAGTTCATTGTTTGAAGTAATTCTTCCCAGAAGCCCTTGCATTATCCCATGCACATTCTCTGGAAGGATAAAAGAGGAAAGTCACTACTCTGGACCAGAGTTAAAGGCAACTGTCTGGAGACAACAGTTCTCTACAGGAAGAAGAAGTTGTCCAAGAGATTTGAATTGACACAGCAGATCTCCTCCCAGAGAGTGATTGGCGGCTTCTGGCGACAATAGCACATTACATATTGGTGTCCACAACGTGGGGCAAGGACTTTTCCTTATCCTGACACGGACTTATTCTGAGCCTTTCAGAGGAGCTAGCCCAGACCTTTGCATTTAAGGACTTATTCTGAGCCCTTCAGAGGAGCTAGACTGGACCATTGCAATCATAAATAGATCAGAGCAACAGAGAATAGTCTACCTCTCAGACCTGTGGAGGAGGAAGGAATTAATGACTAGAGGAGAACTAAAGATCATTATTGATCACAAAATAGAAGATTTTGATTACATCAAACTAAAAAGTTTCTATACAAACAATACTAATGCAAACAAGATTAGCAGGGAAGTAACAAACTGGGAAAATATTTTTACAATTAAAGGTTCTGATAAAGGTCTCATTTCCAAAATATATAGAGAACTGACCCTAATTTATAAGAAATCAAACCATTCTCCAATTGATAAATGGTCAAAGGATATGAACAGACAATTCTCACATGATGAAATTAAAACTATATCCACTCATATGAAAGTGTTCCAAATCATTACTGATCAGAGAAATGCAAATTAAGACAACTCTGATATACCACTATACACCTGTCAGATTGGCTAAGATGACAGGAACAAATAATTATGAATTTTGGAGGGCATGTGGGAAAACTGGGACACTAATGCATTGTTGGTGGAGCTGTGAAAGAATCCGGTCATTCTGGAGAGCAATTTGGAACTATGCCCAAAAAGTTATCAAACTGTGCATACCCTTTGATCCAGCAGTGCTGCTATTGGGCTTATATCCCAAAGAAATACTAAAGAGGGGAAAGGGACCTGTATGTGCCAAAATGTTTGTGGCAGCTCTTTTCATATTGGCTAGAAACTGGAAGATGAATGGATGTCCATCAATTGGAGAATGGTTGGGTACATTGTGGTATATGGAGATTATGGAATATTATTGCTCTGTAAGAAATAACCAGCAGGATGAATTCAGAAAGGTTTGGAGAGACTTACATGAACTGATGCTGAGTGAAATTAGCAGAACCAGAAGATCACTATACACTTCAACCACAATACTGTATGAAGATATATTCTGATGGAAGTGGATATCTTCAACATAAAGAAGATCCAACTCACTTCCAATTGATCAATGATTGACAGAAACAATTACATCCAGAGAAGGAACACTGGGAAGTGAATGTAAATTCTTAGCACTACTGTCTATCTACCCTAGTTACTTATATCTTCGGAATCTAATACTTAATGTGAAACAAGAAAATGGGATTTAGGTTATATTGTATCTAGGTTATATTGTAACACATGTAAAATGTATGGAATTGCCTTTTATCTAGGGGAGGGAGTAGAGGGAGGGAGGGGAAAATTTGCAAAAATGAATACAAGGGATAATGTTAAAAAATTACTCATGCATATATAATGTCAAAAATTTATAATTATAAAATAAAAAACTAAACAAATTTAAAAAAAAAATAAAAAATAATGTGAGTTACCTGAAACTTGAGTGGGATCTTGTTACTACCTCTTTTCCCCATGCCTGTATCTATAAGTGACTCCCTATTACTGTGAGGATCAAATATGAATTTCTTATTTGACATTTAAATCTGTTTATAACATGGCCATTTCCTATTTCACCAGTCTTCTGAAATAGTTCTCATCATACCCTGTGATCCAGCCATGTCATTACTTCATACATATGATTCTCTTTCCTCTCACTGCCTTTGAATATGTTGTCCCAAAAGGATTGAATACATTTCCCCTTTATTTCCATTTATTGGAGCCCTGCTTTTCTTCCTGCTTACTTAGCCATCTACTTGTGTCAGTGTCCTCAAATGTGTAATGAAGATTCTAATAGCCCCTATTTCATAGAGTTATTGTGAAGATTAAATGGAATTTTTGCAAAATACTTAGCAAGTTTACTTGTATGTGGCAGTTGACATATGAGTGCTTATTACTTTCCTTTCTTATTTCTTTTCTTCGTCTACACAAGTCCTTTCTTGATCCCTCTTTCTTTTCACCTATTAGTGTATTACTTCTACAAAATATCTTTTACACATTTTAAAAACACCTTATGTATATATTCTTATAAAAAGCCATTAAATTGTAATCTCCTTCAAGGCAGAGATTTCTTCACTTTTGTCTGTTCTTAACCCAGAGTTAGTTCTTAATATAGTACCTGGCACATAAGTCCTTATGTACTTGTTGATTGGTCACATATAGTCTTAGAATCTTGAGTTGGAAGGAATTCTTGGATTTTCTGAGTATGATTTCTGTGTGAAACTTCCATCATTAGACAATATCTAAACAAATGTTGCTTTCAATGATTTTCATTTTCAATAGAGACTTTTATATTTTCCTTTTAAGAGTTCTATGACTTTTCTCCCCATAATGTTATAGCATAAGGAGCTAGATTGACATAATAGAAGCTATAATTTAGAAAAAAAAAAGATTGCCAAAGGATGAATAATCAAAATATGCTCTAGAAATACATTTGTCAAGTGCTTTCCAGAGAATTGTTTCATCTGGGCTAAGGAGCCAAGAGCTTTGGCTTCTAGTCCTTCAGATTTCCTAGTTCAGAAAAAAAATCTGCATCTTTTAAACAAATGAAAGGCTTCCATCATTTTCAGGGGAATAGAACACTGATTCCTCTGTTTCCCAGAATTGCATGGAATGATATATTGTGTTCATGCAAAATTCTAGTAGAGTGGAAATGAATCTACTAAAATCATTTTTATAAGTTTTGAATATTTGATGGCTTATATGTTGGATTTGGGGTAAAGAAGATCTTGGTTTATCTATCTGAGAAACTTAGTAGTTATGTGATTCTATTCATGTCATTTAACTTTCCTCAACCTCAGTTTGCTTGTTTATTAAATTGAGGATATGAAGAGCTTCTACCTCAAAGTATGATTGTTATGATCAGATGAGATAATATATGTGACATGCTTTGCAAAATTAAAGTACCATAAACCCCCAACCAAAAATTAAACTCGAAATACAAAAATTAAAAGGAGAAATCAATAAAATTGAAAGTAAAAAAACTATTGAATTAATAAATAAAACCAAGAGTTGGTTTTATGAAAAAGCCAATAAAATAGATAAACCTTTGGTAAATTTGATCAAAAAAAAGAAAGAGGAAAATCAAATTGATAGTCTTACAAATGAAAAGGGGGATCTTTCCACCAATGAAGAGGAAATTAGAGAAATAATAAGGAGTTACTTTGCCCAACTTTATGCCAATAAATTTGATAACTTAAGTGAAATGGATGACTTCCTCCAAAAATATAGGCTCCCTAGATTAACAGAGGAGGAGATAAATTGCTTAAATAGTCCCATTTCAGAAAAAGAAATAGAACAAGCTATTAATCAACTCCCCAGGAAAAAATTCCCAGGACCAGATGGATTCACATGTGAATTCTACCAAACATTTAAAGAACAATTAGCCCCAATGTTATATAAATTATTTGAAAAAATAGGGGATGAAGGAGTCCTACCAAATTCCTTTTATGACACAGACATGGTACTGATACCTAAACCTGGTAGATCGAAAACTGAGAAAGAAAATTATAGACCAATCTCCTTAATGAATATTGATGCTAAAATCTTAAATAAGATATTAGCAAAAAGACTTCAGAAAATCATCTCCAAGATAATACACTATGATCAAGTAGGATTTATTCCAGGAATGCAGGGCTGGTTTAATATTAGGAAAACTATTAATATAATTGACCATATTAATAATCAAATGAATAAGAACCATATGATCATCTCAATAGATGCAGAAAAAGCATTTGACAAAATCCAACATCCATTCCTACTAAAAACTCTTGAGAGTATAGGAATAAATGGATTATTCCTTAGAATAATCAGGAGTATATATTTAAGACCGTCAGTAAGCATAATATGCAATAGAAATAAACTGCAACCTTTCCCAGTAAGATCAGGAGTGAAACAAGGTTGCCCACTATCACCATTACTATTCAATATAGTACTAGAAACGCTAGCCTCGGCAATAAGAGCCGAGAAAGAGATTCAAGGAATTAGAGTAGGAAATGAGGAAATTAAACTATCACTTTTTGCAGATGACATGATGGTATACTTAGAGAACCCCAAAGACTCTGCTAAAAAGCTACTAGAAATAATTCAAAATTTCAGCAAAGTGGCAGGATACAAAATAAATCCACATAAATCCTCGGCATTTTTATATATCACTAACAAAATGCAACAGCAAGAGATACAAAGAGAAATTCCATTCCAAACAAATGTTGAGAGTATAAAATATTTGGGAATCCATCTACCAAAGAAAAGTCAGGAATTATATGAGAAAAATTACAAAACACTTGCCACAAAAATAAAATCAGATTTAAATAATTGGAAAGACATTCAGTGCTCTTGGATAGGCCGAGCGAATATAATAAAGATGACAATACTCCCCAAACTAATCTATTTATTTAGTGCTATACCAATCAGACTCCCAAGAAACTATTTTAATGACCTAGAAAAAATAACAACAAAATTCATATGGAAGAATAAAAGGTCAAGAATTGCAAGGGAACTAATGAAAAAAAACTCAGAGGAAGGTGGTCTAAGTGTACCTGATCTAAAGCTATATTATATAGCAGCAGTCACCAAAACCATTTGGTATTGGCTAAGAAATAGACCGGTAGATCAGTGGAACAGATTAGGTACAAAGGACAAAAAAGGGTACATCTATAGCAATCTAATCTTTGACAAACCCAAAGATTCCAACATTAGGGATAAAAATTCATTATTCGGAAAAAACTGTTGGGAAAACTGGAAATTAGTATGGCAGAAATTAGATATGGATCCACACTTAACACCATATACCAAGATAAGATCAAAATGGGTCCATGATTTAGGCATAAAGAGGGAGATAATAAATAGATTAGAGGAACAGAGGATAATCTACCTCTCAGACTTGTGGAGGAGGAAGGAATTTATGACCAGAGGAGAACTAGAGATCATTATTGATCACAAAATAGAAGATTTTGATTACATCAAACTAAAAAGTTTCTGTACAAATAATACTAATGCAAACAAGATTAGAAGGGAAGTAACAAATTGGGAAAATATTTTTAAAAACAAAGGTTCTGACAAAGGTCTCATTTCCAAAATATATAGAGAACTGACCATAATTTATAAGAAACCGAACCATTCTCCAATTGATAAATGGTCAAAGGATATGAACAGACAATTCTCAGAGGAAGAAATTGAAACTATATCCACTCACATGAAAGAGTGTTCCAAATCACTACTGATCAGAGAAATGCAAATTAAGACCACTCTGAGATACCACTACACACCTGTCAGATTGGCTAAGATGACAGGAACAAATAATGACAAATGTTGGAGGGGATGTGGGGAAATTGGGACACTAATACATTGCTGGTGGAGTTGTGAAAGAATCCAGCCATTCTGGAGAGCAATCTGGAATTATGCCCAAAAAGTTATCAAACTGTGCATACCCTTTGACCCAGCAGCGCTACTACTGGGATTATATCCCAAAGAAATACTAAAGAGCGGAAAGAGACATATATGTGCCAAAATGTTTGTGGCAGCTCTTTTTGTTGTAGCTAGAAACTGGAAGATGAATGGATGTCCATCAGTTGGAGAATGGTTGGGTAAATTGTGGTATATGAAAGTTATGGAATATTATTGCTCAGTAAGAAATGACCAGCAGGAGGAATACAGAGAGGGTTGGAGAGACTTAAATCAACTGATGCTGAGTGAAATGAGCAGAACCAGAAGATCACTGTACACTTCAACAACAATACTGTATGAGGATGTATTCTGATGGAAGTGGAAATCTTCAACATAAAGAAGATCCAACTCACTTCCAGTTGATCAATGATGGACAGAGGTAGATACACCCAGAGAAGAAACACTGGGAGGGGAATGTAAATTGTTAGCACTAATATCTGTCTGCCCAGGTTGCATGTACCTTCGGATTCTAATGTTTATTGTGCAACAAGAAAATGATATTCACACACATGTATTGTACTTAGACTATATTGTAACACATGTAAAATGTATGGTATTGCCTGTCGTCGGGGGGAGGGAATAAAGGGAGGGGGGGTAATTTGGAAAAATGAATTAAAAAAAAAAATTAAAGTACCATAAACTTATCAGCTAATATTATTGTTATTATTATTTACTATTTGGCATAGAGAGTTTTCAAATTTAAAAACAGGGAAATGCAAATAACTTAAGGACAGCTAGGTAGTCTAAAGAAGAGCACTGAGCTTGGAGTCAAAAAGAAAAGTTCAGTCCATTTCAGCCATTCATTAGCTGAATGATCATCAGAAAGTTACTTTACTTCTCTGTCTGGAAAATAAATATAATAGGAATACAAAGGTAAGATGAAACAAAATCATGAAGAATGCTAAGGATAAGAGTTTATATTTCCTGCTACAAGTAATACTGTTTGTCTATAATTTTTGAAAGGAAAATGACATTGTCATTTTGTACTTAAGGAAAGTAAATTTGGCAAAAGGGGGGGACTGGACTGAAGAGGGTAAAGGACATTTGAGGCAGAATGATCATACATATGTATAGATAGAGGATAGATAGAAAGATAGATAAACAGATATTTGTTTTTCCCTTTTGAGTTATATGTATAATAGTATCACTGGGTATGCATGAGCTGTTGACATTTAAAATATAGTTCCAAATTGTTTTCTGGAAGGCTTTGACTATTTCTCAGCTCCACTAACAGTTTAACACTGTACCAGGTTTCCCATTCTCTTTCCAAAATTTTCTTTCCTTTTTTAAAAATTTTTGGTTTTTGCAAATCTAATGTGTATGAGCCACACCCTCAGAATTATTTTAATTTTCATTTCTTTCACTTTTTTCATTATCTTGAAATTCTGTCTTTTACCTATTAAAATTTTTTTCTATTCCTATTTTCAAAGTGATCCTTGATAGTTGGTATAACTAATTGTCCCATTATTCTATACCCCACCCCTGTGATTCTCAGACTAAGATAATCTTCCTTTCCCCTTTCCTATTGTTGAAATGAATGTGCTATATTCATATGTTACAATGGATATTCCATCAAAGCAAAGACTTTCTTTCATTTTGATTTGGTATACTCAGGTTTCAGTAACTTGTCTTGGCATAGTAAGTAATTATTAAACAATGTTTTCATTCATTTGTGGCAATAAAGTAACTTAGTATTGTCTTTTCATATTATATTGACACAGTCAAACCTAAGCTACTATTATGTCTCTAGTTACTGAGTTTCCATATGCTATCTCCCCCTTAATTCCATATCCTTTTTCATATCTTCTCACATATTCCCTGTTATACTATAAGCTGGTTTCTGGCCATTTTCTTAGTTGTAAACTGAATGGAAGAGCTAATTTATATGTGCTTTGGTTTTTCTTGATTTTTCTCCTAGAGACATATTTTTAATCTTCGCCCCCCCCCCCCCCAGGGAAGATGACTGGCTATGAACTTTAATGTTGTCATTTTAACCAGAACTTTAATCAGTCTTATCCTTAATTCTTTATTTACTCTCTGTGTCCATATACTACCTGTGGCCAAGTCCTGCTGGTTATACTTCCAAAAAGATCTCTTCCTTCCATATCTTCTTGCTCATATTGAAATTATTTAAATTAGTCATTTAAATTTCATTGGAGTTAAAGTGATGAGGCTTTTCTTCATATCCTGTTAGTTCCCCTATGAAATAAATATATATGTATATATACACACATATATATAATAAACATAATATTATATATATGTGTATGTATGTGTATATATATATTTTTTTTCAGTCAAGCCTAAGTCTTTGTGACTTCATTTGAGGTTTTCTTGTTTTCTTGGCAGACACTGGAGAGCTTTGATATTTTATTCTTCAATTCATGTTATAAATGAAGAAGTGAGGCTAAACAAAGTTAAGTAGACTTACTCAAGCTCATGTGATTAGTAAGAGGCTGGATTTGAAGTCATGAAGCTGAATCTTCCTGACTTCAGGCCTACTGTATACACTTAGCTGTGTATGTACAGACATGAATATATATGTTTATTTGTGTTTATTTATGCACATGTGTGCATATAAAATTCTGTGTATTCTTTTTATATATCTACTCATGTTGTAACTATGTATCTACCTATTTATGTATCTAATCCTGTTTCTTCTCTTAGTATATTATCTCCATGAGGGAACAGATGGTTCCATTTTTTTCCCCTTTTTGTCAGCAGTGCTGACTCAAAGAAATTGCCAAGTGATTACTTAATAAATGTTTGTTGTGGATTGATTTGAGAATTAATTAGGTTAAGTGGAATTAGGGATTTTGATTATTTGAACTCCAGTTACTACAACATTTACTTGGCCATCCTTAAAACTAGTCTATCCCAGAATATGAGAGTTATTTTAAAGTGAGATTAACAAATAGATATTCCTTATTCCAATATTAATAGGAATAAGCTATTTAATACAAGAGATAGGTAAGAGACTGGAATGATTTTAACAGCCTTTTATAAACAGTCACTTGACTGTTTTGCAGTTCATTTTTTTAAAAATCTATGTAAAATATCAGGTTGAGCAAATTGAGATTCACTTTAATTTTAGATTTTCATTATAATTCATAGAATTTTAAATCTCAAAGAGACTTTAAAGATTCCCTGTCCTAACTTCACCATTTTGCAGGTGAGGAGATTTAATTGCAAATAGTTAAAGTAGCATTTTAAAGGCAACAAGATTAGTTACTTTTTAAAAGCAAGGATTAGAACCCAAGTTTCCTGACTTCAATATAGTGATAATTGACACTTTTGACCTTATGGCTCCTCTATAATTTTAGGCAGTAGAAACTGAGATTCTTTTGAATTTTTGTCTTCTTCCAGAAGTTGTAATATTTGTTTTTTAGAGAAGTAATAAAACTTTAGATGCACAAAGATTTAGCTAAAACAATGTCCTTGTTTTCTACTACCCTACCAGATGCAACCTTTAAATGAGAGAAGGATTGACATTCAAAACCTGCAGAACTAAACTGTAATTTTCAGGACAGGTGGTATCCTTACTCAAGAGACTTTATAATCCAGACGGCTGGCTAGAAGGTGAGAACAGAAGAGCAGAGGTTTAGCACCTGAATTTGGGGAGATGTCAATCTTTCTTACCCATAGAGACCTAGATTTTTTAAGTGTTTGTCCTTGAACTGGACTGTGTAACTCTGGCATGGTTAGTTTTCTTGGGGCAGTTTTTCTCATTCTTATACTAGATAGAGGATAATAATTGATCAAGGACAGGCTAGTCTTAGCTGTGAAGTTTTGGAGACCATAAGAATAGTTGGACTATGGATGTATTGAAAAATAATGAGTAATATAACTTGCTCTTACCCTTTATTCAAAATAATGATTAGTTATATACGGCAAATAAATGCACTAAAATGCTAAATATGAAGACATTTTACAAATCTTTTTTTATTAATTTTATAATTATAAAATTTTTTAACAGTACATAGGCATGAGTAATTTTTTTTATATAACATTATCCCTTTTATTCATTTTTCCAAATTTTCCCCTTCCTCCCTCTACTCCCTCCCCTAGATAAAAGGCAATTCCATACATATTAAATGTGTTACATTATAATCTAGGTACAATATATGGGTGTAAATCCAATTTTTTTGTTGCATGTTAAGAATTGGATTCCAAAGGTATAAGAAACCTGGGTAGAAAGACAGTTGTACTAATAGTTTACATTCAATTCCCAGTGTTCCTTCTCTGAGTGTAGCTGTTTCTGTCCATCATTGATCAACTTGAAGTGAGTTGGATCTTCTTTATGTTGAAGATATCCACTTCTATCAGAATATATATTCATACAGTATTGTGATTGAAGTGTATAGTGATCTTCTGGTTCTGCTTATTTCACTCAGCATCAGTTCATGTAAGTCTCTCCAAAACTCGCTGTATTCATCCTGCTGGTTATTTCTTACAGAGCAATAATATGCCATAACATTCATATATAATAATTTACCCAGCCATTCTCCAATTGAGGGACATCCATTCATTTTCCAGTTTCTTGCCACTACAAAAAGAGCTGCCACAAACATTTTGGTACATACAGGTTCCTTTCTTATCTTTAGTATTTCTTAGGATATAAGCCCAGTAGTAGCACTGCTTGATCAAAGGGTATGCACAGTTTGGTAACTTTTGGAACATAGTTCCAAATTGCTTTCCAGAATGGCTTGATTCTTTCACAACTCCACCAGCAATGCATTAGTGTCCCAGTTTTCCCACATCCCCTCCAACATTCATCAGTATCTTTTCTTGTCATCTTAGCCAATCTGACAGGTGTGTAGTGGTATCTCAGAGTTGTCTTAATTTGCAGTTCCATTGCAGTTGGCTAGTCAGGAATTTCCCTACTTACTTAGTGGGATGTTAGTGTTCTGGGAAGATGCTATCTCATCCCTGAAATAAGCTCTCTATCTAATATCAGGTGCTTAAACTGTTCCCTTAGGACTTTATTGTCATATAAAAATACAAATAGCTTTGACAGGTGACAATACTTTAAGCCCTCTATTAAAAGTTACTTCTTAAATGCTACCTTATACCTCCCAGATTGGCTAAGATGAGAGGAAAATATAATAATAAATAAATAAATGTTGGAGGGGATGTGGGAAAACTGGGCACTAATGCACTGTTGGTAGAGTTGTGAAATGGTCCAACCATTCTGGAGAGCTCTTGTGACCGCGTTAATATTGTGGATATCTTAGAATCAACCTGAGTAAGGGTAAGCAAAAGGCTTTATTTTTGGTCTTCTGGGGTCTCCATCAGGGGATTAGATATAGGAATCTACATACCTCCTTTCTCTCTCTGCACCACCACAGAATGATCCTGCTTGTCCTACTTCACCCTCTGATCTCTCTTCCCCTTCTTTGTACACACCCACAGATCCAGCCCAGCACAGAGTTGAGTAGGGTCATCCTCCAAGCATATATTAGTAGATAATTATACAATTGGTGATTAGCCTTAAGTGCTAGGCTTTCTTACTGTGCTCAGTTTTAGCCCTTTACATCTCCTGCTTTCTTTTATTTTAGAACACAGTTTGCCTGGATACTTTCACTCTCTCTTTTTTTTTTATTTCTTTTTTTAAAATTTTATCATTATAAATTTTTGACAGTATATATGCATGAGTAATTTTTTTTAAAAACATTATCCCTTGTATTCATTTTTCCAAATTTCCCCCTCCCTCCCTCTACTCCCTCCCCTAGATAAAAGGCAATTCCATACATTTTACATGTGTTACAATATAACCTAGATACAATATATGTGTGTAAATCCAATTTTCTTGTTCCATGTTAAGTATTAGATTCCAAAGGTATAAGTAACCTGAGTAGATAGACAGTAGTGCTAACAATTTACATTCATTTCCCCGTGTTCCTTCTCTGGGTGTAGTTGTTTCTGTCCATCATTGATCAACTGGAAGTGAGTTGGATCTTCTTTATATTGAAGATATCCACTTCCATCAGAACATATCTTCATACAGTATTGTGGTTGAAGTGTATAGTGATCTTCTGGTTCTGCTTATTTCACTCAGCATCAGTTCATGTAAGTCTCTCCAAAACTCGCTGTATTCATCCTGCTGGTTATTTCTTACAGAGCAATAATATCCCATAACATTCATATATAATAATTTACCCAGCCATTCTCCAATTGATGGACATCCATTCATCTTCCAGTTTCTAGCCAATATGAAAAGAGCTGCCACAAACATTTTGGCACATACAGGTCCCTTTCCCCTCTTTAGTATTTCTTTGAGATATAAGCCCAATAGCAGCACTGCTAGATCAAAGGGTATGCACAGTTTGATAACTTTTTGGTCATAGTTCCAAATTGAACTCCAGAATGGCCGGATTCTTTCACAGCTCCACCAACAATGCATTAGTGTCCCAGTTTTCCCACATGCCCTCCAAAATTCATAATTATTTGTTCCTGTCATCTTAGCCAATCTGACAGGTGTGTAGTGGCATCTCAGAGTTGTCTTAATTTGCATTTCTCTGATCAGTAATGATTTGGAACACTCTTTCATATGAGTGGATATAATTTCAATTTCATCATCTGAGAATTGTCTGTCCATACCTGGATGCTTTCTCACTTGATCTTGAAGTTCCTTAAAGAGCTGATATATATTGGAGGCCACAAATTTTATTTGGGCTGTGGCAATTCTTTGTACCACACCAACTGAATAGGCTGAATGAGATATTATATTTATGTCTCCTGGGTAATAAGTAAGAGCTAAAATGATTGCATACAATTCATTCTGCTGAGTGGACTGAAAAGGAGTTCTGACTACTATCTTTATAGTTAAGTCACGAGAGTATACAGCACAAATATTATGTTTGGATACATCTGTAAAGATAGTTGGTCCTTTAAGAGGAACTTTAGAAACCTTTTCTTCAAGAATCCATCGCCAATTATGTAACAGTCTGGTTATCTTTAATGGAATACCGTGTGTAAAATTTGGTGCCATGGCTAATAAAATTTGCCGCTCTGGGATGGTTTTACAGCACAAATTAACTTGTGCATTAGGATAAAAGGTGTATATCTTGTCAGGTCTTATCACAGATAATTGTACTGCTTGCTTAATGGCCTTTAATAAAATTCTAGCCACAAGCACTGGGTAAGAAGTAAGGCTTTTTTTTTTTTTTTTTTTTTTTTTTGTGCTGGGAGGTTCACCTACTCTATCACACTGTCTCCTTGAGGAAGGACTGCTGTGGATGCCTCTTGTGTAGCAAAAACTGATATTTCTAAGGCTTTTTGAGTGACTCTTTCAACCACATTGGATAACACCAGTTCAACTTCTCTCAAAGCCTCTTGAGCTTCTTTTGTAAGCTGGTGTGGTGAATTTAAAGTACTGTTTCCCCTTAAAATATCATATAATGGTTGCAATTGATAGGTAGTCAAGCCAACACAGGATATACTTCATATCCTAAATATTGAAAAGGAACATGTCTTTGAATTTTTTTCTGGAGCTATGTGCAACTTATAATTCTTTAGTGTTACTATGTTTTTTTGTAGACATTCTTCTAACATTTGTTCCTCAGGTGCACATCTCAATATATCATCCATATAATGTAACAATATTACTTTTGGAAATGATTTTCTTAACTTGAAATGTAGCTGCAGCAACATACATTTGACACATAGTAGGACTGTTTTTCATTCCCTGTGGCAAACTGTCCATTCATATATTTTATAAGGCTCAACTAAGTTAACAATGGGCACTGAAAGGCAAATTTTTTCATATCCTCCTTATCTAGAAGGATGGAATAGGAATAATCCTTAATGTTTAAAACACAAAGAGGCCATTCTCTAGGCAATTGAATAGGAGATGGAAGTCCAGGTTGAAGAGAGCCCATAGTTTCCATGTGTTCATTTACCTTTCTTAAATCAGTTAACATCCTCCATTTTCCAGATTTCTTTAAAAAAAAATACTGGGGAATTCCAAGGACTTAGAAAGGTTGTCAAGTTGCTCCTGTACTATATCTAATAAGGCCTGATTTTTATCGCTACCTAAGGGCCACTGTTCTATCCACACTGGTATATCAGTTTTCCATTGGATAAGAACAGGTGAAAGTGTTGGCAGGCCTTCAACAGCAGCCCTGCCTAAAAAAATGAAGTATTCTTTTTTAACCCTAATTGTTGTAAAATGTCTCTTTCCCACAGATTGATGGGGATTTTTTCAACTATAAAAGGAGTAAAAACTCCTGTTTTGCCTTCAGATATCCACCTCAAAGGGGTAGCACTAACTTCAGCTGCTATTGATCCTCCTACACCAGACATGTAGGTGTCTGCCTTAATCTTTGGTCAGTGACTGGGCCAGTTAGCACCTCTAATGACTGTACGATCTGCACCAGTGTGCCTACCAATCCTTCTAATGGTATGCCATTTATATAGATGGTGAGCATAGGTCTATCAGCTGTCATGGCTGCTGTCTAGTATATTCCTGGGTTTTGTTGCTTGGAGTCAGAAAGTGGTGACTATCACCAGGTTGCTTATTAGGAGTCTATATCAATAAACATGATGCTATTACTTCTCCTGATTGGAAGTCACACATTGTCTACCTGTAATTAGTGACTGGAATATTATCTACACATTCTTTTTTTTTAAATTATCTACACATTCCTCAGTTTCCCACATCAGTGTATGGATGAACACTGTTTGTAAGTACTCTCAGGAGGTGAAATGGTCAAGCCTACTGTGTCTGGAGGCAAGGCATCCATAGGCTGAAGAGAACAGATTTCACCTCTCCAGGGGATATCTCAATATCTCAGTTGTTCCAGCTGCATACAACTCTATCTTCCCCAATTGTAATCCCTTTCTCCCATCAGGTTGCTTCCTGGATGATTGATTATGTAATCCCTTTCTCCCATCAGATGGCTTCCTAGCTGATTGGTCATGCCTGGGTATTGGACTTCTAGGCACTCTTTGGGTGTGACATTGGCTGCCATCATGCCCCAAGTGTTTTTTGTCTGGGGCACTGGAGCTGTGCCCCCATCCCATTTCCCTGAATCAGTCTATACTCAGATGTCCAATGGAGTCCTCTGTTGCATTTTGGACATGAGGTATTGGGTCTTGTTCTCCCACCCTGTTTTCTCACTCTGTCTCTATGCCAACATTGAGCTTTCAGATACCCTACTTTACTACATTAAAACCATTGACGAGTCTCTCTGAAAGTCCCTTATCAAAAGGGACCCTGTTTTCCCATGTTGGGATCTTAGGAAGTCTGCATCATAGCCTGGCTATAAAAGACATTTGTGCCCACTCTGGCACAGCTTTTTATGATCTCGTCTAAAAGAGCATCCTTACATAGTCCTAGTATAATTCTTCTGCAAACCTCTTTAGCATTTTCTTTACCAAGTTGCCTTATCAAAATGTCTGTTACTATATCTTCACCATTAGTCCATATGATAGCTGTCTGCAAACATCCCACAAATCAGCAAAGGGTTCTTTTGATCCTTGTACAATTTTTATGAAGGTCTCACTCTTGTCATTTTTATTTGGGAGAGAAGCCCATGCTTTGATAGCAGCAGTAGCAATTTGCTCATATGCTTCTATGGAGTAATTAATCTGTACTGAAATTTCTGCATAAGAACCTACACCTGTTAGTTGGTCACAGGTGATTGAAATATTAACTTCACTTTGACTATTTTGTTGGGCTTATATCCTACAGATATTCAGAAAGCCACAAGTTTTGTCCAGGTTCTAATAAAATCCTTGCTATAAATAAGTAGAGGTTAAGACTTCATAAGCCAAATTGTGTAATAACATCTTTTTTTTAATTTTTATTTTATTTTATAATTATAAC
Source organism: Sminthopsis crassicaudata (assembly GCF_048593235.1). Classification (NCBI taxonomy): domain Eukaryota; kingdom Metazoa; phylum Chordata; class Mammalia; order Dasyuromorphia; family Dasyuridae; genus Sminthopsis; species Sminthopsis crassicaudata. The sequence continues at coordinate 199,658,935 of NC_133618.1, read as the reverse complement.
ATTTTTTTGACAGTACATATGCATGGGTAATTTTTTTACAACATTATCCCTTGCACTTACTTCTATTCAGATTTTTTCCCTTCCTCCCCCAACCCCCTCCCCCAGATGGCAATGATATAATGATCTTCTGGTTCTGCTCGTTTCACTCAGCATCAGTTGATGTAAGTCTCTCCAAGCCTCTCTGTATTTCTCCTGTTGGTCATTTCTTATAGAACAATAATATTCCATAACATTCATATACCATAGTTTACCCAACCATTCTCCAATTGATGGACATCCATTCATCTTATATATGTTAAATATATTACAGTATATTCTAGATACAATATATGTGTGTAGAACCAAATTTTTTGTTGCACAGGAAGAATTGGATTCAGAAGGTAAAAATAACAGTTTACATTCATTTCCCAGTGTTCCTTTTCTGGATGTAGCTGGTTCTGTCCATCATTAATCAATTGGAATTGGATTAGCTCTTCTCTATATTGAAGAAATCCACTTCCATCAGCATACATCCTCGTACAGTATCATTGTTGAAGTGTATAATGATCTTCTGGTTCTGCTCGTTTCACTCAGCATCAGTTGATGTAAGTCTCTCCAAGCCTCTCTGTATTTCTCCTGTTGGTCATTTCTTATAGAACAATAATATTCCATAACATTCATATACCATAGTTTACCCAACCATTCTCCAATTGATGGACATCCATTCATCTTCCAGCTTCTAGCCACTATGAAAAGGGCTGCTACAAACATTTTGGCACATACAGGTCCCTTTCCCTTCTTTAGTAGTTCCTTGGGGTATAAGCCCAGTAGTAGTATGGCTGGGTCAAAGGGTATGCACATTTTGATAACTTTTTGGGCATAGTTCCAGATTGCTCTCCAGAATGGTTGGATTCTTTCACAACTCCACCAGCAATGCATCAGTGTCCCAGTTTTCCCACAGCCCCTCCAACATTCATTGTTATTTGTTCCTGTCATCTTAGCCAATCTGACGGGTGTGTAATGATACCTCAGAGTTGTCTTAATTTGCATTTCTCTGATCAATAGTGATTTGGAACACTCTTTAAAATGAGTGGAAATAGTTTTAATTTCATCATCTGAAAATTGTCTGTTCATATCCTTTGACCATTTATCAATTGGAGAATGGCTTGATTTCTTATAAATTAAAGTCAATTCTCTGTATATTTTGGAGATGAGGCCTTTATCAGAACTTTTAATTGTAAAATTTTTTTTCCCAATTTGTTACTTCCCTTCCAATGTTGTTTGCATTAGTTTTGTTTGTGCAGAAACTTTTTAATTTGGTGTAATCAAAATGTTCTATTTTGTGATCAATAATGGTCTCTAGTTCTCCCTTGGACACAAACTCCTTCCTCCTCCACAAGTCTGAGAGGTAAACCATCCCATGTTCCTCCAATTTATTTATGATTTCGTTCTTTATGCCTAAATCTTGGACCCATTTTGATCTAATCTTAGTATGTGGTGTTAAATGTGGGTCCATGCCTAGTTTCTGCCATACTAATTTCCAGTTTTCCCAGCAGTTTTTGTCAAATAATGAATTCTTATCCCAAAATTTGGGATCTTTGGGTTTGTCAAAGATTAGATTGCTATTTTTATTCACTATCTTGCCCTGTGAACCTAACCTATGGCACTGATCAACTAGAATATTTCTTAGCCAATACCAAATGGTTTTGGTGACTGTTGCTTTATAATATAGCTTTAAATCAGGTACACTTAGACCACCTTCCTCTGACTTTTTTTTCATTAGTTCCCTTGCAATTCTCGACCTTTTATTCTTCCATATGAATTTTGTTGTTATTTTTTCTAGGTCATTAAAATAGTGTCTTGGGAGTCTGATTGGTATAGCACTAAATAAATAGATTAGTTTGGGGAGTATTGTCATCTTTATTATATTCGTCCGGCCTATCCAAGAACACTGAATGTCTTTCCAATTATTTAAATCTGACTTTATTTTTGTGGCAAGTGTTTTGTAATTTTTCTCATATAATTCCTGACTCTCCTTTGGTAGATATATTCCCAAATATTTTATACTATCGACAGTTATTTTGAATGGAATTTCTCTTTGTATCTCTTGCTGTTGGATTGTGTTGGTAATGTATAAAAATCCTGAGGATTTATGTGGATTTATTTTGTATCCTGCAACTTTGCTAAAATTCTGAATTATTTCTAATAGCTTTTTAGCAGAGTCTTTGGGGTTCTCTAAGTATACCATCATGTCATCTGCGAAAAGTGACAATTTGATTTCTTCATTTCCTACTCTAATTCCTTGGATCTCTTTCTCAGCTCTTATTGCCAAGGCTAGAGTTTCTAATACTATATTGAATAGTAATGGTGATAGTGGGCAACCTTGTTTCACTCCTGATCTTACAGGGAAAGGTTCTAGTTTATCACCATTACATATGATGTTTACTGAAGGTTTTAAATATATGCTCCTTATTATTTTAAGGAATAGTCCATTTATTCCTATACTCTCAAGCGTTTTTAGTAGGAATGGATGTTGGATTTTATCAAATGCCTTTTCTGCATCTATTGAGATGATCATATGGTTTTTATTAATTTGATTATTAATATGGTCAATTATACTAATAGTTTTCCTAATATTAAACCAGCCCTGCATTCCTGGTATAAATCCCACTTGGTCATAGTGTATTATCCTGGGGATGATTTTCTGAAGTCTATTTGCTAATATCTTATTTAAGATTTTAGCATCAATATTCATTAAGGAAATTGGTCTATAGTTTTCTTTCTCAGTTTTCGATCTACCTGGTTTAGGTATCAGTACCATGTCTGTGTCATAGAAGGAATTTGGTAGGACTCCTTCAATCCCTATTTTTTCAAATAGTTTACATAGCATTGGAGTTAGTTGTTCTTTAAATGTTTGGAAGAATTCACCTGTAAATCCATCTGGTCCTGGGGACTTTTTCTTAGGAAATTGGTTAATAGCTTGGTCTATTTCTTTTTCTGAGATGGGACTATTTAGACTACTTACTTATTCCTCTGTTAATCTGGGCAAGCTATATTTTTGAAGGTATTCTTCCATTTCATTTAAGTTATCGAATTTATCGGCATAAAGTTGAGCAAAGTAGCTCCTAACTATTGTTCTAATTTCCACTTCATTAGTGGTGAGTTCACCCTTTTTATTTTCAAGACTATCAATTTGCTTTTTCTCTTTCCTTGTTTTAATCAGGTTTACTAAGGGTTTGTCTATTTTGTTGGTTTTTTCATAAAACCAACTCTTAGTTTTATTAATTAATTCAATAGTTTTTTTACTTTCAATTTTATTAATCTCACCTTTAATTTTTTGAATTTCAAGTTTTGTGTTTGTCTGGGGGTTTTTAATTTGTTCCTTTTCTAGCAATTTTAGTTATAAGCCCAATTCGTTGGCCCTCTCTTTCTCTATTTTATGCAAGTAGGCCTGTAGAGATATAAAACTTCCCCTTATTACTGTTTTAGCTGTATCCCACACATTTTGGTATGATATCTCATTATTGTCATTTTCTTGGGTGAAGTTATTAATTATGTCTATGATTTGCTGTTTTACCCAATCATTCTTTAGTATAAGATTATTTAGTTTCCAATTATTTTTTGGTCTATTTTCCCCTGGCTTTTTATTAAATGTTATTTTGATTGCATTATGGTCTGAAAAGGCTGCATTTACTATTTCTGCCTTACTGCATTTGATTTTGAGGTTTTTATGCCCTAGTATATGATCAATTTTTGTACAGGTTCCATGAACTGCTGAGAAGAAAGTATATTCCTTTCTGTCTCCATTTAGCTTTCGCCAAAGATCTATCACATCAAACTTTTCTAGTATTCTATTTACCTCTTTGACTTCTTTCTTATTTATTTTGTGGTTTGATTTATCTAATTCTGAGAGTGCAAGGTTGAGATCTCCCGCTATTATAGTTTTGCTATCTATTTCCTCTTGCAGCTCTCTTAATTTCTCTTTTAAGAATTTAGATGCTTGGTGTATACATGTTTAATATTGATACTGCTTCACTATTGATGCTTCCCTTTAGCAGGATATAATGCCCTTCCTTATCTCTGGTTTTTTTCCTTTTCCAGCTCACTAATCCTGTTTTCCTTGGAGTTGTTTACCTTTTCCAGCTCACTAATGTTGTTTCTCAATGATTTGATTTCTTTATCCACTCTGTCTTTGAATGCATGGGATGACTTCTCCAGGCTCTCTTGCCAAGCTTCCCTTTCCTTTTCCCATTTCTCTTCCAGCTCTCTTGTGAGAGCCTTTTTGATTTCCTCTATGAGGTTCTTTTGTATTGAGGAGCAGCTTATATCCCTCCCAGGGGATACATCTGGGGACAGTCTGTTCCTAGTCTCCTCAGCATTTGAAGTCTGCTCCCTCTCCACACAGAAGTTGTCAATGGTTAGAGCCCTTTTGAATTTTTTTGTTCATTTTGTCAGAGTAGGAATCAAAGAAAACAAACTGACAAGAGAAACAATTGGTCTGTTTTGGGGGGATGGGGCTGGATGGTATTAATGGGCTTCCTCTACAGAATGGGGGTAGGGCAGCAGAGAGCCACTAACAGAACAGCAATGACTGTACTGAGTCTGCGCTCTGAGGCTCCGAGAACGCACCGAGTCAGTCCAGGTGGGTGTTGGGGGTGGCCGGGCTCTGAGAGAAGCTGGCTTTCTGGGGTTTTAATCTTCACCTCCGGTGTTTACACCCTTTCCACCGCTCCTGGCTTGCTGCCAAGAGGGAGCATCCACACTGGGGCAAAAGCCCTTTCACAGAAACAGCAGAGATCAGACCCCTCCCCCTCTGGTCTGAGCTGTGTGAGCTGCCTGTCTTGCTCTGGCTGCCTGCCCTCAGTCTGCGCCCAGTCTGATTGACCCTCCCCCGAGCAAGCACAGACCTTTTCTGGCGACTTTCAAGGATGTCTTCTCTTGGTGATTATTTGTGGATTTCTTTCTGGGTCAAGCATTAAGTCAGAGGCTTGTCATGAAGTAAGTTCTGAGAGAAAACCAGGAGCTCAAGCAGCTGTCTGCCTCCAGGCCGCCATCTTGGCCGGAAGTCCCTGTGTAATAACATCTTAACATAAGCTGATGTTGCCCCATAAAGAGTGCAAGCCTTTTTCAGGTTTTTGAGGACATCTGTATCAAAAGGAGTTTATTTTCTACTTTCCTGACCTGAAGAATTAAACTGTTGAATCACAGGACATATTTGGAGCCTCAGATCACCTATTTCCTTGCCTTCTTCTGTAGCTTTAAGTACTGCCTTTTGCAATCTAGTCATAGGAGGTTGAGACTGTGTTAATACCCTGGATATCTTAGAATCAGCCTGAGTCAGGATAAGCAAAAGTCTTTATTTTTAGTCTTCTTGGGTTGCCATCAGGGGATTAGATATAGGAATCTCCACACCTCCTTTCTCTCTCTTGTTCTACTCCACCTTCTGATCTCTCTTCTCCTTCTTTGTCCACACCCAGAGATCCAGCCAGCACAGAGTTGAGTAGGGTCATCCTCCAAGCATATGTTAACAGAGAATTGTCCAATTGGTAATTAGCCTTAGGTGCTAGGTTATCTTACATTAAGTGTATCTGCACACTTCTAGCCCTTTACAGAGAGCAATCTGGAACTATGCCCAAATGGTTATAGCACTGTGCATACATACCCTTTGACCCAACAATGTCATTACTGTGTCTGTATCCCAAAGAAATCATAAAGGAGGGAAAAAACCCATATGTGCAAAATTGTTTGTATCAGTCTTTTTGTGGTAGCAAATAACTGGTAAATGAGTAGATACCCAACAATTGGGGAATGGCTGAACAAATTGTGTTATATGAAGAAAATGGGATATTATTTTATAAATAATGAACAAGCTAATTTTAGAAACCTCTGGAAATGTTTATATGAACTGATTCTGAGTGAAACAAGCAGAATCATGAATACATTGTAGAAAATAACAGCAAGAATGTGTGATGATCAACTATGAAAAACTTGGTTCTTCTCAGTGGTTTAGTGATTCAAAGCTATCCCAAAAAACCTTTGGAAAGAAAATGCCATTTGCATCCACAAAAAGAACTAAGGAGACTGAATGTAAATCAATGCATTTATGTTTACTTCTTTTTTTTTTTTGGTTTATCTCTCCCATAGATTTTGTTTTGCTCTAATTTTTCTCTCCCAACATGATTCATAAGGTAATTTGTGTTAAAAAAAACAAACAAACAAATTTTTTTAAAAAGCCTAAACAAATTTACTTCTCAGAGATTGATGCTTTCCCACTTTTCTTAAACTTACAAAGACTTTAATTTACAAAAGCCAATATCTTCCACTGTTCCAGAGCCATCCCCACTCATTCTGATCAGTATCTTACCAATGAACCCAGATGACTCTGAAGGATAAAGTTAGATTGTAGAGTTTACAACAGTCCTCTCTAACTTAAATCCAATTCATTTGCCAGTCATGATATTGACTCCTGGTGTCATGATCTTCTTTGAGCATGAAGGACAAAGAACTACAATAACTACATAAATACAAGGTATTAAATGACTTAAAGATAGATAGGATGTGCAGTGAAGAGAGTGCCAGACTATAGTAAAGATCTGACTTTAAATTCAGTTTCAGACACTTATTAGATGTTTAACTTTGAGAAATCTCTTAAACCCTGACTCAATTATTTCAACTGTAAAATGCAGATGATAGTAATTGCATCTATTTTACAAGTTTATACTCAGGAAATCAAATGAGGTAATGTTTGTAAAGTGCTTAACACAGAGACCCAGTTAAAGTATGTGGTAGAGAGAGTGAAGGGCTTGTAATTAGAAAGACTCCAAAAGTCTTGAAAAGTTAGACAAGACTGAAATGAATAAATAACAATCACAACTATAACTAAAACAGCTACCACCACAACACTGTGCCTGAAAATTTAGTAGGCATCCTATTATTCTCCATCTCTGCAATGCACATTTACACATAGCTTACAGTGATTAATTCTTTTTGAATAGTTTTGGTGACAGTTTTGTAGTGGGAGGAGATCATGAAGGTGACCACATTGATGAGGAGTCAGGGGAAGGATATTCTTTCCCCAAAATCTCACATCCATAATGATAAGTACATAGGATCATATATTTAATACTAACAGGGCTTTTAGAATTATTTATTTTACTTTTTTGTTTTTTTCTGAATGAATTAAGTGAGACTAAATGTAAATAAATGGCTTACTGAAAGTCACTTAGTAGATGTGATAAAATTCAAATCTCTCCTATTGTAAAATTTCACTTTAGATGTATACTATTCCAGACATAAATATCTCTTCTTAAGATTGATTTGAAACAACTCTTCACATAGAGATTTTTGAGAAATTTTCTGGATGTATTCATTTATTTAATTATTTAATAATTTTTGGATGGCCTACCAAGGGTAAGAAGTTGTATCAGATACAAAAGTGCCTATGTCTTTATATTAAAGTACTTATGCTATCATCAAAAGAAAGAAAGCAATATTTTTGTAAGCAATGTTTTTTTTTTGTTTTATATAAATTTATTTTTTCCCAAATAAAATCAAAGATAGTTTTTAACATTCACCTCTCCTAAACTTTGTGTTCCAAATTTTTCTTCCTCTTTTCCCCTTCCCCTATTCTCCAGAAAGCAAGCAATCTGATATAGGAAAATATTTGCAATTCTTCTAAATATATCTGCATATATGTCATATTTTGTAAAAGAAATCAGATCAAAAGGGAAAAGAACAGGAGAAAGGGAGAAAAAGCAAGCAAACAAATAATAATAAAAAAGTGAAGATACTATGCTTTGATCCACATTCAATTTCCAAAGTTCTCTCTCTGGATAGTATGGCTTTTTAAATCACAAGTATATTGAAATTGCCTTGAATCAACTCAGTTATTGAAAAGAACCATGTCTGTCACAATTGATCATCACATAATCTCATACTTGCTATGTACAATATTCTCTTGTTTATGTTCATTTCACTTACCATCAATCAGTTCATATCTTTCTAGGCTTTTCTGAAATCATCTGCTTATCATTTCTTTTAGAGCAATAATATTCGATTACATTCATAAACCATAATTTACCCAGCCATCCAACTGATGGCTATCAATTCAATTTCCAGTTCCTTTTACATTGTTTTCTTTTCTTTCTTTTTTTCTTTTCTTTTCTTTTCTTTTTTTTTTTTTTTAAAGATTTCTTTGGGATACATACCCAGTAGAGACACTGGATCAAAGGGTATGCAGTTTGATAGTCCTTTGGGCATAGTTCCAAATTGCTCTCTAGAACTGGTGGATCATTTTACAACTCCACCAAAAGTGCATTAGTGTCCCAACAATTTTTTTTCAGAAAAAAAATGAATTTATTGGCACATATGTGATCCCAGGCAAGTCACTTGAAGCTAATTATTTCAATTTCCTTCTTTGTAAAATAAGAGGGAGAAGGAAGTGACAAACCATTCTAACCTCTTTCCCAAGAAAACCCCCAGTGGAGTCAAGAAGAATTGGACACAACTGGAAAATAACTAAAGAACAACAACAATTTAACTGCATTATCTTAATTTCTATTACTCATGCTAAAGCAATATGGATAAGGATTATACTTATTAAGGATTAATCTAGGATATAAGCTGATAAGCTGATTCTCAAAGTATTCCCCAGAGAATATTAGGGGTCTCTGAAACCCTTTCAGAGATTCTACAAATACAAAGTTAGCTTTTATTTTTAATATGGTAAATATATATATATATATATATATATATATATATATATATATATATATATATATATATATATATATATATATATATGGAATTACCAACAAATATTCTTCGAACAGAACAAACCTCAATCATTTTAATATATTTATTATATTTATATTTATTTACTTATAAATGTATTTTATATATTATATATATATGTATATATATATATATATATATATATTAAGATATAAAGATTCTGTGAACAAAAATTTGAGAATCACTGAATTAGAGGACTCAGACTTATAATAAGAAATGAGTTCATTGTGGCCCCAAATATTACAAGAATCATAATCCCATGTTTCCTTAAATGTTATGTTACTTAAGCATTCACAATTTCATATATTACTTAAGAAAATAAAACTTGTTCAATTGGCTAAAATTATGTAGAGGGCTTACCAGGTACTAAATTGAGGGATGAAATTTACATATAATCAACTTCCTTGAGAAAATTCAATAAAGGTAAACATAAGCACCAATGAAATATACAAAAAGCCAAAATAATACAATCATGATCATAACAGTGAGATTGTCTCCTGGTAGTAGTTGTTCAGTCATCTTTTTTTTAGTCATGGCAGACTCATTGTGATCCTATTTGAGCTTTTTAACAGATGGAAACTGAAGCATACAGAGCTGTCATTTGCCCAGGGTCACAGAGCTAATAGGTTCTGAGCCTGGATTTGAATTTCATGAAGCTGAGTCTTCCTCTTTCCAAGCACAGTGAACTATTGATTATATCATCTTGTGTAACCTCATAATCCACTCTAACTTTTCACTTAATCAAGCATATTTTATCTTGAGTCCTAGATGTTCCATATGATAATCTGGTCACTGGAAACATCTTTCTGGGGCATTCCAGAATAGGCCTCATTCTTAAGGCAATTTGAAGGATCTTAGTAGATCTGGTTCTCTGGTATCAAGTCATTTGTGGAGCTCCTTTGGAGATTTTGGAGTCCTAAGAATTGGGTTTGGCTCCTTCAAATGGTTTTTCAAGAACAAAATACTGTCTGTCTGAAATTGCTAAAGAGGCATTTTCTCTAAAAGTTTCTCAAATCCTTCTTATCTCAGTGGAATCAAACCATTCTTAAACCTCTTAAACGATCTATGTTCCTTTTTCCTTTTATATGTCTTTAGTGGACTTTGAAACTAACCTTTCATTTTACATTCTGGTTCCTCACTTCTTTTTATCTATACTATTTTTATAAGCTTATATTAATTTATTAATCTCATACTAACCTAGCATTTCATTCCATAGATTATTTTAATTTAGATGACTTTGCTATTAATTACCTAAACAAATGAATTCTGTTGAATTTCTGCTTATTCAAGTAAATGAAATTAACTTATACTAGAATAATACATCTATCACAAGAAAGGGAAGAGGGTTGTGAGATACTGGGCTTAATCCTAATCCTAGTTAAAAAATCCCTGAATCCACTAAAGTATATTAGCAGTTATCATAATTTGGAAATTTTTAGTGAAGATAATATGTCATATATAATTTTTAGCCTCTATTTTGTAATGTCATGACTTTGTATAAGCTAGGAAGTGTGTTTTCTTTTTTTAAATTAATTTTATAATTATAATTTTTTTTCAGCACATAAGCATGAGAATTTTTTTTTTTACAACATTAACCCTTATATTCATTTTTCCAAATTTTCCCCTCCCTCCTTCTACTCCCTCCCCTAGATGACAGGCAATCCCATACATATTAAATGTGTTACAGTATAACCTAGATACAATATATGTGTGTAAATACAATTTTCTTGTTGCATGGTAAGAATTGGATTCCAAAGGTATAAGTAACCTGGGTAGAAAGACAGTAGTGCAAACAGTTTACATTCAATCCCCAGTGTTTCTTCTCTGGGTGTAGTTGTTTCTGTCCATCATTGATCAACTGGAAGTGAATTGGATCTTTATGTTGAAGATATCCACTTGAATCAGAATATGTCTTCATACAGTATTGTTGAATTATATAGTGATCTCCTGGTTCTGCTCACTTCACTCAGCATCAGTTCATGCAAGTCTCTTCAAACCTCTCTGTATTCATCCTGCTGTCATTTCTTACAGAGCAATAATATTCCATAACATTCATATACTATAATTTACCCATCCATTCATTTTCCAGTTTCTAGCCACTACAAAAAGAGCCACAAACATTTTGGCACATACAGGTCCCTTTCCCTTCTTTAGTATTTCTTTGGGATATAAACCCAGTAGTAGCACTGCTGGATCAAAGGGTATGCACAGTTTGATAACTTTTTGGTCATAGTTCCAAATTGAACTCCAGAATGGCCGGATTCTGTCACAGCTCCACCAACAATGCATTAGTGTCCCAGTTTTCCCACATGCCCTCCAAAATTCATAATTATTTGTTCCTGTCATCTTAGCCAATCTGACAGGTGTGTAGTGGCATCTCAGAGTTGTCTTAATTTGCATTTCTCTGATCAGTAGTGATTTGGAACACTTTCATATGAGTGGATATAGTTTCAATTTCATCATCTGAAAATTGTCTTTTCATATACTTTGACCATTTATCAATTGGAGAATGGTTTGATTTCTTATAAATTAGAGTCAGTTCTCTATATATTTTGGAAATGAGGCCTTTATCAGAACCTTTAATTGTAAAAATATTTTCCCAATTTGTTACTTCCCTTCTAATCTTGTTTGTCTTAGTTTTGTTCGTACAAAAGCCTTTTAATTTGATGTAATCAAAATCTTCTATTTTGTGATCAATAATGATCTCTAGTTCTCCTCTGGTCATAAATTCCTTCCTCCTCCACAGGTCTGAAAGGTAGACTATCCTCTGTTCCTCTAATCTATTTATGATCTCATTCTTTATGCCTAAATCATGGACCCATTTTGATCTTATCTTGGTATATGGTGTTAAATGTGGGTCCATATCTAATTTCTGCCATACTAATTTCCAGTTTTCCCAACAGTTTTTTTTTTTCAAATAATGAATTTTTATACCAAATGTTGGTATCTTTGGGTTTGTCAAATACTTGATCGCTCCAGTTGTACCCTATTTTGTCCTGTGTACCTAATCTGTTCCACTGATCGATTAGTCTATTGCTTAGCCAATACCAACTGGTTTTGGTGATTGCTGCTTTATAATATAGCTTTAGATCAGGCACAGGTAGACCACCTTCATCGGAATTTTTTTTTTTATTAATTCCCTTGAAATTCTCGACTTCTTATTCTTCCACATGAATTTTATTGTTATTTTTCCTTGGTCATTAAAATACTTTCTTGTGAGTCTGATTGGTATAGTACTAAATAAATACATTAGTTTGGGGAGTATTGTCATCTTGATGATATTCACTCAGCCTATTCACGAGCACTGAATGTCTTTCCAATTATTTAAATCTGACTTTATTTTTGTGGCAAGTGTTTTGTAATTTTGCTCATATAATACCTGACTTTTCTTTGGTAGATGGATTCCCAAATATTTTATACTCTTGTCAGTTGTTTTGAATGGAATTTCTCTTTGTATCTCTTGCTGTTGCATTTTGTTGATGATGTATAAAAATGCTAAGGATGTATGTGGATTTATTTTGTATCCAGCAACTTTGCTAAAGTTGTGAATTATTTCTAATAACATTTTATTATAATCTATGGGGTTCTCTAAGTACACCATTATATCATCTGCAAAGAGTGATAGTTTGATTTAAGAAGTATATTTTCTTCCTTTTATTTTCTTCTTTAACTCTGAAAACTCTAAGCTGTTCAGAAATATGAAGCCAAAAAGAAAGAATTTTTTAATTTTTCTTTTTATCTTCTGAGAGCCTACTGAGGCCTAAGTGAGAGGCCTCATGTTAATACCGCTACTATCTGGGAGAGCTGTTTTGACATTCCACCCTTCTAAGTGTTCTTTCTATGTTGCCTCACAGAAGATTTTTATGGCTGACAAGGTGTTTGCCTCCAAAGTTCTGAAAAAAAAGACGTTATGTGTACTACAGAACTTCTGAATCAGAAACCTCATCAAACCTACTTCATTGCCTATATCACTCCCTTCTAGGTTTCACTAAATCTTTATTTTGTTTTTTCTTTTCTGATCATTCTCTACAAAAGTGATTTTTTAAGAGTGCCGTGGTCTGAATGTCTGTCTCTGTTTCTATCTCTTTCTCTCTCTGTTTCCTCCATCCTCTTTACTCTAGTTTTGTGAGTCTAATATTTAATGGGAGTAGCTAGCAGTAAGCAAATATCTTGTATTTTTATGGACAAATTTGTATCCACAATTATTCAAACTGAGCTCTACCAATATAATAGTGGATATAAAGAATCAGATTTTGTTTTTCTTAATATTTAATGGATTGCCTAAGTGGGAGTCAGCAGGCGGCTTGCTCCTTCTTAATCCCATATAGATACTAGTTTTCCCTTGCCTTTTGGTGACTCTCACAAAGGCCAAGACCATTACTCATTTATGCCTCTTTTTATTGCACAATGTGAAATAATAACAAATAAATTTATTCAGAACCTATTTCTCCTTATCTCTCCTCACTTTGTAGAGTCAAATTTTCTAGCCACTAATTACTAACTCTTAAGAGTCCATTTTGAGTCAAGATCAGACAAAAGTCTGAGTGACAGCTGCAGTATAAGATGGTGAGTTTACCCAGTGACAGCGGTGAAGTGAAGGTTCCCTTCAAGGCTTCCAAAATTAGTAAGAGTAAAGTCTTTCTCTCGTCAATTAAAGGCAAACTCAGGAAATGACAATAGAGGACAATAAAGTTTATTGACACACCAAGGCATCAAGCATTGAAGTACTCTCCCTCTAGTTGCCAACAACTCAATGAAATTTTACCTCAGGAACTGATATCTTTTTATCAATAAGAAAATATTCTTTAGGATAGTAATCATATATTGTGAAATCTGAGGAATGGCTAAGAGCCTAAAGAGTATCAAGGAACCCTTTCTATTCCAACTTAAGAAGCATAATGCCTGCTACTTACATGGTAGGTTGATCCATCAATCAGCCTGCAAGCATTTGTGTCTTCTATGTGACAAGTTATCATGTTGAAAAATGGGGGAAACAAATAAAAAGGAAATAATCCTTATATTGAAAGAGCTTTTACAGTGAAAAAAAAAAAAAATATATATATATATATATATAAATATAACTACAAAATTGTGTATAAAGTTTATAAATGATATTTTGAGGAGAGCAGGACATATAGTTGTTGGAGGAAGAGAAAAAAAATACAATGTGCTGAGTAATTAATAACTGAGAAAATTTGAGCTATATGATTTATTAGTAAAACAGTAATAATAAATGAAATCAATGGATTCTATAGTCCCAAAGGCACTTCAGTGTGAATACAGACTAAGACAGATTTTTTGTATTAAAAAAATAATCATATAAGAACCATTAGGTAAAATAAACAATTATCAGAATATAAACCAGGATACAAAATTAGGCAATCTGATTTGTACTTGGAAGAAAGATTGGGGATTTTCCAAAATGGGGAGAGGAGAGTGAACAGGTTAAACCCTTGAAATCAGAAAAAAACCGGTGTCCCACTAAGTGTCTGTTTAATCATAGGAACATGGAAACAATAATTGATTGATAACTTTGAAGCCAGTTTTCAGAATTGACATATGGAGTGCTTAAGATGTATAGCAGTGAAAAAATAACTCCATCAATCTTTGGATATGACTGGGTTCCTGAACAACATAACTTACATATAATGAATAGTACTCCATTAAAGGTCTTTGAGCAACAGGTAGAGGTGATATAGTTTTTCAGCCCACACAGAGTCAAGTTTAAAGAATTCAATAAAGTTTCTCACAAGATAGAAATCTTATTAGACCCATAATTGAATAAAAAGGAATCAGAGCTAGATGTAGAATTCAGTTACAAAGAATGTGTTTTACTCAATTCCCACAATAATATAAAAGGTAAATATACAGTAATTATTAATTGAACAATATAGATGAGTATTTAAAATAAGTCAAAGAAAAGCAAAACAGAACATGAAAGGGTAAGAAACAAAGGAAAACTCATTAAAATTAGATTATAGAAATAGCATAAATTAAAAATAGATTTATTTTACTTCTTTACTTACATGCTATAAATGACATTTATATTTTATATATTAAAATAATATTATATTAAGTATAATAATTACATATAGAATTTATTTCAAACACATGAAAAAAGAAAAAGTGGAAAGAAAGGTTTTGCTTTTGCTACTACAGAGAGAGCTACTATAAATTAGCACATAGATACACTTTTTTTTTACACTATTTTTTTCCTTTTTTTTCAGCACTGCTAGGTCAAAAGGTATAAAGAGTTTAAAAACTTTTTGGATATAATTCAAGAATGTTGTACAAAATATTTGGTTCAGTTCACAATTCTATCAACAATGAATTAGTGTCTCAATTTTTTTTTTGTATCCCCTCAAACAATTGTCATTTTTTCTTTAAATTATTTTAGTCAATTTGATAGGTGTAAAATGAAAACTGAACTTTGTTTTCATTTATATTTCTCTATAGAATAATGATTTGTAATATTTTAAATGGCTTTATGTAATGTCCTGATTAGCTTTCTGGAGGTCTCTTGACCAGCCTTGGTTTTAGCAGAGTAATCACCAAGATAATAGTCAGGAATAAAGTCCAAAGTCTTTATTATATCCTTCTGCCTCATAGCATGGGTATAAAAGGCATTTGTGCCCAAAGTGGCAAAGTGTTTTATGATTTCCTCTGAAGGAGCATCTTTGTGTAGTCCAAGTATGATTCTTCTACAAACCTCATTAGCATTTTCTCTAGCAAGTTGTTTTATCACTATTCCTATTGCTGCATTTTGACCAAGAATTTGTAGGACAAATTATTGCTGTATGTAGACATCACTGGAAATCAGCAAAGGGTTCATTTGGACCTTGCTCTATTTTTGTGAAGGCTTCCCCTCTATCTTGTTTTCCTTGGAGGGTGCCCTATGTTTTGATAGAAGCAGCAGTAATTTGCTCATGTACTATCAAAGGGTAATTAATCTGTGATAAAGTATCTGCATACTGACCTATACCTGCTAGTTGATCAAAGGAGATTGGTATATTAACTCCAGTTTATCTATTTCATTGGTCTTGTATTCTATATAGATCACTATACTCTGAAAACCACAACAAGTTTTGTTCAGGTCCTAAACATGCCCTTGCTATACATTTCCAATTACTAGGGGTTAAAATTTCATAAGCCAAATTATCTAATATCATCTTAACATAAGACAATGTAGCTCCATAAAGAATGCAACACTTTTTCAGATCTTCAATAATTTCCAGATCAAAGGGAATGTATCTTCTCTTTTCTTGACCTGAAGAATCAAACTCTTGAATAACAGTGTATGCTTCTATTCTTAAATCAGATAAATCCTGTCCTTTTTTTAGCTTTAAGTGGTGCCATTTGTAATCTTGAAATATGGGGTGGACAAAGCTGCTTCAGGGGTGGTGCTGATTGTGTCACTGCCCCTCTCCCTCCTCTTTTTCCCTTCACCCATGAAAGATTAATTGAGGAGGGAGTGTCAAGGATGCGGAATGCCCTAGTGCTCCTGCTGTGAAGCACTACATTCCTTAATTTCATCAGCATTGTACTTAACTCCTTTATTTTTTGTCTAATTCTTCATGCTTTTCAGCATTAATACCCTCCCCTTTTGCTCTTTCATCTTTTTCCTTATTCTATAACTTATGTAATTCCCTAAAGCCAATTGTATTAAGTTATACACACACACACACACACACACACATATATATATATATATATATATATATATATAAAATATATACACACACACATACATACATACATACATAGAATGTTTCCTTAAGAATTTAATCAAGACCATTATCACTGTAATAATGAATTAGTTGTTCTCCTACTAGTTTCCACCTGTCTCACTCTAATTCTTCTTCCTTAGAGAACCAAGGAGATGTGTATTTTAATGTTTTGAAGAGTTCAATGATCTGCTTCCAAGTTCATTAAATCTTGTTTTTAATAACTTAAATATGCTTTCTATACACTTCCCTTGGGGGGGACAGGCTCTTTTCTAAGCATTTGTCCCATTTCAGCTGAAACACTAGTTTAGCCCTTAAAAAAAGTTTCTTGCTTCCCTATTTTTGTATGAACTTAATTTCCAGGTCATGGATGTAGGTCCTTAATCCATGGTTGGGGGCCAAAATATAATGTTCTGGTTAGCTTTCTGGAGGTCTCTTGACCAGCCTTGGTTTTAGAAGAGTAATCACCAAGATAATAATCAGGAATAAAGTCCAAAGTCTTTATTATCTCCTTCATAGTCTGTCTCCTTTGCCTGGGGCACCAGCTAGCTTTCTGAATGCCCTCAGGAATGGCTCTTGGTTTCAGTGTAGGAATGCAAGAGAGCCACTAAGAGCATCTCTATCTTGAAGTTTGTCTATGGCTGAGTTTGTCCCCAGTTTATATATTCTATTACAATTACATCATTACAGTATACTGAGTATCAAACAATCATTATATCACTAAAGAACTTACATGCTAAAGTAGATAACCATTGTCTTATCAATTCCACTGAGTTAACACCTTGTTTAAATCAATCATGCTGAGCCTTAAGTATATTTCTTGAAAGTTCCTGCCCTTTACAGCTTTAAATTTTATTTTTTTTCTTTCTTGATTCAAAAACTGCCTGATCATATACTTAGACCATTTATAATTTGGGGAATGATTAGGTATTCTTCTAGATTTTATAATATAATAAAGCATGACATGAATAGAAATGAGAGAACATTTGTGCAGTAACAGCAATATTGTTTTAAGAACAACTTTGAGTTAATAAGTCATTTTGAATATTATAAACACCCAAATTAATTTCAAAGGATTTATAGAGGAATGAACTATTTGCATCCATAGGAAAAAAAAACAATAAGCAAAAGTAAAGAATGATTTTACATATATATGCACATATATGCATATATATGATATATGTATGTGTGTAAATATATGTCACACACACACATATATATATATATGCACATATGCACACATGTCTAATAGTCATCTTGTAAGTAGACAAGGACAAAATGAATATAAATTTACATGATAAGTTTATCATATATTTAAAAGGGATAGCAACTTGCCACATAAAGTATTGGGCTTTTATGTGCAATCAGCTTCTTTTTAAATAAATTACGTTTTGGAAATGCTTGTTTTATTCCATAAACTAAGAAAATAAATAAATAATAATTAAAAAAACAAAAACAAAAGTACCACATGATGGAATTGCATTTTAATTTCCAGTGGTATATGTTTATATTCAGAGTGTGAGGTAGAATCAATATAGTAATGAGTGAGTGAATGAATGAAAAAGCATTCATTAAGTGTTTACTATGTTCAAAGCACTGTGCTGACCTCTGGGGATACAAATAGAAACCTAAGATAATTCCTGTTCTATAGGAGCTCCCATAATGAGAGAAACAACACATATGGTAGGTTTCAGGTACAAGCAGGTACTAAAGCTGAAATCAAGATACTTGGGTTTTAGTCTCATTACCTATGTTATGGGTAAATGATATTCTTTGGCAAAATGATTTTACAGGATTTGCATTATCTACTTACAAACTTGCAATATACTTCATAGAATGAAACTGAGGCCAGATATGGGGGAAATGCTCTCAGATCTTCAGATAAATTCAATTTCTTTTGATGTTGAGAAGAAAATCTGTGGAAAGATCTTGGGACAGAGGCCCTGTGGCAAAAAGGGTGGGGAAAGGAGGATGGCAAGGCAATAAGGTCTTTGTGGTAGAAAGACACAAACAGGTGCCTGTGAGACTGATATATAGAGAAACCACTCTGCAAATGCTATCACCTAGAGAGGGAAAAGGGTAGAGCAGGTGAGAGAACATCTTAATGGTGTATGACCATGAACATTAGAAACTAAGAGGAAAATCAAGCATTCTGATAGTTTCTTTTTAAATTAATTATTCTGACTACCTATTTCCCACGTGTGCTTGATTCCATGTGTTCAGGGAGAAATGCTCTCAAAACCCTTAGATTTCGCAACCCTCAGAAAAGCTCTAATTGTCTTCTCCTAAATATACCTCAGTTTACCTTCTCAAAATATTGTGAGAAGTCTTTTGCACATCTTAAAACTCTACATGTGTGATAATGGTGATTATGATGATGGTGGTTGTGGTAATGATGATTGTGATGTTAATCATGATGATAGCTAGGATTTATATTATTCTCAAAGCTTGTACTATGTGCAAATAATATTTTATTTTATACTTACAATAACCCTGCTAGTTTATTGCTATTAATACCCCTATTTTGTCAATGTGGAAGATGAAGTATATATTAGGTGACCTTTTCTGAGTCATAAAACAAGTACATGAATGACATTGGATTTGAAGTCAAAGCATTCCTTATTCCAGAGCTTTCATGGCATCTGCTGACTACATTTATGTATGCTACTGCTAGAATTGCAGGAAGGCTAAAACATTCAGATTGTTTCTGAATCTCAAAAGGCATCAAAATTGTCTCATATTAAAACAAATGAGCTTCTAATGTTTACTTATTGCTTGATACACTCTCAGAATCTATAATTGTAATAGAACACACAAATCATCTGTTCCATTGCCCCTACTTGCTAAAAGTAAATGAGGCTTTGAAATGAAGTGACTTCACCCAAGTTAATACATTTAATCAAAGAAAATACAAGATTCAGTTTTATACAAGTCATTCTCTCTTCCCATATCACTCCACACTCCACCTTAAATGTCAATATTATGTGAATCATAACTATTCCAGGTAGGGGCAGCTAGTGGCACAGTGGGAAAAAAAAATTTGGTTTTGGAATGAGTCATAAAGACTCATCTTCATCAGTTCAAATTTGGCCTCAAACACTTACTAGCTGTATGACTATGGGAAATTCATTTAACCCACGTGCCTCAGTTAATCACTTATAAAATAAAGTGGAAAAAGAAATGGCAAATCCTTCCAGTGTTTTTGCCAAGAAAAACAAAAATAGAAACACAAAAGGTAAAATTCACCATAAGGACTGAGATCACAGGATCTTGTAAATTTTTTTTTCTAATCCCTGTCCTTTAAGTGACTACACAGTTTGTCCTGGATACATTACTTTGAGATTATTAGTATTTTCATTAGGGAAACTAAGCTACTGGTATTTTAATTCCACTTTTACTTTGACTCTGAGGAAATACTCTTTAATCTAAGAACCTAGGTGTCACAGGGGAATATATTGTTTTTTTACTCAATAATAACTAAGTTGAAATCCAGACACAGATATTAGCTATGTGATTTGGGGCAAGTCACTTAAATCTCTGTTAAGTCGATCTTTTGCCTTCTGCCTGTAAAATGAAGAAAATAATAGCACCTATCTGCTAGAGTTGTCATGAGGATAATATGAGATAATATTTATAAAGCACCCAGAAAACTTTAATGCACACTATAAATGCTAGATAATAATTATCATCCTTAGTAGTTGCCATTGTCATCTGCATTGGTGTCTCTATTATTGCGGTAATCTTTATTTTAGTTGTCACTGTTATTGAAGCAAATGGTTTTCAATGTATGGTCCCAGGACCTCTATATATCCTTCAAATTTTTATGGGTCTCTGTAACTCTTTTAGGGGGTCAATGGGGACAAAACAATTTTTTAATATTAATAAAATATTTAATTTTGAATATGGTAAATATAAATACTTATAACATATATTCCAAAGCTCTTTGATGAATCTTCAAAACAATAAGGCACAAATGAGCCAACCACCCTCCTCCATCTCAGATTTTTCAAAAAGACCATGATTTCATAGATTGTTACATAGTAGAGGGAAAATCATATCCTTATTATCATTTGGGGCTCAAAAAGTCATCTCCTACTAACCCAGAGCACAGCAATTAAAATTCTAGTATTTAGAATGAGTGATTGTTTAATAGCCATTTTTTTCAAAAAGTCCTTAATGCTCATAGAAAGTATTTTGAGGATATCTGTATCCATTCTGAGGAGAATGTTAGGAAACATGTTTTGTATGGTTGGTTATAGGAAAACAGAGTTGAGTAAACTCAAAATCTGTTCCTTCTTTCCTTCCTTCCTTCCTTCCTTCCTTCCTTCCTTCCTTCCTTCCTTCCTTCCTTCCTTCCTTCCTTCCTTCCTTCCTTCCTTCCTTCCTTCCTTCTTCATATCCCATCCCCAGGAAGCCTAATAATATAGCTGGTTGCTTGCCAGACAGTGTTCTAAAAATTACTCCTATATTTGCAAACATGTATATAACCATATTATAGAATGAAGTTTTATTAAAAGAAGGAAAAACAAAAATGAACTCTCTTAATATTTGAAAAAGATATCCCCTTCAATAAATATTCTTCTCCCAGTCTATTTTAGTCTCAGTCACGTAGAAATTTACCTAGTTTGTAAATCAAGCAGTCAAGATCACTGGAAGTAACTCTGATTTTGGAGTCAGAATTTTTGGCTTCAAATTTTGGTTGTTTCACTTCTATTAACTTTGTAATTCTGGGAAACTGGTAACATTTTGTTTATGGGAAACATTTAGTTTCCATAAAATGTAAAAATGAGGAGATTGAAATGAAACACTTCAAAGATCCCTTCTAATTTGAAATTGAAAATCCTTCATTGCAAAATATCTATCACCAGTGGTGATATATATATATATATATATATATATATATATATATATATATATATATATATATATATATATATATATATATATATATATGTATATATTTTCCCCCCTAACATTGCCCCTACTATAATACTAAATAACATCTTGAAGACAGCCTCAGGCATTGTTTTAAGGCACATTTAACTCTTTGCTAGCCCAAATTTTTCTCTCCAGATTCTATTTCTTCTATTGGGGAGGATATCTATAATGTACTTTTTTTGTTAATAGGAAAAACAAGTTGGTGTAATGGAAATACTGTATATATAATGTTCAAATCCTAAATACAAATACTTGTTTGTTTGTTTTTTACCTTAGTACTTGGTAATTCATTCACAACCTTTGGGTTTAAGTTTTTTTTTTTTTCTTTTTTCTGTAAAATGAAGGGTCATTTATGACAACTTTCAGTGTAAAGAAGAAAAACTTAGACTGGAGAGGTTGTGATTTTGCCAAAGTCTCACCCTTCCTTGTCTATAATTCTGCTTCTTATTCGAAAGTCCACTTGTAGCTATTGTATTCTATTATTTTATAACTTCTGCTTTGAGAGAAAAAAGTGAAAGTTAAATGGAAGTGATTTTTTTTTACTTTCTAAGCTTACTTCCTGCAACATAAACATGACTTGGAATATTCACAAAGGGTTACTTACAGGTCTAAAGCCAGAAGGACTCCTAGAGGCAATCTAGTCTACTATAGAGTTGAGGAAACATTTTTTTAGAGTTGAAATTTTAGAAATGAAGAAAAGGAAACCCAGGGAGGTAAGTGTTTTAACCAATGTCACACACACACACACACACACACACACACACACACACACACACAGAGTTATTATCAGGTGTTTAATTAGAATCCTCTTTTTTCCTCCTAATGTACCATATTGTATCCTGAGAATAAACTAGAGAATTGTAAGATCTGACTGGCTTGGCAAAAGTGAAAACATTCACAGCACAGGCTACTATGAAGTATAGAACTGCCATTCAAAGGTTAATTAATATGAGTTTAGAGATGCTTGAGTTTACCAGGTGCTAGAAACTCTTGTAGACCATTTTCAAAAGTAAAGCTCTTCATTTATTAAGGGCTTACTTATGCTACAAGTTATGTGACTCTTACAAACAATGAAATCAGAGGTGCTTGAAGTAAAACTAGTTAAATGCTTTATTATGTCAGTTAACAAAGGTCATCACAGTTTCATAGTTTACCTGACACTATGTATGACACAGATTCTGCAATATTTTTTTATTTAATAGTTTTTATTTACCAGATATATGCATGAGTAATTTTCAACATTGAACAACTGCCAAACCTTTTGCTCTAATTTTTCCCTTCCTTACCTCCCCCACCCCCAGATAGCAGGTTGGCCAATACATGCTAAGTAACTCTAGGAGATGACTGTGAACCACTGCACAGAATTCCCAATCCCTCTATTTTTGTCTGCTTGCATTTTTTATTTCCTTCACAGGCTAATTATACACTATATTGAAGTCCAATTCTTTTTGTGCAGCAAAATAACTGTTTGGACATGTATACATATATTGTTTTAACTTATACTTTGGCATATTTGAAATGTATTGGTCAGCCTGCCATCTGGGGGAGGAGGGGAAGGAGGGGAAGGATTGGAACAGAGGGTTTTGCAATTGTCAATGCTAAAGGGTTGCCCATGCCTGTGTCTTGTAGATGGAATGTTATAATTAAAAAATGTACCCTCTAATATATATCAGCTCTTTAAGGAACTTCTAGAACAAGTGAGAAAGTGTCCAGGTAAGATTTATATTTTCCATGTCCACTCTCATAATGGACTTCCAGGTCCTATTTTTGATGGTAATTCAAAGGCAGATACCCTTCTAACCATGCTGGCCAATACTCCTTTATTTCAGGAAGCCCAAGAGTCTCATTTTAAATATCATCAGGCTGCTCGAGATTTACATTTACAATTTGGAAATAACAAGAGAGGAAGCTAGGAGCATAGTAAAAGCCTGTCCAGCTTACCTTGCTTTCCTTGGCCACTCCTATGCTCCCTCCAGGGAAGAACCCTTGTGATTTGAGACCTAATGAAATTTGGCAAATGGATGTAACCCATTATAAATATTTTGGTCATCTGTCTTTTATCCATGTTGTAGAAGACACCTTTTCAGGATTCACTTTTTCAATAACAGCAGCAAAAGATACAGCTAGAGTGGTAACTGAGTTCCTTATACAAGCATTTGCAATTATGAGTGTGCCAAAATAAATAAAAAGAGATAATGGACCTGCATATACTTCTAAACATTTTGCAAATTTTTGTGCACAGTATAAGATTTTATGCATCACTGGAATTCCTTTTATTCCTCAAGGAAGGAAATAGTAGAGCATAGAAACAGAGAAATTAAGATGCTCATTCAAAAATAAAAGAAAGGGGAAGTCACAGGTTACCCTAGAGAACTTCTAAATCTAGCTCTTTATACTATCAACTTCTTGATTTTTGACAAAGATGCACTGGGTCAGGCAGACAGGTTTTATAACCCACTAGAAGGGCAGTTTCCAGTACAGCAGTTCTACTACCTTTAGATAATTGCCAGGTCATGTGGAGAGAGACCCAGAAAGTGGTGAATGGAAGGTACCAGATAGGTTAACTGCTTGGGGGAGAGAGTTTGCTTGTATCTCTACAGATGGAGAAGGAATCAGATGGGTGCCAATGAGTTGTATTTGCCTTGTCCATCAGAGAAAGATGGAGCAGACCCTTGTAACGAAGGAGAAGACCCAAGAAACATTGGGTGGTTCCGTTGCTGACTGTGCCCACCACTGAAAGAGCATGGCAGTTATGGCATTTGACTCATGGACATCAAAAATTGTTGGACTTCAAAACCCTCAGGAATCATTGGATTCTCTGAGACATGATAAGACTGTTGTAGGACTTGAACACTCTAAGGAATCATTGGATTTTCTGAGATGATAAGACTGTTGCAGGACTTAATAATCTGCAGGAATCATTGGATTCCCTTACACATAAAAAGACTGTTACAGGACTTCGAAGACTTCCAGGGATCATTGGATTCCATGACAGTGGACAATAGATTGGTTTTGGACTATCTCTTGGCTGTTGAAGGAGGTGTTTGTGTGATTGTTGTTTGCATACCCTCCTTCTAGGTCTTCTGGAAATCTTTTACAACACCATGCTGATTTTTATTGTTTGTTATATCACTACCTGCATGTGCATTTCATGTTTGTTACACCACACTGAGCCTGCACCAGCTGTGGGGAGAGTCATCACTAATAGCCTATGAGTTATTGCAATATGCTTGTGTAATACCTCCCATGCTGATGGGTTTGTGCATACCTGTTTCTAGTAAGACCCTTTAGCCCAGAAATCTGCTGGCAATATCTGGCTTGACTCCCCACTTCCCTTTGGTGTTTTTCATCTCCCTTCCTGAGAAGTCAGGGATGGTATGATCACCTCCTTTTTTGGGATTCTCACCTCCCTGAGAAGTCACTGATGCCATATCCACCTGTGTTCTAAAACAAAAGAAAGCAGGGAATGTAAAGGGCTGAAATTCTGAGTGGGTGCACTGGAATCAGAAAATAGATTTTGAAATTTCAATATTATTAATTTCTCCTTTTATTTTTATAATTTCAAGTTTAGTGTATGACTGGGAGTTTTTAATTTGTCCTTTTTCTAGCATTTTTATTTGCAAGATCAATTCTTTAACCTTCTCTTTCTCTATTTTATGCAAGTAGGCCTCTAGAGATATGAAATTTCTCCTTATTGCCACTTTGGCTGCATCCCACACATTTTGGTATGACAACTCATTATTGTCATTTTCTTGGGTGAAGTTATTAATTATATCTATGATTCGCTGTTTCAACCAATCATTCTTTTTTTTTTCTAGGTTAATTAATATATTTTATTTTTCTCAGGCAGCAAAAATACAAGTGGAAACAAAATCTTCATTAAAATGTATGGTCAAGCAAAAAAGTTTCCATTTAGTTATATAGAAGAAAAATATAGAAGGTAGTTACCATGTCTAGGATAATGTTGAAACTGTAATGACAAACAAGGGAATTACAATTCCCAATTTTGTCACTGTACAAACTTCCAATTCTGTTCACTTCACTCTGATCTAGAGAGTTCATATAAACATTCCCAGGTTTCTGAAATTTCTCTGAAATCATCCTTTCCATCATTTTTTAGAGCATAGTGAGAAAACTTGTATAACTTCTTTATTTTCCAAATTATGTATATAAATCCTTCAAATTCCCATTCTTTGCCACCTCAAAAAGGACTACTATTTTTGTATATCCTTGTTTTGTTTAGAACTAATCCCTATTTCCCCCTTCCTTTTCCCTCCTATTTCACTGTTGAGTAAAATGTGTTTCTATGCCCAATGTGTATTTTTTTCCTTACCCATCCCTTTGGAGGCCATTCTTTTCCCTTTTCTATTCCTCAAGATCATCCAGATTTAATAGAAGCACTTCCAGGCCTTGGGAAAATTTAGACTTTATGAGAATGAACAAGTAAGAATCCTTGTTCATCACACAATCATTCTTTAAGATGAGATTATTTAGTTTACATTTTTTTTTTGGTCTATTTTCCCCTGGCTTTTTATTGAATGTAATTTTTATTTCATCATGGTCTGTAAAGGATGAATTTACCATTTCTGTCTTATTACATTTGAGTTTGAGGTTTTTATGTCCTAATATATGGTTCAATTTTTGTCTAGGTTCCATGAACTGCTGAGAAGAAAGTGTACTCCTTTCTGTCTCCATTTAGTTTTCTCCAAAGATCTATCATATCTAACTTTTCTAGTATTCTATATACCTCTTTGACTTCTTTCTTATTTATTTTGTGGTTTGATTTATCTAATTCTGAGAGTGCAAGGTTGAGATCTCCCATTATTATAGTTTTGCTATCTATTTATTCTTGCAGTTCTCTTAATTTCTCTTTTAAGTATTTAAATGCTACACCACTTGGTGCTTATATTTTTAATATTGATATTGATTCATTATCTATGCTACTCTTTCTCTTTTAATTGGATCAAATTTTGCTTTTGCTTGATCTGAGATCAGCATGGCTACCCCTGCTTTTTTTTTTACTTCATCTGAATAATAATAGACTCTGCTCTAACTTTTACTCTTTAAGTATCACCCTTCTTTAGTTGTGTTTTCTGCAGACAACATATTGTAGGATTCTGGTTTTTAATCCAATCTGCTAACCACTTCCTCTTTATGGGGGAGTTTATCCCCTTCACATTTGTGGTTAAAATTACCAATTCTATATTACTTGCTATCTTGTTAACTCCTGCTAATGCTTTTCTCCTTTCTTTCCCCCTTACCCTCCTCCCAAGTATTACATTTGTGAACACCACTTGCTTCTCACAACCCTCCTTTTTAAGTATCCCTCCCCCACCTTAGAATTCCTCCCCCTATCTTATCCCTTTTCCTCACAATTTCTGTATAACCTTCTGTTTAGCTTACTCCTTCCCTTTTCACTTTTCCCCTCCTACTTTTCAATGAGGTAGGAGAAGTTTCATCATAAATCATATATTTCTAATATTTTTCTCTTTAAGACAATTCTGATGGCAGTACGATACACACTATGTTCATCCCCCTACATTCTTCCTGTCAGATATAATAGGTTTCCTTTGACTCCTCGTGAGCTGTAGTACCCCCATTTTACTCTTTTCTGGGTCCACCTCTAGTTTGTAGAACAATGTATATAATGTATTTTTTTATTTATTGCAAAAATATAGTTCCCAAGATTTCTTTTTACCTTTTCATATTTCTCTTGAATTCTATATTTGTAGATCAAACTTTTTTGTTTTGTTCCATTTTTTTCATAAAAATAAATGAAATTCACTTATTTTGTTCCATATTTCCTTGGAAAAAGATGATCATTTTTGCTGGGTAAGTTGTTTTTGTCTGCATACAAAGTTCCTTAGCCTTTTGGAATATCATATTTTAGACTCTTCTATCCTTTAATGTGGATGCTGCTAGATCCTGGGTAATCCTTATTGTGCCTCCTCCATATTTGAATTGTTTTTTTTTTTTTTCCAGCAGCTTGCAGTATTTTTTCCTTCATTTGATGGATTCGGATTTTGGCCACTATATTTCTTGGTGTTTTGATTTCAGAGTCCCTTTCAGTGGGTGATCAATGAATTCTTTCAATTCCTATTTTACCCTCTGTTTCTATAACATCTGGACAGTTTTCATTGATAATTTCCTGGAAAATAATGCCCAAGATCTTTTTTTCATCATATTTTTCAGGGATTCCAATAATTCTCAGATTGTCTCTCCTGCATCTATTTTCCAGGTCTATTGTTTTCCCAAGAAGGTAATTGATATTTTTTCCCCATTGTTTCATTTTTTTGGTTTTGCTTGACTGATTCTTGTTTTCTCCTCAAGTCATTCAATTCCATTTGTTCAATTATGATTTTCAATGAAGTATTTTCTTCACTCACTTTTTATATCTTTTTCTAATTGTCCAATTGAGTTTTTAAGTGAGTTGTTTTGTTCTATGGGATTTTTTCCATTTTGCCAATTTTATTTTTTAGAGAGCTATTTTCTTTTTCCAACTCATTAATTCTATTTTTCAAGGATTTGATTTCTTTATCCTCTCAATCTTTAAATGAGTGGGATAACTCATCCAAACATCCCCCTTTCGGGATTCATCTGGAAACAGTCTGCTTTTAGTCTCCTCAGGGTTTAAAGTCTGCTCTATAACCATATAGAAACTATCAATAGTTAGGGTACGCTTTAATTTTTTGCTCATTTTGTCAGAGAAGAGTCAAAGAAAACAAACTAACAAGAAAAACAAATGGTCTGCTTTTTGTTGTTGTTGTTGTTGTTGTTTTTGGGCAGGGCTGGATGGTATTACTGAGCTTCCTCTACAGACTGTAGGGGGCAGCAGTGAGGCACTAGCATGACAGTATTGGCTGAGCTGCATCTGTGTTCTGAGACTCTGAGAGTGTGCTGAGTTACTTGGAGTGGGTGTGACTAGGTCCTGAGAGATGCTAGCTTGTTGGGGTTATAGTCTTCACCCCCTATGTCTACTGGCTTGCTGCCAAGGTAAAGTAGCCAACAAAGTGTCAAAACTCTTTCCCCAGAAATGGCTCCTCCAGTCTGCTCAGCTGTGAGGTGCCTGCTGTACTGTGCCTGCTGTGTTGCTACTGCCTGCCTTCAGTTTGTGTCTGATCTAAATCTGCCCACCTGTGAGCAAAAACAGACCTTTCCTGGTGAATTTTGAGGTTATCTTCTCTTGGTAATTATTTGTGGATTTTTTTTTTTGTTTGTTTGTTTGTTTGTTGTTGTTGTTGTTGTTTTTTGTTTGTTTGTTTGTTTTCAGTCAAGCACTAATTCCAAGGTTTGTCATGAGATAAATTATTCTGAGAGAAAATGGGGAACTTAAGCATATGTGTGTGTCCTCTCCATCATGTTGGCCTGCAGTCCTAATTGAGTTTTTAAATGAGTTGTTTTGTTCTATGGATTTTTTTTCCATTTCACTGATTTTTTTTTTAGCTGAGCTTTTTTCTTTTCCCAATTCTCAAATCCTGTTTTCCAGGGAGTTCTTTATCTTTTCCAATTCACAATTTTCCCCCCTAGGAGTTCTTTAAATTTTCCAATTCATCTTGCAGGAAGTTGTTTTCTTTTTCCAGTTTATCAAATTTTTCTTTACATGAGTTATAAACCTTGTTTGTACTTTCTTGCATAGCTTCTCTTTCCTTTCTCCATTTTTCTTTTAGCTCTCTTTAAAGATTTTTTTATAGTTTCTTCTAAGAGAGCCTTATGTGATGGGGACCAGGTTACATCCACCTCTGAAGTTTTGTCTGGAGACTCTGCTATTAGTCTCCTCAGGGTTGAAAACTGCTCTCTTTCTGTATAGAAGCTATCAATGGCCCTTTTAGCTTTTTTACTCATTTTTTAAAGCCCTTAGTGTCTGTCTTCAGTGCAAGGAAGTTACCAGTTTCCTCTGCAGAGCATGGATAAGTATATGGATAGTAGCTATCCTGTCAATAGGCTGCAAAGTGTGGCCAAGCTGCAGAAGCATTCCGGGAAAAGCTCTGCACTGGAAATGTTTCTGCCCTAGGTACCAGGGCCTGAGCTGGGGAAGTGCCCTCTAAAAGCCCTGCTTTGTGGATCAGTGACTGCCCTGGGGTTAGAAGCTGAGCAGCTAAAGTGTCCCAAACCCAGGCAGAAGTCCTCTGTGGGTATTATCATTTGCCCTGTGAATAGCCCCCATGGCACCAGAAATGTCTTTGCACTGGGGAACAAAGTTGTGTTGTAAAAGTTCTATTGTTCCAGGCCAAGTTCCCCACTATGCAGATTAGAGGTTGACCTGGGCTAAGCCCCATGTTGTGCACATTTGTGACTACCTGGGTAAAAGCCTCATTTTGCAGAATGTGGCTGCAGAGCTGTGCTGTGGTCTGTGCTGAGTCACTCACTTCTGGTGCTATGTGGGTATAGCCAGATCCTATAAGATTTTGGCATTTGTTGGCATACATCTACTTTTGGCTTTAATTTCTCTGCTGGTCTACTGCTTTGTAACAAAACAGCTAATCTGTGCTAGAGTACTCTCTATAAATTTTCCAGCCATAGAGACCGCCCCTGCCTTGGTCCACTCAGTATGCTAACCTCTGGTTCTATCTCTCTGCTTGTGTTGGCTTGCTCTCGCTGCTCAGGGCAAACCTTTTCTGGTGATCTTCCAGATTATTTTTGGCTGGTAAGTTGTTCTATTTCAAATCTTCATGAATTTTGCCAATCAAGTTCTATTTTTGAGGCTAAATTTAATAATTGGTAGTGAGGGTAAGAGAGGAGCTTAGAATGTTGTGTGTGCCTTCTCCACCATCTTGGCTCTGCCTCCTCCAAACTTTAAACCAGACATTCTGTTACCTTGTTACCCAAAGGACCTGGATACGAATAAAAATTTTGAATCTTAGTAGGTCAGTAGATTTTGGTTGCAGAAAAACTTGGTAGCGTGACACTTGGCAAGTCATTACTTATAATAGCTGACATTTATATTTTGTAGTAGTGTTTGCAAAATATCTTATATACCATGGGTATCATTTTAATATTGTATAATATCATAGACCTTCTTTCTCCACTTCTCAGAGAAGATAAATTAAGGCTCTGTAGGCTGAAATGCTCTGCTTAAGTAAGCATAGCTAATAGGTGATATACTTGGCATTTGAATCAATGTTTTCTTTAGATCTGTTCCTTTACTTCAAAATAATATTTTCAAAGCCTCACTTTGCTTAGCTGTAAAACATGGTGATAATATCTTTTTATGAAAATAGTGATCATTTAGATACTATTTTAGTCTTTTCAAAACTCTTTTATGCATATTAGCTCATTTAATACTCAAAATGGGTAGATGCTATTATTAGTATCATTTTATAGTTGAGGAAACTGAGGCACACCAGAACATAAATTGTTTGTCTAGAGTCACATATCAATTAAGTATCTGAGGCATGATTCAATTCAGGTATTCATGATTCTTGGTCTAACACTACTGACTGTGCTTTTAGTTTCCAATATTATTGAGAAGGATCATGGCGAAATAGAAATCATTTTACATCCAGAGTCATAACATAAATAGTTTGAATCTTATTCATTTATAGTTGTGTGATCCTCAACCCTTATCTTTGTTCTAATTCTCTAATTTTTTATTTGTAAAATGGGAGCAAAGACAGTTGTAATTATCTCATAGGGTTATTATATAAATTATATTAGATCACACATATATAATTCTTTTAAAATTATAAAATAATATTTATATATCACATATTGTTACTTTGAGTTTTTTAAAGAATTTTAGAGTCCTTTGTAAATAAATGCTACTTTTTTATTTTTCAGAATTAAAAGTGATAGAAATTTTCTTTTGATCCTCATTTCAAATTGGGACATTAGGTTAATTAATTCACCTTTCTAACGTCCATACTCAGACCACAGAATACAAAAAGTTAAAATTTCTCCCAGATAAATGACATGGTTTCTGAATTTCATACGAATTTCTTCATACACACACACACACACACACACACACACAAACACACACACACACACACACACACATACCCAACTTAAAATATCATTAGAAATGCATGCAATTTATAAACAGTGATTTGAAGAAAACACCCAATTTCAGTAATGCTGAATGATCCTTTAAGACAGTCTGTGTTTATGGTCCTCATGCACCTGATTGTGAAAATTACTTAACACCACAACTATACATCTGAATACTCGGGGTATCATTGTTGGGTCTGCAGATCATGACATTTTGCTAGTGAAATATGAAGGTAGATTTCAGGGGAAATTTAATTATCAAATTCTCCTGCTCCTCCTCCTCCTCTTCCTCCTCTTTCTTCTCCTTCTGCAATTTGGAACTATGCCCAAAAAGTTATCAAACTATGCATACCCTTTGAACCAGTAGTACTACTACTGGGCTTATACCCCAAAGAAATACTAAAGAGCAGAAAGAAACCTGTATGTGCCAAAATGTTTGTGGCAGCTCTTTTTGTTGTAGCTAGAAACTGGAAGATGAATAGATGTCCATCAGTTGGAGAATGGTTGGGTAAATTATGGTATATGAAGGTTATGGAATATTATTGCTCTGTAAGAAATGACCAGCAGGAGGAATACAGAGAGGCCTGGAGAGACTTACATCAACTGATGCTGAGTGAAATGAGCAGAACCAGAAGATCACTGTACACTTCAACAACAATACTGTATGAGGATATATTCTGATGGTAGTGGAAATCTTCAACATAAAGAAGAGCCAACTCACTTCCAGTTGATCAATGATGGACAGAGGTAGCTACACCCAGAGAAGAAACACTGGGAAGTGAATGTAAATTGTTAGCACTAATATCTGTCTGCCCAGGTTACATGTACCTTCGGAATCTAATGCTTATTGTGCAACAAGAAAATGGTATTTACACACATGTATTGTATCTAGGTTATATTGTAACACATGTAAAATGTATGGGATTGCCTGTCATCGGGGGGAGGGAGTAGAGGGAGGGGGGGATAATTTGGAAAAATGAATACAAGGGATAATATTATAAAAAAAAAAAGAATTCAAGTGTTTGCCTAGATACTCTTCTGTCTTTGACATAAACACTGTGGTAGACTTTTGAATTTTTTTATGTTATTAATTTTATAATTATACATTTTTGACAGTATGTATGCATGAGTAATTTTTATAACATTATCCCTTTTATTAATTTTTCCAGATTTCCCCCTTCCTCCCTCTACTCCCTCCCCTAGATGACAGGCAATCTCATACATTTTACATGTGTTACAGTATAACCTAGTTATAATATATGTGTGAAATCCAATTTTCTTGTTGCACATTAAGTATTGTATTCCGAAGATATAAGTAACCTGGGTAGGTAGACAGTAGTGCTAACAATTTACATTAAATTCCCAGTGTTGCTTATCTGGGTGTAGTTGTTTCTGTCCATCATTGATCAGCTAGAAGTCAATTGGATCTTCTTTATGTTGAAGTTATCCACTTCCATCAGAATACATCTTACAGTATTGTTATTGAAGTGTATATTGATCTTCTGGTTCTACTCATTTCACTCAGCATCAGTTCATTCATGTCTCTCCAAGGCTTTCTGAATTCATCCTGCTGGTCATATCTTACAGAGCAATAATATCCCATAGCTTTCATATACCATAATTTACCAAACCATTCTCCAATTGATGGACATCCATTCATCTTCCAGATTCTAGCTATTAAAAAAAAGAGCTGCTACAAACATTTTGGCATACATAGGTCCCTTTCTTCTCTTTAGTATTTCTTTGGGATATAAGCCCAGTTGTAGCACTGCTGAATCAAAGGGTATGCACAGTTTGATAACTTTTTGGGCATAGTTCCAGATTGCTCTCCAAAATGGCCGGATTCTTTCACAACTCCACCAACAATATATTAGTGTCCCAGGTTTCCCACATCCCCTCCAACATTCATCATTATTTGTTCCTGTTATCTTAGCCAATCTGACAGGTGTGTAGTGATATCTCAGTGCTGTTTTAATTTGCATTTCTCTGATCAGTAGTGATTTGGAAGACTCTTTCATATGAGTGGATATAGTTTCAATTTGATTATCTGAGAATTGTCTGTACATATCCTTTGGCCAATTATGTATTGGAGAATGGTTTGATTTCTTATAAATTAGGATCATTTCTCTATATATTTTGGAAATGAGACCTTTATCAGAACCTTTAACTATAAAAATATTTACCCAATTTGTTACTTCCTTTCTAATCTTGTTTGAATTATCATTGTTTGTACAGAAACTTTTTAGTTTGATGTAATCAAAATCTTCTATTTTGTGATCAATAATGATCTCTAGTTCTCCTCTAGTCATAAATTCCTTCCTCCTCCACAGGTCTGACTATCCTCTGTTCCTCTAATCCATATATGATCTCATTCTTTATGCCTAAATCATGGACCCAAATTGATCTTATCTTGGTATATGGTGTTAAGTGTGGATCCATACCTAATTTCTGGCATAGTAATTTCCAGTTTTCCCAACACTTTTTTTCAAATAATGCATTTTTATCCTATGTTGGTATCTTTGGTTTTATCAAACACTAGATTGCTATAGTTGTACCCTTTTTGTCCTTTGTACCTAATCTGTTCCACTGATCGACCGGGATATTTCTTAGCCAATACCAAATGATTTTGGTGAATGCTGCTTAATCTGACTTTTTTTTTTCATTAATTCATTTGAAATTCTTGACTTTTTATTTTTCCATATGAACTTGGTCTTTTTTTTTTATTTTTTGGCCACTAAAATAGTTTCTTGGGAGTCTGATTGGTATAGCACTTAATAAATAGATTAGTTTGGGGAATATTGTCATCTTTATTATACTCACTTGGCCTATCCACAAGCACTGGATGTCTTTCAAATTATTTAAATCTGACTTTATTTTTGTGGCAAGTGTTTTGAAATTTTGCTCCAATAATTCCTGACTTTTCTTTGATAGATGGATTCCCAAATATTTTGTACTCTCAACATTTGTTTGGAATGGAATTTCTCTTTGTATCTTTTGCTGTTGCATTTTGTTGGTGATGTATAAAAATGCTGAGGATTTATTTGGATTTATTTTGTATTCTGCAACTTTGCTAAAATTCTGAATTATTTGTAATAGCTTTTTAGCAGAGTCTTTGGGGTTCTCTAAGTATACCATCATGTCATCTGCAAAGAGTGATAGTTTGATTTCCTCATTTCCTACTCTAATTCCTTGAATCTCTTCCTCGGCTCTTGTTGCCATGGCTAGTGTTTCTAGTACTATATTGAATAGTAATGGTGATAGGGCAACTTTATTTCACTCCTGATCTTACTGGGAAAGGTTCCAGTTTATCTTCATTGCATATTATGCTTACTGACGGTCTTAAATATATGCTCCTGATTATTCTAAGGAATAGTCCATTTATTCCTATATTCTTAAGCATTTTT
Source organism: Sminthopsis crassicaudata (assembly GCF_048593235.1). Classification (NCBI taxonomy): domain Eukaryota; kingdom Metazoa; phylum Chordata; class Mammalia; order Dasyuromorphia; family Dasyuridae; genus Sminthopsis; species Sminthopsis crassicaudata. The sequence goes on along the minus strand of NC_133618.1, from coordinate 199,624,110 downwards.
AGTAGGAATGGATGTTGGATTTTATCAAATGCTTTTTCTGCTTCTATTGAGATTATCATATGATTTTTATTAATTTGATTATTAATATGGTCAATTATACTAATCGTTTTCCTAATATTAAACCAGCCCTGCATTCCTGGTACAAATCCTACTTGATCATAATGTATTATCCTGGGGATGATTTTCTGAATTCTTTTTGCTAATATCTTATTTAAAATTTTAGCATCAATATTCATTAAGGAGATTGGTCTATAGCTTTCTTTCTCAGTTTTTGCTCTACCTGGTTTAGGTATCAGTACCATGTCTGTGTCATAAAAAGGATTTGGGTAGGATTCCTTCATCTCCTATTTTTTCAAATAGTTTATATAACATTGGGACTAGTTGTTCTTTGAATGTTTGGTAGAATTCATATGTAAATCCATCTGGTCCTAGGGATTTTTTCCTGAGGAGTTGATTAATAGCTTGTTCTATTTCCTATTCTTAAATGGGACTATTTAAGCAATTTATCTCCTCCTCTATTAATCTAGGAAGCCTATATTTTTGGAGATAGTCATCCATTTCACTTAGGTTACAAAATTTATTGGCATAAAGTTGGGCAAAATAACTCCTTATTATAGCACTAATTTCCCCTTCATTGGTGGACAGTTCCCCCTTTTCATTTTTAAGACTAACAATTTGATTTTTCCTCTTTCCTTTTTCTGTTCACATTTACCAAAGGTTTATCTATTTTATTGGCTTTTTCATAAAACCAACTCTTGGTTTTATTTATTAAATCAATATTTTTTTACTTTCAATATTATTGATTTCTCCTTTTTACTATTTCACATTTGATTTTTGGTTGGGGGTTTATAATTTTGTCTTTTCCTAGATTTTTAAGTTGCAGGCCCAATTCATTAATCTTCTCTTTCTCTATTTTATGCAACTAAGCCTCTAAAGATATAAAATTCTCCTTAATTACCACTTTAGCTGCATCCCATAAAATTTGTTATGATGGCTCTTCGTTGTCATTATCTTGGGTGAAATTATTAATTGTTTCTAAAATTTGCTGTTTCACCCAGTCATTCTTTAAAATGATATTTTTCAGTTTCCAATTATCTTTTGGCCTATTTACCACTAACTTCTTATTGAATGTAGTATTTATTGCATTGTGATCTGAGAAGAAGGGATTTATTATTTCTGCCTTCCTGCATTTAATTTTGAGATCTTTATGTCCTAATATATGGTCTATTTTTGTATAGTTTCCATGAACTGCTGCAAAGAAAGTATATCCCTTTCTATTACCATTCAGTTTTCTCCAAAGATCTATGATACATAGTTTTTCTAATGTTCTATTTACCTCTTTAATTTCTTTCTTATTTGTTTTCTGGTTTGATTTGTCTGAATCTGAGAGTCCAAGGTTGAGATCTCCCACTATATAGTTTTATTGTCTCTTTCTTCTTGCATCTCTCTTAACTTTTCCTTTAGGAAGTTAGATGTTATAACACTTGGTACATATATGTTTAGTATTGATATGGCTTCATTGTTTATGCTACATTTTAGCAGGATATAGTTTCCTTCCTTATCTCTTTTAATTAAATCAATTTCTGCTTTTGATTGATCTGAGATAAGGATGGCTACCCCTGCTTTTTTGGCTTTACCTGAAGCATAATAGATTCTGCTACAACCTTTTACTTTTACTCTGTATGCATCTCCCTGCTTTCAGTATGTTTCCTGTAAACAACATATTGTAAAGATCTGACTTTTCATCCAGTTTGCTATCTGTCTCCTTTTGATGGGAGAGTTTATGCCATTCACATTTACAGTTAAAATTAATAATTCTGTATTTCCTGCCATCATATTATCCTTTGATTATGCTTTTTTCCCCCTTGTCCACGCTGAACCCCTTCCCCAGTATTTAATTTATGGATCACACCTCTGATGCGCAGCCCTACTTTTAGTATCCCTCCAACCTCCTTTTAAGTCCATTCCTCTTTCTTTTTGCATTCCCTTATTTCCCTTTTTCTTTTCCTGTTTTCCTCTCCTCCCTCTTAATGAGGGGAGAGAGAATTCTCTGAAAAACTGATATGTCAATTATTTACACTTTGAGCCTATTCTGAAGAGAGTAAGATTCACAAAATGTTTCTCCCCCTCTCTAAATTCCCTCAGATGTAGTAGATTTTCTATGCCTCTTCATGGGATGTAGTTTCCCTCTTTTTATCACTCCTTCCCCTTTTTCTGATATGACCCCCCTTCCCTTTACTACTTCCCCCCTTTTCTTTTTTTTCATATCAGTAAAATCAAATTATCCATGTGGACTTTATATATATCCACAACAGAGATAGCGTTCTCAAGATTTCTTTTTACCTTTTGCTGTTTCTCTTCATTATTGTGGATACAGATCAAATTTTTTGTTTTTAAGTCTGTTTTTTTTTTTTTTCTTAGAAACAAATGGACTTCCTCTGTTTCATTAAATTACCATCTTCTTCCATGGAAGAAAATGCTAAACTTAGCTGGGTAGTCTATTCTTGGTTGCAATCCATGAACTTTTGCCTTTTGGAATATCAGGTTCCAAGCCCTTCGATCTTTTAATGTGGAGGCAGCCAGATCTTGAGTGGGCCTTATTGTGATCCCTTGATATTTGAATTGCTTTCTTCTATCTGCTTGTAATTTTTTTTCCTTTGTTTGGTAGTTCTGCAGCTTAGCCACAATGTTCTGTGGAGTTCTTTTTTTAGGGTCTTTTTCAAAAAGGGTTCGATGAATTCTTTCAATGTCTATTTTCCCTTCTGTTTCTATTGTCTCTGGACAGTTCTCTTTGATGATTTCTTGTAAAGTTGAATCTAGGCTCTTTTTTTTTCATCATAGTTTTTGGGAAGTCCAATGATCCTCAGATTATCTCTCCTAGATCTATTTTACAGGTCTATAGATTTTCCAAGTAAGTATTCTCCAGCTTTTCTTTTCTTTTTTTCTTTCTTTCTTTCTTTTTTTTTTGTTTTGTTTTGTTTTGTTTTGTTTGACTGATTTTTGGTTTCTCAATGAATCATTCATTTGTATGTGTTCCATCCTGATTTTTAATGAGTTATTTTCTTCATTCACATTTTTTAGTTCTTTTTGTATATGCCCAATTGAGTTTTTAAACTCTATTGAATGTTTTTTCCATTTCCCTAATTTTTTTAGAGAGTTATTTTCTTTTTCCAATTCAGAAATCCTACTTTCTTGAGACTTTTTTATCTTTTCCAATTCAGAAATCCTACTTTCCTGTGATTTTTTAACCTTTTCTAATTCACAAATTTTGTTTTCCTGCATCTCCTGTGAATTCTCTGCTTATAAAACAGCAGTTCAGAAGAGAAATCAAGCCACTTTAAAATATAAAGCTAGATGCTAGAACCACCCCAATCCAGAAGTGACCTAACAGATCTCAGGATGGCTGTGAAGCCGGCTTCTGCTGTCCAGGGCCTATGTGGATTAGATGTTGCCTTGGGCTGTGTCCCCGCTGTTCAAGCTCTTAACTACCCCAAGGTGATGCCCTGGACAGCAGAAGCCGGCTTCACAGCCATCCTGAGATCTGTTAGGTCACTTCTGGATTGGGGTGGTTCTAGCATCTAGCTTTATATTTTAAAGTGGCTTGATTTCTCTTCTGAACTGCTGTTTTATAAGCAGAGAAGAGCTAACAGCCTGTGTCAGATTCCTGTATCTCAGTGGTTTCTCTGATCCCAGAGCTCTTCCCAGCCTGATCGGCACAGTGTGCTAGCACCTAACCGTCTGTGCTGGCCTTTTTTCTTCCTCCCCTTGGAACTGACCTTTTCTGTAGAGACTCCAGATTCTCTTCAGCTGGTAAGTCATGCTTTTAATCCTTGTGGTTTCTATCAGTCCAGCATTATTTTTGAGGCTGATTTAACTAATTGATAATGAGGGAAGAAGGGAGCTTATAAATTTGCATGTATCTTCTCCGCCATCTTGGCTCCTCCTCATTGACTTTTCCATACTATTGTAAAGTCTACCTTTACCTTTTTACCCACATTTTCTGCAATTTTACTTCCCCTTGGTCTATTACACAAGTTAATCTATATCGACTTTTATTCAAGAATTAAATCCTTTCAGTGGATTTTTGCAAGGTTTATTTTCTGAAATGAATCAGTGTGCATTACATATGGGTGGGAGAATACTTTAAGAAAATGCACTCAGCTGGTAAAAATGTGTCCAGCTAAGCAGTTTCAAAACTAATTCACTCCAATAAGCCAGATGCTAGAGCCAGGCCTTCAGCTGTGACCAATCACCAGGATAGTTTCTATACAAGAGTTGAATATGAATGGATATATCAATGTTTAGAATAGTACACATATGCTGTACTTATTCATTGCAAGTTTGCAATGAATAGTTAGGTCTTCTGTAAAGACAAAGGGGACACTGATAAAATAATTGGAAAAAAGCAGCCAAGTACTCTATATTAAATGTAAAATGAGTCACTTAATGAGAAGCTGACTTGAAGATTCTAATCTCCAATTTCCCAATTAGTTGGATGGTCTAGTCACTGGGTCTATATGAACTCTTAATAATTAGAATGGCCAGGTTCAAAGTTTGGATAAGACTTTCTAATTTAATACATTATGTATTTTATTTATTTTCAATATTATAAATATAAATATTCTCTTTCACCCAGTCATTCTTTAAGATGAGGTTATTCAGTTTCCAATTACTTTTTGGTCCATTTACCCCTAACTTCTTATTGAATGTAGTTTTTATTGCATTGTTATCTGAGAAGAAGGCATTTACTATTTCTGACTTTCTGCATTTAATTTTGAGATCTTTATGTTGCAATATATGCCCAATTTTTGTATAGGTTCCATGAACTGCTGAGAAGAAAGTATATTCCTTTCTATTACCATTCAGTATTCTCCAAAGGTCTATCATACTTAGTTTTTTTTAATGTTTTATTTACCTCTTTAATTCCCTTCTCATTTGTTTTGTGGTTTGATTTATTTAATTCTGACATTGCATGGTTGAGATCTCCTCCCACTATTATAGTTTTATTGTCTCTTTCTTCTTGCATCTCTCTTAACTTTTCCTTTAGGAAGTTAGATGCTATAACACTTGGTACATATATGTTTAGTATTGATATGGCTTCATTGTTTATGCTACCTTTTAGCAGGATATAGTTTCCTTCCTTATCTCTTTTAATTAAATCAATTTCTGCTTTTGATTGATCTGAGATAAGGATGGCTACCCCTGCTTTTTTGGCTTTACCTGAAGCATAATAGATTCTGCTACAACCTTTTACCTTTACTCTGTATGCATCTCCCTGCTTTAAGTGTGTTTCCTGTAAACAACATATTGTAAAGATCTGACTTTTGATCCAGTTTGCTATCTGTCTCCTTTTGATGGGAGAGTTTATCCCATTCACATTTACAGTTAAAATTACTAATTCTGTATTTCCTGCCATCATATTATCCTTTGATTATGCTCTTTTTCCCCCTTGTCCACGCTGAACCCCTTCCCCAGTATTTAATTTATGGATCACACCTCTGATGCGCAGCCCTATTTTTAATATCCCTCCAACCTCCTTTTAAGTCTATTCCTCTTTCTTTTTGCATTCCCTTATTTCCCTTTTTCTTTTCCTGTTTTCCTCTCCTCCCTCTTAATGAGGGGAGAGAGTATTCTCTGAAAAATAAATATGTTAATTATTTACTCTTTGAGCCTACTCTCATGAGAGTAAGATTCACAAAATGTTTCTCCCCCTCTCTAAATTCCCTCAGATGTAGTAAGATTTTCTATGCCTCTTCCTGGGATATAGTTTCCCTCTTTTTATCTCTCCTTTCCCTTTTTCTGATACTATCCCCTTCCCTTAACTACTTCCTTTTTTTATACTATGTCAGTAAAATTAAATTATTGATGTGCACTTTCTGTATATCCACAACAGAGATACATTTCTCAAGGCTTTATTTTACCTTTTTCTGCTTCTCTTGAGTCTTGTGAATATAGATCAATTTTTTTGTTTAAGTCTGTTTTTTTTTTCCCTTAGAAATCAATGGAATTCCTCTGTTCATTAAATGAACATCTTCTTCCATGGAAGAAAATGCTAAACTTAGCTGGCTAGTTTGTTCTTTGTTGCAATCCTTGTTCTTTTGCCTTTTGGACTATCAGGTTCCAGGCCCTTCGATGTTTTAATGTGGAGGCAGCCAGATCTTGCATGACCCTTATTGTGGCACCTTTATATTTGATTTGTTTTTTTCCTAGCTGCTTGCAATATTTTTTCCTTAGTTTGGTAGTTCTATAGCTTAGCCACAATCTGTGGAGTTCTTTTTTTAGGGTCTTTTTCAGAAAGTGTTTGATGAATTCTTTCAATGCCTATTTTCCCTTCTATTTCTATTATCTCTGGACAGTTCTCTTTGATGATTTCCTGTAAAATAGAATCTAGGCTTTTTTTCACCATAGTTTTCAGGAAGTCCAATGATTCTCAGATTATCTCTCCTAGGTCTATTTTCCAGGTCTATAGATTTTCCCAGTAAGTATTTGACGTTATTCTCCAGCTTTTCATTTCTTTTGTTTTGTTTGACTGATTTGTGGGTTCTTAATGAATCATTCATTTGTATTTATTCTGTCCTGATTTTTACCGAGTTATTTTCTTCATTCACATTTTAGTTCTTTTTGTATATGCCCAATTGAGTTTTTAAATGAATTATTTTGCTCTGTTGATTTTTTTTTTCATTTCATTATTATTTTTTTTAGTGAATTATTTTCTTTTTCCAATTCACAAACCCTACTATCTTGGGAATTTTTTATCTTTTCCAATTCAGAAATCCTACTTTCCTGTTATTTTTTAACCTTTTCTAATTCACAAAATTTGTTTCCCTGAATCACCTGTGAATTCTTTATTTTTTCCAATTCAAATTTCAGGACATTGTTATTCTTTATCATATCTTCTCTTTCCTTTCCCCATTTTTCTTCAAACTCTCTTAACTTTTTTTTTCCCTCTGAGGCTGGGTTAAGTGACTTGCCCAGGGTCACAGAGCCAGGAAGTGCCAAGTATCTGAGATCAGATCCGAAATATTGCTTTAACGTGGATTTGATTTCTCTTTTCATCTGCTATTTTTAAAAGCAGAGTAGTGCTATCAGCCTATGTCAGATTCTTCTATCTTAGTGGCTTCTCTGATCCCAGAGTTCTCCCCAGCCTGTTTGGCACTGTGTGCTAGCCTCAATCCAATACTGTTTGTGCTGATCTTTTTTTTTTTTTTTTTTTACTCCCCTAAGAACTGACCTTTTCTGTTGAAATCCAGAATCTCTTCAGCTGGTAAGTTGTGCTTCTAATCTTTGTGGGTTTTGTCACTCCAGTGTTATTTTTGAAGCTGATTGAACTAGTTGGTATTGAGGGAAGAAGGGAGCTTACAAATTTGCGTGTATCTTCTCTGCCATCTTGGCTCTGCCCAAATCCCAAACAATTTTGAGCAAACTAAGTGTTTTTTTTTTTTTTGTTTGTTTGTTTGTTTTTTTTTTTTTTTCCTCAAAACACCCCTTTCTATATAGCTGTCAAACACATAATTTCTGTAGTGGAGAATTCACTTTCCTCTTCCACTCACTTCCCCCCCCCCTTTCTTTTTGGTGAAAGGATGTAGAAATACCTACAGTAGATGCAAACATCTATAAAATTCTGTTCTTTGTATGTTTTAATATTTCACAAAAATGACTTTTTGCAAAAGCCTGTTATGTTTGTACTTTTAATTTAATATTAGTAGGACATCTGCCAAGCTAATGCAGGCACTTCTCTGTGCACTGGAAAACCCAATTAGGACTTGTTCGTAGTTTGATTATCAGTCAGAAACATGCATACAGAAATAGTCATTAGAGACTGACTGAGAGCTGTGATAAAACAATAGACAACTGAATTATAGAGGCTCTGTCACCATCCTCACAACAGTTTTACATCTGCTTGATAAAGGACCAGACATCAAATATCTGTGGTGTCATTTGTTGCCCACTGGAATTGCACTCCATTACTAGAGATATTGTTCTGACTCTCTTTAGGATGTTAGTGAGCATTTCACAACATGCTATTTGCAGGCAGAGGATAAACCATTGCATTGTGGGGAGAGCACTAGTCAATAACTATCCCAGCCCAGTTCTTGCTTAATTGTGATTTGTGCTTTAGTTATGGATTGTAGGGAGTCTATGTACCAGACTGGTTTTAAGTATAAACAGAATAGACAGTTGTTAAGATAATATGATATGTGAGGAGAAAAACCCTTCTGTATCCTCATTCCCACAGAAATCATATTAATTGACATTTTTGTAGCATTGTAAAGTTTGCCAAGAGCTACATACATAGACATTCACACAGTCACACAATACATATCTATATCAATATACATATATTGTTGTTGTTGTTGTTGTTGCTTATCCTTCATTCTCAAAGAGGATCATGGCATCAGGGAGGTGATGCCATGACATGTAAGTGAATCGGTTAAGTGAGGAAGGGCTGTTCAAAATCACCTGCCTCTCTTTCCTCTCCAGAACCATGTGGGTCGAGTGGCCAGATATAGATGAGGACAACTGGAGATGGTCCTGGATGAAATGGGAGACTTTTTAAGTGAAGATCTTCAACAGGTCTCAGCTTGAAATAGGTTGCACCCATTCATTGGTTAAGGCTAGGCAACTACTGAAGCAAAAAAAAATCTCCTCTTTCACTTAGTTCAAAAAAATCTAAAGGAATGAATTAATTAATTAATCAATTAATTAATCTGAGAGGGGAAGACCCTCAGAATTTCTGGCTAAAGGGGAAATGAGTGCTATTTACATTTAGTCTAAGTCAATCAGGATCCAAACAATAACAAAATGGGGCTTGGCCTAGGACGTATTTGTGACCAACTAGAATCAGATTGGCTTTGCTTAAGGCCTGGTACTTAAGAAAGAAATCTAGCCAATAAATCCCAAAATATCTTGGGAGGGTTCAGAGGTGCACAAGGAAAAAACAATGCTTTTGGGAAAATTTGTAGGTAAGTATATTTTACCCTACAGATACACACACACACACACACACACACACACACACACACACACACACACACACACACACACACATATATATACTTATATATGCATATGTATATATATATATACCTATATGTATCATATATTTATATAGATATACACATGTTGAAACAATGCTTGGTGAAGGGTATTGCAATTATTACTAGCTTTATTTTGAAGGTGAGGAAGAGAGTACCAGAGAGATTATAAAACTTGCTCAAAGTCAATCGGATATTTAGTGACAAGCTAAGAGTTGAACTGATGTCCTCTGAGCACACTTTGTGTTACACTCTTCCACTTGCTTTTTAACTTATAGCATTAGAGATAGAAGAGATATTAGCTGACAACTCAACTAATCCCCTCATTTTGCAGGGAGAGCAGCTGGGAAATGCATATCTTCTCAGTGAAGTACCTTTTTCAAGTGTCATAAGTAGGAGAGTTTGAATCTGATTCCTGGTTGTCTCATTCCAAATCTATTATGCTTTTTCTCCATTATATCACATTACCTCCCCCAGGCTCAGACCCTCTTTTGGATTAAGGAAATAGTGATGCCATTCCCTCCTGAAAAATAAAAGTTCATCTTTTATATGGAAGAAATAAGGCATTATTCACTTCAGGTTTTTAATTGCATATTATAAATGAGTTTATCAATAAGTTAGGTACTTGTAGAAGAAATGAAAATAAAGAGGGGGAAAAAGAAGAGACCTAGGGATGGGGAGCAAGGTAAGGGAATACTATGAAAGAATTGAACACAAGATAAGCACATTTTAAAAGGCTGGAAAAGAAATGCCTCACTAGAGGAAAAACAGTAGTAAAAGAGGCCTAAACAGCTGGATTACTTAGAGAAAACAAAAACAAAAACAAAAACAAAAACAAAACAAACAAACCAACCAAAAAAAATTACTTATTTCCTGGAGTAGAAAAGTGAAGCCTTACTGTGGACAAGGAGGAATGAAAGATGTTCAGAAGAGCATCATAAAAAACATCCATTTTTTCTATTTCTTCATTTCAGTGATATTCTGAGAGGTAGTAATGGCATAATGGGAGGAGGCAGCAGTATTCATAATCCCTGCTTTGCTACTTAACACCTATTTCAACTTGAATAGTCCTTGAACTTCTCTGGGCCTCAGCTTCTCCACTGATAAAATGAAAATGTCATACTATATGGCCTTTAGTATCTCTTCAAGGTCTAAATCACAAGATTCTATGGCTTATGATGAACTAGACTAGATAAACACTAAAGTTTCTTCTGATTCTAATTGCTCTGAGTTAATCAATTTGATAAAAGGTTTTCAAAAGTCACTATTAATAATTCTAAACCAGTCAGCACATTTGGCAGACATATACTTTCAGAGGACCAACTAACACAAGGTAGTAGTCAAATAAAAAAGGAAGAGCATTCTACAAATATTTGTTTCAGCTCTCAGAAGGCATTATATTTATATAATTGCTTCTGTATTAGTTTACAGGGCTCCTTAATTGCCCCTTGTTCCCAATCTGGCTTACAGACAATTCAGTCTATGACTCACTGGCAAAAAATAAATAAATAAGCAAATAAACAAAAAAAAAAAACAAACAAACAAATAAATAAATAAATTCTTGCTGCAATCAGAAGGGGATAACTTCACATTGCTGTCATGGCACTGTCAGCTAACAAGATCAAAGTCTCCTGTGCAGTTTATTTAAAAAAAAAATTTGCGAAATTCAGTTCCTAATGGTTTCAATATGTTTGCTTTTGCAAGCATTAAAGGTATATTGCATTTTACAAAGAAGGAAAAAAGATGTTTTTACATGGGATCTGGCTTGAAAAAAAGTTACTTGCCTGTTATGTATAAACTTTGAAAGGAAAATTAAAAAGTCCTTTAAGTTCAGTCTTACATACCCCCAGTCTAGTTATCAGAATGATTTGGCAAAAGAAATACAAACTGTGGTAACTATAGTCCCCAAAGTGAGCTTAGCCTGTCACCAGCTTTTACTGGGCATTCACAGTGTGCAGAGCAGATGGAAAGATGGTTCACTTGGAGACCAGGAATATTTTAAGAGTTTGGATCATAGCCACAAACCTTAAGTGGATGAATGGAGGTTAAAGCATGTTAATGGTAATTAAACATGTGCTAATCAAATTTTCCAGATACTTGGTATATCGGCAGTACATGTTAAAGTCCTACCTCCCTCTATTTTGTAAAGAATAATTAAGATTGAATTATTCTGCTACTTACAAACCTGTTTCATATGCTATATAAAAGCAGAGTAGGTAACAGGTTGGGCATGGATCAATCAAATCTTTAAATTCATTCAATCATTTGAGATGCAGTTTACCCACGCCAAATGATATTTTCTGATAGTTGGACATTCCCTAGTTATAAGTGGAGTTGACATATAAACAATTGGAATATATATATATATATATATATATATATATATATATATATATATATATATATATATATATATATATTCTTTTCCTTTGTTCCTATGGAACATATCCAAAATATGGCAGAGATCCTATGGAGATATGTCAACTTTGACAACAATGAATCACTTCCAGAAAGGACTGGCTGCCAAATTAGAAATAATAGGAATCTTGGGAAGATGTGAAAAAGTCAAAAAATAATTTATGTTAAGAATGGATTTTTGGTAATAGTTTGACACATACACAAGACTAAAAGAAAGTATGTCACACAGAATTCAGACAAAGGATCAGTAGGATCTCCTGGCACAAAATACTATACAAGAAGTTAGCTCAAGTTCAATTGGAGTTCTTCAAGAATGAAATCCTCATAATGCACTTGAACTTGATTTTGTCAAGGAAGAAAAAAGTAAGTTAAATAAAGAGAACAGTATGACTAACATAGGAATTTTTAAACTATCTAAGATATTTAAATATAAATTTATGTAAGATAAAACCAAAGATTATTTTGTTTGTTTTTGCAAAGAAGATATAAGTATAATGGATAATAAATTCAGTTCAAGTCCTGCCTCTGAGATGTATTGCTTCAACAACATTGCTTCACCAAACTCTCAGTGCCCCCAGAAAACTCTCCAAAATTATAAATTGCAGAGTACAATCTGTAATGTTAAGGGAATTTCCACATTATAGTTCTCCTATACTAATTAATTTATTTTTAATGCCAAAACACAATATAAATGTATTATTATTGTTATTCTGCAAAAGAATAACATAGCCCTATGTGAATCACATCTCACAAGGTACTTATGCACTTAGTTCACACCTTTAAAGGAGTTCAAACCTTTAAAGGAGTTCTCTCATTGGTCCACACATTAGACTCACACCTTTAAGAGAGAATACTTTTAAGGAGCTCCCACAAGTCCAGGGAGTACCCACAAGCCCTTTCTCTGAGAGGATATAAAAAGCCAGGATTCAGAGCCAGGATGGAGTCAAGGAGAGGACATCTGGGGAGAACTTCAGGGAAGCTTTAGGAGATTCAAAGAGCCAGGATTTCAGTGGAGAAATTCACAAGTCCAGGAGATTCACAAGTCTAAAGGAAAAGCCTGCTCATGGACTTCTGGGAGATTCACTACTAGAATTGACTTCTGGGAAACCCACAATCCCACACTTTTGGAGGCAGAGAAAGATTTCATTCCAACTTCGACTTTCATGCTGGCTAGAGACATTCAGACAAGAGCTCTTGGGAACCAAAGAGAGGGAGAGGCCTCTAAGAAAGCTAGCAGAGCCCCAAGTGAAGGAGACAAGGCTTGAAGGAGAAAAAGGATCTGGAGAGAAAATTTGGAAAGAGAGAGTAAAGGATTTTAACTCCTGGCTGCATTTTGGGATTATTGAACTGAACTGAAAGGAAGGCTGCCTCCAGAAGCTCCCCAAAGAGACTTGCCCCTAAGAGAATGATTTAATTTAGAGAAACAGAACATCACACATCAGGACAGTTAAAGTCCAAAATATGCTGAGACTTAAGAATAAAGGTTAAATAAAGATGTCCAAAAAGCACCTTTTAAAAAGTCTATTTTGGAGTACAAAGGAAAAAAAAATAAAAGGGTAGGGCAACTATTTGGGGTTGATGAAATTATGATAATATACCACTCAAAAAAAGACAGACCTATTAATTTCCTGGTTTCCTTCTGCTTTCTTTATCAAGAAAAAATAATTTTCAGCTTGGGAAAAATAAATGGGAAACAGTTACATAAAAATAAATAAAATTCACAGTCAGTGAGGATATTGTAAGAAAGCTTATAACTTTGATAACATATTTAATTCACCTCATCTGGATGAACTATGACTCAGGTTTCTTAAAGAAGTGGCAGGGGGGGATTTCTGAGTTATTATCATTGGTATTTGAGAAATGACAAATTAAAGTGATATAATGGGCTGGACATTACCAAAAGTTTCCTTTGCAAAACCAGAACAATAATAAGTAGTTAAAGTAAGAGGCCAATGTTCTTAATATTAATGACTAGTGAAAATAAATATAGTGTGACATGAAGCAGAATGTATAAACACTTAGAAAGGAAGGAGTTAATTTTAAGACATCATGATTTTATGACCAAATAACTTTTCCTTATTGTTTTGATGATATTCCTAAAATACATGGGCATTAGTTATCTACATTATAGTAAGAAATTGGAGTTGCCTTTTATTGTATTATTGTAGACCAAAGAAAACGATGCATAGATTGGATGGAATTTGGCTAAAAGAATTCTGAATTTGTTGACTGGCTGAATGCAAAGAATGGTAATCAATCAATTTATGTCAAATTAAGAGAATTTTCTGATGAAGTGTTACTGGGATTTCTACTTGATTTGTCTTCTATTTCCACATTATATTTTGGAGTTGCTTTTGAGCAAAGACAATATGTTTTTGCCAAGAAGATAGCAGAAGTTAAACTAAAAGCAATTAGCTAATTTGTTGAACAAAAAATTCAATATTTAAAAAACAAATCCAAAAGATAATATTTAGGTTGAATTTAATAAGATCTTATTAAATAGGGAAAAACACAAATTTTTATATTTTTAATAAATGATATCAAATGCATGACGGACAACATGTGACTAGAAAGGAATGAATAAGTGCTAGTATTTTAGGTGATTTAGTATGAGCCACTAGTGTGATGTGTAAAGTAAGAAAACAAGCACAGTTTTGGCTACATTCATAGACATAGTGTTTTGAGGTCATTATCTTTTTGTACTCTGCCTTAATCAATCCATAGTTATAATATTTTATCCAAATTTGGATGATACATTCTATAAGGTACATTAAGAAGCTAAAGAGTTTTCAGAAGAAAACAATCACTATAGTGAAGAATCTAGAAATCATCTTCAAGTCCCTGTTGAAGGGACTTAAGCCCTTTAGCCTGGAGAAGAGAAAACTTATTAGAAACATGTTAGTTCTTTTTAAAAAATGAAGCTCTCTTATGTACAAGACGGATTAGATTTAGCCACAGAAAGCAATACTATAACTAATGAGTATCAGATGCTTATAAGCTATATGATCCTGGATAAGTCCCTCAATCTTTGTATACTTCAGTTTCTTCAATTATAAAATGCAAATGATAAAAAAATCTACCACCCAGAGTTGTGGAGATTGAATGAGAAAATATGTGTGAAGAACTTAAAACAGTGCCTGGAAAATAATAGGCACTTAAATGTTTCTTAATTTGTTGCTATTCCTTCCTTCCTTCCTTCCTTCCTTCCTTCCTTCCTTCCTTCCTTCCTTCCTTCCTTCCTTCCTTCCTTCCTTCTTCCTTCCTTATATCCTTCACTGCCACTATTCTAGTGCATGACCTAATCATCTCACATGTAACCTTCATTTTGGTCTCCTTGTCATGTTTTACCATTGCTGTCCATCTACCACTCAACTGTCAAAATAATCTAATTATTGAACTAACCATGCAACTTCCTCATTCCCTAATTCCTCTCCCAACTCATTAAACTCCATTGCTTTCCTATCAACTCCAAAATCAAATAGAGAATCCTTTCTTCGGCATTCAAATTTCTTCATAATCAGTTTAATTTCTCCATCTTTCCATTTTCTTATACCTTAAACATGTTTCCTTCTTTGTAGATAAATGGATACATAGAAAGATACAATTTGTTTGTACATTTTGGTTTGCAAATTGCTTAACTCATTAGACTAAGAGTTCCTTGAGATCAGAGACTGTTTTTGTGCTTTTCTGCAAAATATAGCACAGTGACTAGCATCTATTTAATAAATGTGTATTGACTTATTGATGAATGACAGATACACAAAGTAATAGGAATAAAGACTTAATGTTGTAAGAGAATCTAAACATCATTAAAAATTGGGTAGAACAAATTATCACCAGAATAATACATGAAGACAAAATAGGATTTATAGTAGGAATGCAGGGTTGATTCAATATTAGGAAAATAATTAGTATAATTGACTATATCAATAAGCAAACTAACATAAATACAATGATTATCTCAAAAGATACAAAAAAGTTTGAAAAAATCCAACACCCATTCCTATTAAAAACATTAGAGAGCATAGAAGTAGATGGAATTTTCCTTAAAATAATTAGTAGTATCTATTTAAATCTATCAGCAAATATCATATGTAATGGGGATAAATTACAAGCATTCCCAATAAGATAAGGGGTGAAAAAAGGTTGCCAACCACCCCCATTACTATTCAGTATTGCATTAGAAATGTTAGCATTAGCAATAAGAGGCGAAAAAAACAATTAGGATAAGTAATAAGGATACCAAATTATCACTCTTTGAAGATGATATGATTATATAGTTAGAAAATCCTAGATAATCAACTAAAAACTACTAGAAACAATTAACAACTTTAGCAAAATTGCAGGATACAAAATAAATCCGCATAAATCCTATGTGTTACCAACAAAGTCCAGCAGCAAGAGATTCAAATAAAAATTCCATTTAAAATAACTGTAGATAATATAAAATATTCAGGACTATACCTGACAAGATAAAGTCAGGAACTATATAAACACAATTACAAAACACTTTCCACAAAATAAAGTCATATCTAAACAATTTGAAGAATATCAAGTGCTCATAGATAGGCTGAGCTAATATAATAAAAATGACAATTCTACCTAAATTAATCAACTTATTCAATTCCATACCAATCAAATTGTCAAGACATTACAGAGATAAAAAAAAAAAATAACAACAATATTCATCTGGAAGAACAAAAGGTCTAGTGTTTCAAGGGAATTAATGAAAAAATTCCATAATTTTTAGCACTCTTATCTTTTGGAATTGAAAGCAGGATCCCTACTCCTCTTTTTACTACACTTAGCCCTTTGACATGGGATCTTCTCTTCTTCTGCTCTAAAAGTCTATTTTTTTTGGGGGGGTTGATTTGCATATCTCTTTATAGACAATAAAATATGACTCTGAACCCAGCTCCAGCAAAGGGTCCCTTTTGGTCTCCTTCCAATTGATTGTCAGACTTGTGGGTTGAAAACTCCTGAACACTCTTAGGAGTGGCCTGAATTACTTCCATTGAGCTGCCTAGACCTATCACTTACCTTGGTGAGACAGACCTTTACAGCTGAACTCCTACAAAACTTGTGCTGATCATTTGCTGTTTCTGTTGCTTCAAAATTTAATTTGAAGTATTATTTTAGAGTTTTTGAAGGAAGATTTGGGGAAGCTTGGCTGATTTCTCTGTTCTGCAATTTTGGCTCTGCCTTGGTTGCATGAAAACAAAATTTAAATTAAAGTAAATAAGTAAAATAAAAGGAGTTTATATGCTGAATCTATAAAAGTCTTAGTCTTTTTAGCACCAGGCATTAGGAAAAGGCTATTTCATGTTTTTCCTTTATCCCTAATGGATAACATAATATCAATAGCATAACAAATAATTGTTTATCTACTTATTTATTTTCTGTCACAAAGCATCCCCATTTTATAGCTCTTTCCTCCTTTTATTTGGGATATTCAGTGATCATTCTTATTTCTAATACCCTTTCTTATGATTCATGCTGATAGATTTTTCACTAGGATTTAGGAAAGTGCCTAATACACAGCAGGTATTATTAAATGTTTCTTGATCGATAATTCTTCTGTTAAATGTTGCTTTGATATATAACCCACTTTGATTTCATTCAGGGTCCTTTGATGCAATGATATTTCAGGAATAAACAAAAAATAGGTAAAAGATAGAAATGTTCCATAAATACAAAAATATCTATAGCAGCACTCGTTGTAGAAAGTAAAAAAATAAAATAAAAAACTAAGTAATGGAGAAGGGGATGAAAGAAGAGGAAACTATATATCCTGTATCAAATACTATACTAAATGCCTTATATCATTATCCAATTTTATAGTGACATGTGAATGTAATTGAAGTTATTGTACTATAAGAATATGAGAAATTGACTTCTGGCCAAGATGGTGGAGAGGAGGCACAAAGCTGCTTGTGCTCCACATTTTCTCTCAGAATTTATTTCATGACAAGCCTCAGAATTAATGCTTGACCAGAAAAAAACAAACAAACAAACAAAAACACAAATGATTATCAACAGAAGACATCCATGAAATTCTCCAGAAAAGCTCTGTTTTTGCTCAGGGGAGGGGACGAACAGACTGGGCACAGGCTGAGGACAAGCAGTGAGAGCGAGGCAGGCAGCTCACACTGCTCAGACTAGAGGGGGAAGGGGTGTGATCTCTGCTGTTTCTGTGGAATGACCTTTAACCCAGTGTGGATATTCCATATTGGCATCAAGCCAGGATCAGAAGAGAAGCTGTAAATACTGGAGGTAAAGAATAAAACCCTGAAAAGCTAGAGTCTCTCTGGACATGGCTACCCCCACCCACACCATGAGTGATTCAGTGCTTTCTTAGAGCCTCAGAGCCTCAGAGACTCAGAGCACAGATGCAGCACATCCATCTCGGTCCTGTTACTGCCTTGCTGCTGTCTCCCTCAGTCTGTAGAGTAAGTCCAGTAACACCATCTAGCCCCATCCCCCCCAAATCAGACCAATTGTTTTCCTTATTAATTTGTTTTCTTTGATTCTGCTCTGACAAAATGAACAAAAAATTTAAAAGGGCTCTAATCATTAACAGCTTCTATATGGAAAAGGAGGAGACTTCAAGCCCTGAGGAGACTAAAAATAGACTGTCCCCAGAGGAATCCCCAAAGGGGGATATAATCTGCTCCTCAATACAAACAAATATCATAGAGGAAATAAAAAAGGCTGTCACAAGAGAGTTGAAGAGAAATGGGAAAAGGAAAGGGAAGCTTGGCAAGAGAGTCTGGAGAATTTATCCCACGTATTTAAAGACAGAGTGGATAAAGAAATCAAATCATTGAGAAACAGAATTAATGAATTAGAAAAGTTAAACAGCTCCAAGGAAAACAGGATTAATGAGTTGGAAAAAAATAACTATCTAAAAAATAAAATTGATGAAATGTAAAAAAAAATGATAGAAGAAAAAAAACTCACTTGAAAACTCAATTGGACAATTTAAAAAAGATATTTTAAAAGTGAGTGAAGAAAATACATCATTGAAAATCAGAATGAAACAAGTAGAATTGAATTACTCAAGGAGAAATCAAGAAGTAGTCAAGCAAAACCAGAAAAACAAAACAATGGAAAAGAATGTCAAGTACCTTATTGGGAAGACAACAGATCTGGAAAATAGATCTAGGAGAGACAATTTGAGAATAATTGGACTCCCTGAAAAATATGAGGAAAAAAAATCCTGGACACTATTTTCCAGGAAGTTATCAAAGAGAACTTCCCAGATGTTTTAGAAACAGAGGGTAAAATAGACATTGAAAAAATTCATTGATCACCTACTGAAAAAGACTCTAAAATCAAAACGCCAAGAAATATGGTGGCCAAGTTCAAGAACCATCAGGCAAAGGAAAAATATTAGAAGCTACTAGAAAAAATCAATTCAGATATGGAGGAACCACAATAAGGATAACCCAGGATCTAGCAGCATCCACATTAAAGGAGCGAAGGGCCTGGAATATGATATTCTGAAAGGCTAAGGAACTTGGTATGCAGCCAAGAACAACTTACCCAGCAAAAATGAGCATTTTTTTCCGGGGAAGAAGATGGACATTTAATGAAATAAATAAATTCCATCTATTCTTGATGAAAAAAAACAGATCTACAAAAAAAATTTTGATCTCCACATATAGAAGTCAAGTGATTTCTAAAAAGGTAAAAAGAAATCCTGAGAACAATATTTCTGCCATAAAGTTATATAAAGAACACATGTTTAATTTGTCCTAGAAACTAGAGGTGGAAAGGAAATTATATCATAAAAAGGGTAAAGTGGTGGTACTACATCTCATGAAGAGGCAAAGGTAACCTATTATATCTGAGAGAAAGAAAGGAGGGGTATGAACATAATGTGTATCAATAGACATATTCAATTTATGGTGAAACTCCTTCCATTTCATTGAAAAATGGGAGGGAAAAAGTGAAAAGGGAAGGAGTAAGCTAAGAGGAAGGGAATACAGAAATTGTGAGGAAAAGGGGTAAAATAGGGGGAGGAAATTTAAGGTGGGGAGGGATACTAAAAAGGGAGGGCTGTGAAAAGCAAGTGGCGCTCACAAGTTTAATACTGGGAAGGGAGGTAACAGGGAAGGAAAGGAGAAAAGCATAAGCAGGGGTTAACAGGATGGCAAGCAATATAGAAATAGTCATTTTAACCATAAATGCGAATGGGGTAAACTCCCCCATAAAGAGGAAACAGTTAGCAGACTGGATTAAAAGCTGAAATCCTACCATATGGTGTTTACAGTAAACACACCTGAAACAGGGTAATACATACAGAATAAAGGTAAAATGTTGGAGCAGAATCTACTATACTTCAGGTGAAGCCAAAAAAGCAGAGGTAGCCATCCTGATCACAGATCAAGCAAAAGCAAAAATTGATCTAATTAAAAGAGATAAGGGTAGCATAGATAATGAAGCAGTATCAATATTAAACATACATGCACCAAGTGGTGCAGCATCTAAATTCTTAAAAGAGAAATTAAGAGAGCTGCAAGAAGAAATAGATAACAAAACTATAACAGTGGGAGATCTCAACCTTGCACCTAAGAATTAGATAAATCAAACCACAAAAAAAATAAATAAGAAAGAAGTCAGAGACATAAATAGAATACAAGAAAAGTTAGATATGATAGATCTTTGGAAAAAACTAAGTGGAGACAGAATGGAGTACACTTTCTTCTCAGCAGTTCATGGAACCTATATTAACCATATATTAGAACATAGAAATCTCAAACTTAAATCCAGTAAGGTAGAAATACTAAATGCATCATTTTCACATCATGAAGCAATGAAAATTACATTCAATAAAAAGCCAGGGGAAAATAGACAAAAAATAATTGGAAACTAAATAATCTCATACTAAAGAATGATTGGGCGAAATAGCAAACTATAAATTTAATTAATAACTTCACCCAAGAAAATGGCAATAATGAGATGTCATACACAAATGTATGGGATGCAGCCAAAATAGTAATAAGGGGAAATTTTATATCTCTAGACGCTTACTTGCATAAAATAGGGAAAGAGAAGGTCAATGGATTGGGCTTACAACTAAAAATGTTAGAAAAGGAACAAATTAAAAACACCCAGACTAACAAGAAACTTGAAATTCTAAAAATAAAAGGAGAGATTAATAAAATTGAAAGTAAAAAACAAAACAAAACAAAACAAACAACAACAACAAAAAACTACTGAATTAATTAATAAAATTAAAAGTTGGTTCCATGAAAAAACCAGCAAAATATACAAATCCTCAGTAAACCTGATTAAATAAAGGAAAAAGGAAAAGGAAATTGTTAGTCTTAAAAATGAAAAGCTAATGAATAGGAAATTAGAAAAATAATTAGGCGTTACTTTGCCAACTTTATGCCAATAAATTCAATAACTTAAATGAAATGGAAGAATACTTTCAAAAATATAGCTCGCCCAGATTAACAGAGGAAGAAGTAAATAGTCTAAATAGTACCATTTCAGAAAAAGAAATAGAACAAGCTATCAACCAACTCCCTAAGAAAAAATGCCTAGGACCAGACACATTTACAAATGAATTCTACCAAAAATTTAAAGAACAAATAATTCCAATGCTATATAAACTATTTGAAAAAAATAGGGATTGAAGGAGTCTAACCAAATTCCTTTTATGACACAGACATGGTACTGATACCTATACCAGGTAGGCTGAAAACAGAGAAAGAAAATTATAGACCAATCTCCCTAATGAATATTGATGCTAAAATCTTAAATAAAATATTAGCAAAAACACTACAGAAAATTATCCCCAGGATAATAGACTATGACCAAGTGGGGTTTATACCAGGAATGCAGGGCTGGTTCAATATTAGGAAAACTATTAGCATAATCGACTATATCAATAACCAAATTAACAAAAACCATATGATCATCTCAATAGATGCAGAAAAAGCATTTGATAAAATCCAACATCCATTTCTATTCAAAACACTTGAGAGTATAGTAATAAATGGACTATTCCTTAAAATAATCAGGAGCATATATTTAAAACCATCAGTAAACATCATATGCAATGGCAATAAACTGGAACCATTCCCAGTAAGATCAGGAGTGAAACAAGGTTGCCCTCTATCACCATTACTATTCAATATTGTATGAGAAACACTCGGTTTTGCAATAAGAGTTGTGAAAGATATTAATGGCATTAGACTAGGTAATGAGCAAACCAGATTATCACTCTTTGGAGATGATATGATGGTATACTTAGAGAAACCCAAAGATTCTGCTAAAAAGCTATTAGAAATAATTCAGAACTTTAGCAAACTTTCAGGATACAAAATAAATCCACATAAATCCTCAGCATTTATATACATTATCAACACAATCCAAGAGCAAGAGATTCAAAGAGAAATTCCATACAAAATAACTGTCAATAGTATAAAATGTTTGGGAATATCTAGCAAAGGAAAGTCAGGAATTATATGAGCAAAATTACAAAACACTTGCCACAAAAATAAAGTCAGATGTAAATAATTGGAAAGACATTCAGTGATCTTAGATAAGTCAAGCAAATATAATCATGATGACACAATACTCCCTAAACTAATCTATTTATTTAGTGCTATACTAATCAGACTCCCAAGAAAGTATTTTAATGACCTAGGAAAAAATAACAACAAAATTCATATGGAAGAACAAAAGGTCTAGAATTTCAAGGGAAGTAATGAAAAAAAAAACAAAAAAAAAAAAACAAAAAAAAAACAAAAAAAAAAAAATGAAGGTGGCCCAGCTGTACCTGATGTAAAACTATATTATAAAGTAGCAGTCACCAAAAGCATTTGGTATTGGCTAAGAAATAGACTAGTTGATCAGCGGAATAGGTTAGGTTCACAGGACAAGATAGTGAATAAAAATAGCAATCTACTATTTGACAAAAATAAAGATCCCAGCTTTTGGGAGGAGAATTCAATATCTGACAAAAACTGCTGGGAAAACTGGAAATTACTATGGCAGAAACTAGGCATGGACCCATACTTAACACCATACACTAAGATAAGATCAAAATGGGTCCATGATTTAGGCATAAAGAATGAGATCATAAATGAATTAGAGGAACATAGGATAGTTTACCTCTCAGACGTATGGAGGAGGAAGGAATTTGTAACCAAAGGATAACTAGAGATCATTATTGATCACAAAATAGAAAATTTTTATTATATCAAATTAAAAAGCTTTTGCATAAAGAAAACTAATGCAAACAAGATTAGAAGGTAAGTAACAAATTGGAAAACATTTTTATAGTTAAAGGTTTTGATAAAGGCCTCATCTTGAAAATATACAGAGAATTGACTCTAATTTATAAGGAATCAAGCCATTCTCCAATTGATAAATGGTCAAAGCATATGAACAATTTTCAGATGATGAAATTGAAACTATTTCCACTCATATGAAAGTGTTCCAAATCACTATTGATCAGAGAAATACATATTAAGACAACTCTGAGATACCACTACACACCTGACAGATTGGCTAAGATGACAGGAACAAAAAATAATGAATGTTGGAGGGGATATGGGAAAACTGGGACACTGATGCATTGTTGGTGGAGTTGTGAAATAATCCAACCATTCTGGAGAGCAATCTGAAATTATGCCCCCAAAATTATCAAACTGTGCATACTCTTTGATCCAGAAGTGCTACTACTGGGCTTATATCCCAAAGAAATACTAAAGAAGGGAAAGGGACCTGTATGTGACAATATGTTTGTGGCAGCCCTTTTTGTAGTGGCTAGACACTGGAAAATGAATAGATGCCCATCAGTTGGAGAATGGTCTGGTAAATTATGATATATGAATGTTATGGAATATTATTGTTCTGTAAGAAATGACCAGCAGGATGAATACAGAGAGGCTTGGAGGGACTTATATCAACTCATGCTGAGTGAAATGAGTAGTACTAGGAGATCATTATACACTTCAACAACAATAATGTATGAAGATGTAGTCTGATGGAAGTGTATATCTTCAACACAGAGAAGATCTAATTCAGTTCCAATTGATCAATGATGGACAGAATCAGCTACACCCAGAGAAGGAACACTGGGAATGTATGTAATCTAATTGCATTTTTTGTTTATCTTCCCATGTTATTTTTACCTTCTGAATCCTATTCTTCCTTTGCAACGACAAAAAAAAAATAGAAAAAAAATTCAGTTCTGTACATATATATTGTATCTAGCATATACTATAACATTTTTTTTTTGAGGCTGGGGTTAATTGACTTGCCCAGGGTCATCACGCAGCTAGGAAGTGTTAGGGGTTTAGACCAGATTTGAACTTGGGTCCTCCTGAATTCAAGGCTTGTGCTCTATCCACTGTGCCACCTAGCTGTCCCCTACTATAACATATTTAATATGTATGGGAGTGCCTGCCATCTAGGGGAGGGAGTGGAGGGAAGGAGGGGAAAATTCAGAACAGAAGGGAATACAAGGGATAATGTTGTAAAACATTACCTATGCATATGTACTGTCAAAAATGTTATAATTATAAAAGTAATAAGAAAATTAAAAAAGAAAAAAAAAAGAATATGAGAAATTTAGAGAAACATGAGAATACTTGTATGAACAGAAATAGAATAAAATAATCAGAATCAGGAGAAAAATGTATAATTAATACATTAACATAAACAAAACAATATGAAGAATATGTGTAATTTTATGACTTATCTTAATTAAAATAAATGAGGAAGAATATAGCAAATGATGGGAAATTATATATAATTACATATACATACTTATATGCATGGTATATCATTATCCTATATCATAGCAGTAATATTAATTGGTTGCACATGACTACTTTTTTGTGGTGAGAGACCCCCATTATTATGTGATTGGTAAGAATATTATATTTATAAACAATATTAATTGCTAATAATATTAAAACTCCTTATCATGAGTTCTAACATTTATATGTAACATTTACTATGTGCCATACAGTGTCAATTTTTATTTTATTTAGTCTTCACAGAAACTGGGGTGGAGGAGGAAGAAGACACCGTTATCATTTTATACAGATGACGTTAGGTAACTAATTCAGAATCACATAGCTAATAAGAGGCTTAGGACACATTTGAAGTCTTTCTAATCTTGGAAAATGCTCTCTAAAATTTAGAACTGTGTTCAAAGAACTATAAAATTGCCCATATCCTTTGATCCATCCATGTCTTTCCTGGATCTGGATCCCAAAAAATATCATAAAAGAGGGGAAAAAGACTCATAAATGTAAAAAAATGTTTACATCAGCTCTTTTTGTGGGGGAAAGGAATTGGAGATTGAATGGATGCCTATCAATTGAAAAATGGATGAATTAGTTATGATATATGAATGTAACAGAATAGTATTGTTTTAGAAGAAATAATGATCACATTGATTTCAGAAAATCATGGAAATATTTATGTGAATTGTTGCTGAGTGAAGTGAGTAGAACCAGGAGAACATTGTACACAACAACAAGATTATGTGATGATCAATTTTGATGAATGTGGCTCTTTTCAACAATGACGAGGTTCAGACAACTTCCAATGGATTTGGGATGGAAAATACCATACACGGCTAAAGAGATAATTATGGAGACAATGTCTTTTGAACCATAGTGTTCTCACCTTTTTGTTTGCTTTTTATTTCTATTTGTTTTTTCCTTTTGGACTGATTTACTTGCATAATATGGCAAATATTTTAAAAGGTTTCTATATGTTTAATCTATATCACATTGCTTGCTGTTTTGTGGAAATGGTGGTAAGGGAAGGAGGGAGAAAATTTTTGGTAGACAAAATTTTATAAAAATGAATGTTGAAAACTATTTTTACATGTATTAAAAAAAAAAAAAACTACTATTGAGGAAAAAAGGAAAACAAAAACTCTATCCAGTGTGTCATCTAGTTGTTCACAATCACTCTGTTCCCAGTGGGAGATAATTGTAATGGGAAAATAAAAGTGATCAATTAAAGATTATTTAAAAAGAAAGAAATATTTCAGTCTTTTTTTCCTTTCTCATTTAAAAAATCTATTTTTTTTTCATTTTTAAGTGAACAAAGTTAGACACAAATGGGGGATGCAGGGGCTAAAATGTCTTGCCACAGAAGCAATTCATTAAACCACAAATGTTTAAGCTAAAAATCATTGTTTAAGTGACATTTATTTTAAAATGGCAGGAGGAAGCAGCATAAAAGAATGGATAGAATGCCATATTTGAAATTAGGAAAATTTTAGATCAAATCTTTCCTTAGGCACTTATTAATTTTGTGACCCTTAGACATGTTTTCTTCACTTCCTCTGAGATTGTGTTTTACTTGTACCTACAGTAACATGATTGGGCTTTCATCTCAGAGTATTTTGTAAAGTGTGCTAGGGGAGTCACAAATGGTAATTCTTGTACTGCCCAGATGTTTAAAAAAGATCCAATGAAGCTTTTGTTATCTATCTCACAGGGCGAAGGTTGAGGAATAGATGAGATAATGGATGTTGAAAAACTTCAAATGCTATATAAATGTGAAGTCTTACTATTATTGAAGTCCCTTCTAAGCTTATGACGCTATAACACTAATACCATTTTTAAACCTTAGCACATATGTCACATAGTGAGAAAAAAACATACCTGAGAATCAGAGAAAATTATTAAGCCTTAGCACTATTGATGTTTTTAGAGTCCTGATTAAAAGCAAGGCATCAGTATTTCAAGTGGAAACAGCTGTCATTTCCTTTCCCTGCATTAACAGCAACACCCACATTCAAAAGACTCAATAGTTTATTTAAGTTACTGTGAGCATATGGAAAATCCTTGAATCACCCACACACAAATATAGATAGTAAAGTATGTAGGAGAGATCTCAAATCCCAGTATAAAGCAGAGAGGAGCAAGGGTGGAACAGAAAATTAACAGCCATGATAATATTCACCATAATGTTATTTTTATTTGCAATTTTTAAAAAAGTAGCCGCAACTGTAAATGTTTGTTTACCTGACTCTCAAACTCAAATGAATGTTCTCCCTCTCTTTAACAGAGGAGTATGATGCTAGGAATATATTCCTTCCCTAAAGAAGCATGATTGTTTGGAAAAGAAGGTTGAATTTTGTAGTTCCAAGACCTGAGTTTAAGTATCGGCTCTGAAAATATTAAGGCAAATAACCCTAGGTAAGACATTTAATTTTTCTGTGTCTGTTTTTTCTACAAAACATGGGCTGACTAATCCTTGATAAGCATTACAAATTTAATCAATAACAATTAGGCTTACAAAATTGTTTTATGTAGGCTTTTTTCCCCTCATTTGATCTTCCTTACAACTTAAAGAGATAAGTGCTATTATTTTATCCATTTTGTAGAAGGGTAATAGAGGCAAAATTACATCTTCAGGGACACACAGTAAATAAGTTTCCAAGGCAGGATTCAAATCAGGTCTTCCAGACTCCAAATCAAGAATGCTGTCTGCTCTAGTATTGAACTCCCTTCATCCTTATAGGACTATTATAAAAATAATTCTGTAAATTTTAAAGTGCTATATAAATATGGGCTATTATTATACATTCAAACTAGAAATCAATTCATATATTCACTTATTCAATAAATATTTTACAAAAACAATAACAAAAAAATCATCACAGGCCAGTGGGAAGAGAATTTCATTTTGAGTCAATGAAAAAGATTTGAATATTAGCTCTACTGTTATTACTAACTATGCTACCTTGGACAGAGTCTGATGTTCTTCTGGTCTCCTTCTACTGCCTCTGTAAAATGAGGGGAGTTAGAGAAGTTAGGGTTATTTAAAGCTAATTTTGAATCTTGTGACATCATTGGACTATCATAGACTTAGATTTGGAAGGGATCTGAGAGGTAATTGAATCCAATAATTTCATTTACAGATAAGGAAATTTAGGCTGAAGGAAATTCAATGACTATCATTGAGTGTCTGAAGCAGAATTAAAACATGTTTTTCTGAATCTGTTTAGTGCTCTATTCACTGGGCTATCTTGCTACCTATTCTCTTAAATGGTATACAAATACATTTTGATTATTATACCTATGAATATAAATTCTTCAAAAATATATCAAGCACTTTGTTAGACCTAGAAACTTCAACAGTTCCTATCTTCAGGAAAATTTCTTTCTTTTTTTTTTTTTTAAGTCACAGCCACTCTGACTTGATTAGGTCACTAAATTCTTCATGTTCTGTCTCCTCCATTTATAAATTGTATTTCTTGGGTAAAATATTTTTTCTATTTCCTCCTTTATAAAATAGGAACACTAACAATACCAGCCACCAACAATACCATAAAATACATAGAGTCATTTTGTTTATTCAATGAATCATAAAACATTTAATTTTTTAAAATGATGAGTTGGTCAATTTTCATTTTTATTTTTTTTGAGAGGTAATTGGAATTAAATGACTTGCACAGAGTCACTCATCTAGTAGGGTTAAGTATCTGAGAACAGATTTGAACTCAGGTCCTCCTCAATCTAGGGCTGGTTCTCTATCACTGAGCCCCTCATAAAGCATATTTAATGATATGATCCTATATATATATATATATATATATATATATATATATATATATATATATATATATATATGTTGTTATATATATATATGTTGTTATAATGTTTTTATTACTATTATTTGTGAAACACTATTCAGAAGCTATGTCACACTCAAAAATAAATAAAGCATCATTCCTATTCTTTAGGAATTTTTACTCTTATAGAGCAGGAATATAAAAAATGAATATCATGATTTGGTGAAAAAAAATCCCACAACTCAAGATTTGGAGACAGAAGACTGGAGTAAATACAACTTATAAGACCTTGGTTAGTTGATTTCCAAGTTTTCTTTGATATTTATTGATAAAAGAGTGTTATCCCCTTTAATCTTGAAATCCTAAGGCTCCATATTCTGAGCAACATCTTAGCCTTCCTTTCTCTTATCTTAAAAGGAACATTTTAGATTTATAGTTAAATATTTAAATTCACACAATTTCAACATTAAACATTACTAGGATTTTGAAAATATATGTTTTTTGTTTGTTTGTTTGTTTGATTTTTTACTTTAATGAAGCTAGTCACCTAAGCCAGAAGGAATTCATAGGTCAATTGGTAAAATGGTCATTGGTGTGCAGTGAATGAGAAAGAAATCAGATTTCACCAGGTAAAAAGGTTTAGTGAAGTAGAATATTGAAATCTCCCTGAACTTTCTTGCCTCAAGTATTTTGGGTAGTCTTGATTCGTAAGAGGTAACAATGTGCCTGCCATAACTGCACAACTGCTGTCTGAGCATTCTAAGGTTCCATGGTGTGTGTAACTTGATGAAATGCAGATTTAATGAATGATGTGAAGAGTGGGAAATTTTAGAGTAACCTCTAAGGGAAAAAAAAAAGCAACTTCTTGGCACTATAAGTCAATTGATTATGGAATAGCTCCCCAAGTGTCAGCAGAGATGTCACTTCAAACACTGAAAATTAGAACCAATAGGTACTTCAGCCTGTCTATTGAATTACACAATACAACCAAGGGAATCCTTAAGAAGTCATCTCATTCTTCTTTTGCTTCTGGGTAGAGCGGCACACCAAACATCCCAAAAAGTTAGGTGCCTCTTTTATTTTTAAAGTTAATTCCTTTTCACTTGCATGAGGTTTTTCTATAAATAGGACTAGATTTGGAAGGAGGGCAGAATGGCATGTAAAAAGAGTCATGGAATATCAGAATATCAGAATTTCAGAGTTGGAAGGTGCTTTAGCAACTTAATAAGTGTGTAAGGCTGGATTTGAACTCATCTTGCTCATGCTCCTCTATTCACACTTATCCCAAACCTAAATCTATAACAGAATGTGAATAAGATGAATTTTGAAAGAGAGAGCCCAGTTTATCTATTATTTCCTTGAGGTCGGTAACAGTTACAATATATTTATATTTTCACTAAGGGTAGAATTTGGTGTCTAGAACTTAAGAGGAATTCAGGGAAGACTAGAATTCTGTTGTGAGTTTGTTGAGCCCTGTTCAGGTCTATTCATTTATCATGGGTATCCATCTGTCACTTAATTCTCTTCTGTAGTGTATTAAAAATTACATAGGTAGAAAGTGGTAGAGCCATGATTTGAAGAATTAACATTTGTTAATCACCTGTGCCAAATGCTAAGGATAAAAAGGAGGCAAAAATAGTCCTTTATGACCTCTAGGAGCTTATAATTTAATGAGGTACTTTGCCCAAAAGAAACAAAAATACCCTCTTCACTATATCATGCTATCTTATTAGCACATATCATTCTTTTGACTGTTTTCTAAGTCAACAGTATTAATGTCTACATGAGGGGAAGAAAGACAAAGTGAAGAAGAAATCATTAACCTCTGACATGTATTTGCTGTGTGAATGGTAAAGTTTGCTACTCTCAATCAAAAGGTAAATTTCTAAGACATTAAGTTACCCATAAATCAGTGGAGTAGTTTCCATATTATAAGACAACTGAGATTCATAGAATATAAGTTACTTATTTCCATGTCTCACAAAATTAGGAAGCAAATAACAAAAATAATTTTAGAGGTCATTATTCTAAGCATTTGTTGTTAATCCTTTGAATAGGATGAATGGCATCACAGAATGATGTTTTGACTGATGTGTTAATTGAATTTAAGTGAGGCAGAATTGCACAAAGACATTTTTCTCACTCTGTCTTCCAGAATCATCAAAGTCCAACAGCAAGACAAAAGTCACCAGGATGCAGTGGATGACTTTGGGATCATCAATGTCCAACCAAGTCCTAAGTGTTACACATGCCAACTTCAGCTATCTTCATAGCCATTAGACAAATTGTTCTCATACTTGGGGTAGGCACTCCCTAATATCACCATGAATTTGAGGCTTTTCAGCTATTCTTTACCTGGTTTAGTCCATCTGCCAAGTAAAGAGTTTCTTTCTTCAGTTAATTTCTGTACTTTCTTTTCAAAGGTGTTGACTTTCTCCAAAAAAACTTTCATACTCTCCTATAAAACTCTCATTTCTTTTCCCCCATTTGTTCTCTTTTAAGATCCTTTTTGAATCCTTTCAAGAAAGCCTTTTGAGTTGGATACCAGTTTATATCCTGCTTTGAAGATTCACTTCAATGCATTATGCCTTTGTTGTACTCTTCTGGGTTTGTGTTCTGATTTTCCATGTCTCCATAGCATTTCTCTATGGTGAGAGCTCTTTTTTGCTTATTTTACAAGATTGAGATATACTTCTAAGACACAGTGGAGATTGTCCCAGGCTTTCTCTAAAGGACAACAGGGGCTTCTCACTGACTATTCTGAGGCTTGTTGTGCTGTATGTTTCCTCACTACAGTGGGTGAGTCTGACCTAATCCTATATTTTATGCTGGGGTTCAGGACCTCACAATTTCAGGCCCACTTTTGCATTGTGGTCTCACAGCTGCTCTACAGATTCAATGACTTTTTGAAGTAGGATAGAGCAGCCATCATAGCTGTTTTTTGAATAAGAGCTTCCTGTTAGATTTCCTGTCTGATTCTCCTGGTCCCAGGCCTTTCCTTGCTAGTCTCCATGCAGTGAGCCTGTGCTGGGCCATATTTCCCCTTGCCCAATTGAGACTAACATCTTATATTTTCCAAGACATCTTGGACTGGAAAATCATTATGCTCCAAATGTCTGTGGCTAATGTTAATTCTGATTACCTGTGTAATTTTGGAAAAGTCATTTAAAGTCAATAAAACAAAAGAATTGGACCATTTTTATGCTAGGGTTTTTCTAACTCTAAACATATCATCGTAAGTAGATTAAAGTTCTTGTTAATCATAGTGACATATTTGTATAATTTTTTATTATTTCCATTGTGGTAAAGTTGTAAGTGTTCAAGACTGTATCTTAAAGATATGTATATCTTTGCTAAGTCTTGAATGTTATTGTGGGCAAATCCTAGGGAGCCTTGTGTGTGTGGGGGAGGTTGAAGACACTTCACAAATATTTAATAATTGATTTATTTGATTTTCTGAAAGGATTTTGCAATTTTATTCAATTCATTCAGTCATTTTTCAAGATCATGTCTACACACATATTGTAATAGATATGTTAAATATGCATCATTTGCACATTTCTTCTTACTTCCTTTGGGAATAACCTCACATTAGGACATTTAGAAATTGAGTACTATTGTGCTTTTCCCTCCAAATTGAAAATGCTCTCGAATACAACTTTTTCATTAAAGACCTTTTTAAAAAAGATATTGGTTTTCAAGGAAATAGTAGTTTACTCTGAAAAGTTCCTCATTTAAGGCATTTTACAAAATTAAGCTTTTGTTATTTGTAAAAAAAAAATCACATTTTAGTTGATGTATTTAAAGCATTCTTAAAATATTTAAGAATTTCATTATTTGATCTTTGCATTAAGACAAAATGGAACTAATTGAATTCTAGCATAGATTTTTGTATGTGACTTGTCATTTATAGTCAAGCTAAGTTTATATTTGTTGTAGATGAATTTTTTTATCATTTATTACTCAGAATTTCTATCTCCATGCTTTACATATTTGATGAAATTTCACCTCTTTCATAAAGCCTTCTTGTATTTTAAACTATTTGTCTACATTATATTCAATACTTTCCCCCCAGAACTTTTAAAATGGACTGTTAATTATAAACATTACAGTGGTAACAATGGCAATGATCAATTATTTTAATTTAGATTATGTAGTATCTTTGAGTTAACAATTTCATTTCTTCATAACACTTTGATAAGGAGCTAGATAATCATGTAATAGTTGTCTTTTTGTGTTTTACTAAATATTGCTTTATTTCCCCTATTAAATATTATGCTCCATGAGGGTATATGAATACTTTACACAGAGTATGCAGTTAATAAATATTAGATGAAATTATTGAAAAAAAGCTACATTATATCTAAACTTGGTAGCTTCCTTGGACCTCAGCATGGATCTTTATGCAAAATAGATATTTTATAAATATTCTTTAAATGAAAGTATTAAAATTAGGGTAAAATGTGATTAAATAATTTCACACTGGGACTATATAGAATAATCAATGACTTTACCAGTTTCTTTTAACAAATGTTAATTCTCTTGTTAAAAGTAACATTTTAGTTAAATCTACATAGAAAAAAAGAATATTATACAGAAAATAACATGGGGCTTAGATTAACTGAGTTCCATTTTAGGTATTCCTTTCATTCATCACTCTAAATGATGTATTGTTAGCACTAGTCAGAGAGATAGAAAACACATTTTTTACATATGACATCTTTTCTAGGATCCCTAACCTTTTAAATCATGTTATTTCTTAACTTTAAAATGTGGGCTTAAATTTACTAGCTTGGAGGAAGTATCACTTAAAATTATATTTGTAAAGAGCTTTTTAAATCTTAAAATGTTTAGAAAAGTTAGCCATTTTCTCTTTATGCACACTCTACATAGTATCTTTGTACATAGTATATACTTAAGGAATATTTTGTGATTGGATTGTGTATATAAACATATATATATATATATATATATATATATACATATATATGCATGTATATATATATACATACATACATACATACATATACACACATACATACATACACATGTATACATACATGTATATACATACATACATATACACACATACATACATACACATATATACATACATGTATATACATATATATATATATATATATACATATACATATATACATATATACATATACATGTATATCCAACCAAATAAGCAAACATGCTCATGGGCCATACATACACATATATACCTACTTCTAGACATCAGTATAATTTGTATCTATAGGCCCAACCTATGCAGAATTGATTGTTATATTTCCCATATGACTATTAGGTTTGGCCTATAGAGTTAAAGCTATAGTCTATAGCTTTGACCTAAACTCAAGAAGTCAAAACTAGGCAGATGATCAAAGATGGGGAGAATCCATCCTGCTAAAATATATTAGTTACTTTTCAAACCAACTTAGATAACTCTGAGATTCATTTATTGAACATACTTCCTTTCTTCCTATCTTTTAGAAGTAGCCCTATGAACCTGAGTTTTAAATGGTGATCTTAGCAATAATGTATTGCTTGTTCTTTAATGTCAGTATTGGTGATTTAGTGATTAATTATCTGACTGCTGTGTAGTGCTTAAAATAATCTAAATGCACCAAGTAAATTAGTTGATTGGGAGGAAAGTCTGTCATGCAAATTCATGAAATACAGAGCATGGTTGTCACACTCATCCCTGACAATCTAAGTGGGTCACCAGAGTGGCTGGCCCCTGTTAATTTATTTTCTCAGATGCGCCATGCATATTCATGACATCCTGCTGTTTGTCTGTCACCTCAAAGAAACTCTCTTTATCTCCAGAATCATAATTAACAGAAAATATGCACATTTAGACCAAGAAGAGGAGTGGCTAAGAGAGTTATCAGTCTGTGTGTGTGTGTGTGTGTGTGTGTGTGTGTGTGTGTGCGCGTGTGTGCGCGTATGTGTGTGTGTGTGTTTTCAGAATTTCTTGTGGATTGGAAACAGCAATTATGGACCCATATGGTAGTTTTTAAATGTGATTTTTGTTTCTGTTAACGTACATTGATCCTAGGAAAATGCAATTTTAGAGGGAAATACATGTATTCATTCATTAAAGTTTGATGGCATGCTACCCTGCCAAGCATTCTATTCTAATCACCCTCAAAATAAATGTAGATTATGCCAAATAAATAAATATAAATACACACATATGTGCACTACAGCACATGAGAGTCCACAGCTTATCCATCACCCATGATTAATGCTGAAAGGATCATGACATAGCTGCAACTATCATAACAAAACCAGGGCAAGGGGCCCTGTCAAACACTATTTTTTCACTTGGGCATTTTGCGTCCCTGGGAATACAATGTGTTTCATTAGCTAAGAGATATAAGATGGCATAATCATTCCAGCCAACATTGTTGCACCTTGCTCAGGTAGCCTAAAGGACTAAGATCAACAGTTTCACGTCCCCTATGAAAAAGAATGTAGGGGAAGAATATCCACATGTTCCTTCTGACTCTAATATTCTATAATTTAATTTCTATTACTTTAGTAATGACATATTTGTTTACTCATTAATCAGTTAATTTGTTTATTTAATCTTTTATAATTTCTTATTTGGCTGTGAGTAATTATTGTGTATATATATATATATATATATATATATATATATATATATATATATATATATATATATATGCTTTTTATTTATAAAAGGAGATTTGCCTTTGCCTTTTTTTTTTTTTTTGGTAGAATTTCAATTCAAAATACTCATGTGAAAAGGCACAAAGTAGTATTTTTCTATCGAAAGCAATGACTTGCATTCAATATCCTGAGATTCAAAAGTAAAATAATTAATGAGAAATAGTGACATGACTTCACTCCTCTAAGGCAGTATAGACTATTCAGAGATTTGGAGAACTAGAAGGAGAAAGGCTTTCCTATTTGATCATTTGACATGTACAAAGCAAAGAATTAACTGTATTGGCAATATTTGTGTCCAGACTATACTGATTGATTTAATATTCTGATTGGATGAGCAGCCAAGGTTTAACGGCTGTTAACTTTTTGGCAAGAAGTGCTGAGAGGGCGATAATGAGATTAACATTCAGAGAACTCGATTTGCTTTTTTCTACTGGATTTAATTATTACTTTGACATCAAATCATATTCACTATGGGTTCTTTCCATAGTACCCTTCTTCATTCATATCTGTGAGTGCTATGAAATGTGGTTTTGAGGAAGTCTATGTAATAGGAGACCTCAATAAATGGTTTTCCATAAGATTTGGAAGAAGTATGCAATCAAGCTACAGAATGGAAATGCTGGAATAAATCCCAAAATACTTGGGAGTAAATCAAGTATTTTGACTCTAATTTGGGTTTTTTATACCCTTATTATAGAAAATAATGAATCTAATATTTTGGCTATATAAGAAGCAAATGCTATTTTGTCATTTAAAATTAATTCAATTTAATAAACACTTATAAATTATATTACTAGATAGTATTGATGTAAAGTAATCAAACAAAAGCCCTTGCCCTCAAGCAGGTTATCATCTACTGGGGTTATATACTATCTGCATAAGAAAATATATACACAATGCATAAGATGTGATTCCCAAAAGCATCTGTACTGGTATCCTTGCTGGAAGTGGGTACAGGCAGGGTATCTGAAAAGACCTTATGCAGGAAGAAACACCTGACCTATTCTCTAAAGGAAACTAATGGTACATTCTAGGACAACAGATTATTATGAAGGTTTAATAAAAAAAAATAATGAGGGTTTTGGATAGAATGATGGAGATTTTGCTCATAAGTGTTGTTGGTCATATTCTAATTTGAGTTCTCTCATATATCATTTTGTTTGAAGCACTTTTATACACTTATCATTCATCTTCCAGCTTCTAGCCACTATGAAAAGGGCTGCCATAAACATTTTGGCACATACAGGTCCCTTTCCCTTCTTTAGTATTTCCTTGGGATATAAGCCCAGTAGTAGCACTGCAGGGTCAAAGGGTATGCACATTTTGATAACTTTTGGGGCATAATTCCAGATTGCTCTCCAGAATAGTTGGATTCTTTCACAACTCCACCAACAATGCATCAGTGTCCCAGTTTTCCCACATCCCCTCCAACATTCATTGTTATTTGTTCCTGTCATCTTAGCCAATCTGACAGATGTATAATGATATCTTAGAGTTGTCTTAATTTGCATTTCTCTGATCAATAATGATTTGGAACACTTTCATATGAGTGGAAATAGTTTTAATTTCATCATCTGAAATTGTCTGTTTATATCCTTTGACCATTTATCAACTGAAGAATGGCTTGATTTCTTATAAATTAAAGTCAATTCTCTGTATATTTTGGAGATGAGGCCTTTATCAGAACATTTAACTGAAAAATGTTTTCCCAATTTGTTACTTCCCTTCTAATCTTGTTTGCATTAGTTTTGTTTGTGCAGAAACTTTTTAATTTGGTGTAATCAGAATTTTCCATTTTGTGATCAATAATGGTCTCTCGTTCTCCCTTGGACACAAACTCCTTCCTCCTCCACAAGTCTGAGAGGTAAACCATCCCATGTTCCTCCAATTTATTTATGATTTCGTTCTTTATGCCTAAATCTTGGACCCATTTTGATTTTATCTTAGTATGTGGTGTTAGATGTGGGTCCATGCCTAGTTTCTGCCATACTAATTGCCAGTTTTCCCAGCAATTTTTGTCAAATAATGAATTCTTATGCCAAAATTTGGGATCTTTGGGTTTGTCAAACACTAGATTGCTATTTTTATTCACTATCTTGCCCTGTGAACCTAACCTATGCTACTGATCAACTAGTCTATTTCTTAGCCAATACCAAATGGTTTTGGTGATTGTTGCTTTATAATACAGTTTTAGATCAGGTACAGCTAGACCACCTTCATTTAATTTTTTTATTACTTCCCTTGAATTTCTCGACCTTTTGTTGTTCATATGAATTCTGTTATTTTTTCTAGGTCATTAAAATAGTTTCTTGGGAGTCTGATTGGTATAGCACTAAATAAATAGATTAGTTTGGGGAGTATTGTCATCTTTATTATATTCGCTCGGCCTATCCAAGAGCACTGAATGTCTTTCCAATTATTTAAATCTGACTTTATTTTTGTGGCAAGTGTTTTGTAATTTTGCTCATACAATTCCTTACCCTCCTTTGGTAGATATATTCCCAAATATTTTATACTATCGACTGTCATTTTGAATGGGATTTCTCTTTTTATCTCTTGCTGTTGGATTGTGTTGGTAATGTATAAAAATGCTGAGCATTTATGTGGATTTATTTTGTATCCTGAAACTTTGCTAAAATTCTGAATTATTTCTAATAGCTTTTTAGCAGAGTCTTTGGGGTTCTCTAAGTCTACCATCATTTCATCTGCAAAGAGTGATAATTTGATTTCCTCATTTCCTACTCTAATTCCTTGAATCTCTTTCTCGGCTCTTATTGCCAAGGCTAGAGTTTCTAGTACTATATTGAATAGTAATGGTGATAGTGGACAACCTTGTTTCATAGGAGAGACAATCTAAGGGTTATTGGACTTCCTGAAAACCTTGATGAAAAAAAAAAAAAAAAAGGGCTCAGGTATCATCTTTCAGGAAATCATTAATGAAAACTGCCCTGGTGTCCTATGACCAAAAAGTAAAGTAGCCAGTGAAAGAGTTACTGATTACTTCCTGAAAGAGTCCCAAAAATGAAATCTCAAAGGAATATAGTAGCTAAATTTCAGAATTATCAAATCAAAGAAAAAAATATTGCAGGCAGCCAGAAAGAAACAATTCAAATATTGAAGATCTCCAGTAAAATGGAAGTCATTACTACCACCAGGCACCCCTTTTCACTTTTGGATAACTGCTATTTTAGTGGATATATTCCTTTTTATATCAAAGCCTACATTTCCCCTTTCAAATTTTCACTTATTTTCTTGAGAATCTGAGAGGTATCATATCAAGATGGACCTGTGCAATTTTGCAAAAGAGGATAGAACCTGGAATGTTGCATTGAAGTTGTAAAGGGCTAGTTTAAGTTGGATGGAAGGGAAAATTTTCTACTAATAACTTTCCAGGGAGCGGAGCCAAGATGGTGGAGAAGCCACCCATGACTTTCTAAGCTTTCTCATTCCCTCACTACCAACTATTTAATTCAGCCTCAAAAATAGCACTTGACTGGTAAAACCCACAAAGAGATTAGAAGTATAACAACTTACCAACAGAAGAGAATCTGGAATTTCATCAGAAAAGGTCTGTCCTGAGGGGCAGGAAAAGTCCAGTGTGGACAGTGATAGAACTAGGCTAGCATATTGGGCAGATTGGGCTGTGGAGGCCTCTGGGGTTAGAAAAACTACAGATACAGTTGACTCTGACATAGGCTGATTGCTCTACTCTGTTTGCAAAAAAGCATATCAGCAGATAAATCAAAGCCACTTTTAAAAATGCCAGAACTTATAGTCTGCCCACTGACAACTGGAAGTGACTCAGCACAGATCACAGTACAGCTGTACAGCCACATTCTGCTGTCCCAGGGCTTTTACTTGAGGCCGTTAAGAACCTGCAAGGCAGGGAGACACAGCCTGGGGCAGCCTCTAATATGCACAGTGAGGGGCTCGGCCTGAGGGAGTGAACTTCCACAGCAGTGAAATTTACACAGCAATGACTGTGCACCGTAAGAGCACTGTCTGTGTACTGGGGCTATTCACTGGTCATCTGCTAATATCCACAACCCCATGGTGGGCTTTGGCCTGGAGGTGTGACACTTTCACTGTTCAACCTCTAGCCTCAGGGCAGTCACTAGGCCACA
Organism: Sminthopsis crassicaudata; assembly: GCF_048593235.1. Taxonomy (NCBI): domain Eukaryota; kingdom Metazoa; phylum Chordata; class Mammalia; order Dasyuromorphia; family Dasyuridae; genus Sminthopsis; species Sminthopsis crassicaudata. The sequence goes on along the minus strand of NC_133618.1, from coordinate 199,585,258 downwards.
CAGTGGGGGCTCTTCACTGGGCACTTCCACAGCTCAGCCCATGCTAACCAGCTCTGGATCACTTCCGGTGAGGGGGGAAAACCCTCTCCCAGAGCTCTCTCATACCTTTGCAGCCCATTCACAAGGGAGGTGCCACCATATACCTATCCCTGTTCTGTAGAGGAAGCTGGTAACTTCCTTGCCCTGAAGGCAGACACTATAGGTTTTTTAAAATGAGTAAAAAAAGAAAATTAAAAGGACAATTGATAGCTTCTATATGAAAGCAAGCAGGTTTGCAACCCCAAGGACACTAATAGCAGAGAGTCTCCAGATAAAACCTGAAGGGAAATGTAACCTGGTCCCTATCACATAACTCTCTCCTAGAAGAGACTATTAACTTAAAATAGAGTTAGAAGAAAAATTGGGAAGGGAAAGGGAAGCTATGCAAGAGAGTAACAATGTCCTGAAATGTGAATTGGAAAAGATAAAGACTTTCCAGTAAGTGCAGGGAAACAAAATTTGTGAATTGGAAAAGGTTAAAAAATCACTGGAAAGTAGGATTTGTGAATTGGAAAAGATAAAAATTCCCAAGAAAGTAGCAATTTTTAATTGGAAAAAGAAAATAACTCACTAAAAAAAATAATTAGTGAAATGTAAAAAAGAACTTCCATCTAGCAAAACAACTCACTGAAAAACTCAATTGGACATATGCAAAAATAAGTAAAAAAATGAATAAAGATAATAACTCACTAAAAGTCAGAAATGAACAAACAGAAATGATTAATTCATTGAGACACCAAAATCAGTCAAGCAAAACCAAAAAAAAAAATGAAAAACTGGAGAAAAATGTCAAATATTTATTTGCAAAAGTGACAGACCTGGAAAATAGCTCTAAGAGGGATAATATGAGGATTATTGGTCCTTTTGAAAATTATGATGAAAAAAAAGAGCCTAGATTCTATTTTACAGAATATCATCAAAGAGAACTGCCTAGAAGTAACAGAACCAGAAGGTAAAATAGGCATTGAAAAAATTCATCAAACACCTTCTGAAAAAAAAACATAAAAAAAAAAATTCCATGGAATATTGTTCCCAAACTTCAAAACTATCAAACTAAGGAAAAAAATATTACAAGCAGCCAGGAAAAACAATTCAAATACTGAGATACCACAGTAAAGCTCACTCAAGATCTGGCTGCCTCCACATTAAAGGATCGAAGGGCCTGGAATCTGATATTCCAAAAGGGAAAAAAAAAAAAAGAAAAAAAAAAAAACTTGGAATATAGCCAAGAATAAACTACCCAGCTAAGTTTAGCATTTTCTTCCATGGAAGAAGATGGAAATTTAATGAAATAGATGAATTCCATTTGTTTCTAAGACAAAAACCAGATCTAAACAAACAAAAAAAAACCTTGATCTCCATTCATAGGGCTCATGAGAAGCAGAAAAAGGTAAAAAGACCTCTTGAGAACTGTATTTCTGTTGTGGATATACATAAAGTCCACATGTATAATTTGATTTTACTGATATAACATAAAAAAGGGAAGTAGAAAAGGAAAGGAAATAGTGTCAGAAAAAGAGAAAAGGGATGATATAAAAAGCGAAACTACATCCCAGGAAGAGGAAAAGAAAACTTTTTACATATGAGGGAATTTAAAGAGGGAGAGGAACATTGTGTGAATCATACTCTCATCAGAATTGGCTTAAAGAGAAAATAACTGACATATTTGTTATAGAGAGAATTCTTTCTCACCTTATTAAAAAGGTGGAGAGGAAAAGCGAAAAGGAAAATAGTAATAAGGGAATGGTACAAGAAAAAAGAAGGGATTTAATGGGAGCAGGGAGAGATACTAAAGAGAGAAGGCTGTGTGATGTAAGTGGCGCCTATAACTTTAATACTGGGGAAGGGGTTCGGGGGGGCAAGGGGAAAAAAAGCATAATGTGGGGATAAAATGATGACAGGAAATTCAAATTAGTAATTCTAACTGTAACTGTGAATGGGATGAACTTTCCAATTAAGCCAAGGTGGATAGCAGACTGGATCAAAAATCCTGACCCTACAATATGCTGTTTACAATAAACACATTTAAAGCAGGGAGATACATACAGAGTTAAAGTAAAATGCTGGAGCAGAATCTATTATGCTTCAGGTGAAGTTAAAAACAAAACAAACAAAAAAAAAAAGCAGGGGTAACCATCCTGATCTCAGATCAAAAAAAAGCAAAAATTGATCTAATTAAAAGAGATAAGGAAGGAAATTATATCCTGCTAAAGGGTAGCATAGACAATAAAGCAATATCAATGCTAAACATATATGAACCAAGTGTTATAACATCTAATTTCCTAAAAGAGAAGCTAAGAGAGTTGCAAGAAGAAATAGACAATCCACATAAATCCTCAGCATTTTTATATATTACCAACACAATCCAACAGCAAGAGATACAAAGAGAAATTCCATTCAAAATAACGGTCGAGAATATAAAATATTTATGAATATATCTACCAAAGGAGAGTAAGGAATTATATGAACAAAATTACAAAACACTTGCACAAAAATAAAGTCAGATTTAAATAATTGGAAAGACATTCAGTGCTCTTGGATAGGCTGAGCGAATATAATTAAGATGACAATACTCCCTAAACTAATCTATTGATTTATTGCTATACCAATCAGACTTCCAAGAAACTATTTTAATGACCTAGAAAAAATAACAACAGAATTCACATGGAACAACAAAAGGTCGAGAAATTCAAGGGAAGTAATGAAAAAAAAAAATAAGTGAAGCTAGTCTAGCTGTACCTGATCTAGAACTGTATTATAAAGCAACAGTCACCAAAACCATTTGGTATTGGCTAAGAAGTAGACTAGTTGATCAGTAGCATAGGTTAGGTTCACAGGGCAAGATAGTGAATAAAAATAGCAATCTAGTGTTTGACAAACCCAAATATCCCAAATTTTGGGATAAGAATTCATTATTTGACAAAAATTGCTGGGAAAACTGGCAATTAGTATGGCAGAAACTAGGCATGGACCCACATCTAACACCACATACTAAGATAAAATCAAAATGGGTCCAAGATTTAGGCATAAAGAACGAAATCATAAATAAATTGGAGGAACATGGGATGGTTTACCTCTCAGACTTGTGGAGGAGGAAGGAGTTTGTGTCCAAGGGAGGACTAGAGACCATTATTGATCACAAATGGAAAATTTTGGTTACACCAAATTAAAAAGTTTCTGCACAAACACAACTAATGCAAACAAGATTAGAAGGGAAGTAACAAATTGGTCAAACATTTTTACAGTTAAAGGTTCTGATAAAGGCCTCATCTCCAAAATATACAGAGAATTGACTTTAATTTATAAGAAATCAAGCCATTCTTCAGTTGATAAATGGTCAAAGGATATGAACAGACAATTTTCAGATGATGAAATTAAAACTATTTCCACTCATATGAAAAGAGTGTTCCAAATCACTATTGATCAGAGAAATGCAAATTAATACTGAGATATCATTACACACCTGTAAGATTGGCAAAGAAGACTGGAACAAATAACTATGAATGTTGGAGGGGCTGTGGGAAATCTTGGACACTGATGCATTGTTGGTGGAGTTGTGAAAGAATCCAACCATTCTGGAGAGCAATCTGGAATTATGCCCAAAAAGTTATCAAAATGTGCATACCCTTTGACCCTGCAGTGCTACTACTGGGCTTATATCCCAAGGAAATACTAAAGAAGGGAAAGGGACCTGTATGTGCCAAAATGTTTATGGCAGCCCTTTTCATAGTGGCTAGAAGCTGGAAGATGAATGGATGTCCATCAATTGGAGAATGGTTGGGTAAATTATGGTATATGAATGTTATGGAATATTATTGTTCTGTAAGAAATGACCAACAGGAGGAATACAGAGAGGCTTGGAGAGACTTACATCAACTGATGCTAAGTGAAAAGAGCAGAACCAGAAGATCATTATACTCTTCAACAATGATACTGTACGAGGATGTATTCTGATGGAAGTGGATATCTTCAACATAGAGAAGAGCTAATCCAATTCCAATTGATCAATGATGGACAGAATCAGCTACATCCAGAAAAGGAACACTGGGAAATGAGTGTAAATTGTTAGTTTTACCTTCTGAATAAAATTCTTCCTGTGCAACAAGAAATTCGGTTATATACACATATGTTGTATCTATAATATATTATAATATATTTAACATGTATAAAACTGCCTGCCATTTGGGGAAGGGGGTTGGGGGAGGAAGGGAAAAATCTTAACAAAATTAAGTGCAAGGGATAATGTTGTAAAAAATTACCCATGCATATGTACTGTCAAAAATAAAGTTATAATTATAAAATAAAATAAAAAAAAGAAGAAGAAATAGACAGCAAAATTACAATAGTGGGAAAACTCAACCTTGCACTCTCAGAATTAAATAAATCAAACCAAAAAAACAAATAAGAAATAAATTAAAGAGATAAATGGAATATTAGAAAATTTAGGTATGATAGATCTTTGGAGAAACCTGAATAGTGAAAGAAAGGAGTATACTTTCTTCTCTCAGTTCATGGAATCTATACAACAATTAAGCATATTTTAGGACATAAATATCTCAAAATTAAATGCAGGAAGTCAGAAATAGTAAATGCTTTCTTTTCAGATCATGATGCAATAAAAACTACATTCAACAATAAGTTAGAAGTAATTAGACCAAAAAGTAATTGGAAACTAAATAATTACATCTTAAAGAATGATTGGGTGAAACAGCAAATTATAGAAACAATTAATAATTTCACTCAAGATAATGACAATGATGAGACATCATACCAAAATTTGTGGGATGAAGCTAAAGTGGTAATAAGGGGAAATTGTATATCTTTAGTCTTACTTGAATAAAATAGAGAAAGAAGATTAGTGAATTGGGCTTACAACTTAAAAAGCTAGAAAAAGACCAAATTATAAACCTCCAATCAAATATTAAACTTGAAATTCTAAAATTAAAAAGAGAATTTAATAACATTAAAAGTTAAAAAAAAACTAATCAATAAAACTAAAAGTTCGTTTTTTGAAAAAAAAAACAGTAAAAGAGATAAACCTTTGGTAAATCTGATTAGAAAAAAAAGAGAGAAAAATCAAATTGTTAGTCTTAAAAATGAAAAGGGGGAACTTTCCACCAATGAAGAGGAAATTAGAGGAATAATAAGGAGATACTTTGCCCAACTTTATGCCAAAAAATTTGATAACCTAAGTGAAATGGATGACTACCTCCAAAAATATAGGCTTCCCAGATTAACAAAGGAGGAAATCAATTGCTTAAATAGTCCCATTTCAGCAAATGAAATAGAACGAGCTATTAATCAGTTCCCTAAAAAAAAAAAAAAAAAAGAAAAGAAAACTACAGGATCACATGGATTTATATGAGAATTCTACCAAACATTCAAAGAACAATTAGCCCCAATGTTATATAAACTATTAGAAAAAATAGTGAATGAAGGAGTCCTACCAAACTCCTTTTATGACACAGATATTGTACTAATACCCAAACCAGGTAGGTTGAAAACAGAAAAAAAAAAACTATAGACCAATATCCTTAATGAATATTGATGCTAAAATCTTAAATAACATATTAGCAAAAAGACTACAGAAAATCATCCCCATGATAATACACAATGATCAAGTAGGATTTATACCAGGAATACAGGGCTGGTTTAATATTAGGAAAACTATTAGTATAATTGACCACATTAATAACCAAATTAATAAAAAACCATATGATCATCTCAATAGATACTGAACAAACATTTGATAAAATCCAACATCCATTCCTATTAAAAACAGTTGAGATAGGAATAAATGCACTTTTTGTTAAAATAATCAGTATCCTCTACTTAAAACTATCAGTAAGCATCATATGCAATGGGGATAAATTGCAACCATTCCCAATAAGATCAGGAGTGAAACAAGGTTGCCTTCTATTACAATTACTATTCAATATTGTATTAGAAATTAGAGCTTTGGCAATAAGAGTTGAGAAAGAGATGAAAGGAATTAGAGTAGGCAGTGAGGAAACTAAATTATCACTCTTTTGCTGATGGTGTGATGGTATACTTAGAGAACTCCCAAGATTCTACAAAAAAGCTATTAGAAATAATCCACACCTTTAGCAAAGTTGCAGGATACAAAATAACCCCATACATAGCATCAGCATTCTTATATATCACTAATAAAATCCAATAGTTACACTTAGAAAGAGAAATTCCATGTAAAGTAACTACTGATAGTATAAAACATTTAGGAATCTATCTGCCAAAGGAAAATCAGAAGCTGTATGAACAAAACTACAGAACATTGTCCACACAAATTAAGTCTAATCTAGCCAAATTGGAAAAATATTAAATGCCCTTGAATGGGGCCAGCGAATATAATAAAGATGACAATACTACCTAAACTAATCTATTTATTTAGCGCTATACCAATGAGACTCCCAAGAAGCTATTTTAATGACCTAGAAAAAAAATTCATATGGAAGAAGAAAAGGTGAAGAATTTCAAGGGAATTAATGAAAAAAATCAAAGGAAGGTACCGGATCTAAAATTATATTATGAAACATAAAACAGCGGTTACCAAAACCATTTGATATTGGCTACCAAATTCACTAGTTGATCAGTGGAATAGGTTAGGTTCAAAGGAAAGAACAGCCAATAACTTTAATAATCTAGTGTTTGACAAAACCAAAGACTCCAACTTTTGGGATAAGATTGGGATAAGATTGCTGGGAAAATTGGAAATTAGTATGGCAGAAACTAGGCATTGACCCACACTTAACACCATACAGCAAGATAAGATCAAAATGGGTTTATGACCTAGGCATAAAGAATGAGTTTATAAATAAATTAGAGTAACATAGGATAGTTTACCTCTCAGACCTGTGAAAAAGGAATGAATTTATGTCCAAAGAAGAACTAGAGATCATTACTGATCACAAAATAGAAAATTTTGATTATATCAAATTGAAAAGTTTTTGTATAAACAAAACAAATTCAGATAAAATTAGAAGGGAAACAATAAACTGGGAAAACATTTTTACAGTCAAATGGTCTTATAAAACCCTCATTTCCAAAATATGTAGATAATTTACTCTAATTTATAAGAAATCAAGCCATTCTCCAATTGATAAATGGTCAAAGTATATAAACAGACAATTCTCAGATGAAGAAATTGAAACTATTTCTAGCCATATGAAAAGATGCTTCAAATCATTATTAATCAGAGAAATACAAATTAAGATAATTCTGAGAAACCACTACACATCTGTCAGATTGGATAGAATGACAGGGAAGGATAATGCAGAATGTTGGAGGGGATATGGGATACTGATACATTGTTGGTGGAATTGTGAATACATTCAGCCATTCTGGTGATTAATTTGGAACTATGCTCAAAAAGTTATCAAACTTTGCCTAGCCTTTGATCCAGCAGCATTACTACTGGATTTATTTCCCAAAGAGATCTTAAAGAAGGGAAAGAGACCTGTATGTGCAAGAATGCTTGTTGCAGTTCTCTTTGTAGTGGCCAGAAAGTGGAAATTAATTGGCTGCCCATCAAGTGGAGAATGGCTGAATAAATTCTGGTATATGAATATTTTGGAATATTATTGTTCTGTAAGAAATGACCAACAGGATGACAGAAAGGCCTGGAGAGACTTACATGAACTGATGCTGAGTGAAATGAGCAAGATCAAGAGATCATTATATACTTCAACAATATGAAGATCAATTCTGATGGGCGTGGCTTTCTTCAATAATGAGATGAACCAAATAAGTTCCAATAGAGCAGTAATGAACTGAACCAGCTACCCCCAGGGAAAGAACTCTGTGAGATGATTATGAAATGCTATATAGAATTCCCAATACCTATATTTTTGTCCACTTGCATTTTTTTATTTCTTTCACTGGCTAATTGTACATTATCTCAAAGTCACATTTTTTTTGTAGAGCAGAACAACTATTTGGACAAGTATACATATGTTATACTTAATTTATACTTTAACATATTTACATGTATTGGTCAACCTACCTTCCAGGGCAGGGGAGGAAGGGGAATGAGGAGAAAAAGTGGAACAAAAGTTTTGGCAATTATGAATGCTGTAAAATTACCCATGAATATATCTGGTAAATAAAAACTATAATAAAAATAACTCTCCAAAACTATTATAAAATACATAAAAGAATGATGGGCACCTTCCATCATGTCAGATTTCTTCTATCAGAGGATAGATGATCACCTTTCTGGTTATTTAAGTTTTTTTTTTTTCTTTTGTTTGTTTGTTTGTTTGTTTGTTTTTTGTTTTGTTTTGTTTTAATATGAATAAGATTAGATAGTGTGGTCCCTTCCAATTCTCACATCTTAAGATTTTCTTTTTTGTTTAATATTCTCAGTTAAAAGAGCATAAGCATAATACCTCTTCCAAATTATATTTAAAGAAAATCTTCTTCCTTCTACTCTAATTCCACAAAGTTATTATCTTTCATATTTATTATGATTATAATTCCTTTATTAAAAAGTAGCTTCTCTCCAAACATTCCTTCAATGAGAAATAATAGCATTACATTAAGTAGTCTTCAAGATAACTGCCAGCTCTCATCATATTTATGTCAGAATCTTTTTTTTTAGATTTTGATATATATTTTTATTTTTTTATTAATTTTTATAATTATAACATTTTCTTTGACAGTACATATGCATAGGTATTTTTTTTTACAACATTATCCCTTGTACTCCCTTCTGTTTCAAATTTTTCCCCTCCTTCCCTCCACCACCTCCCCTAGATGACAGTCATTCCCATACATGTTAAATATCTTATAGTATATCCTAGGTACAATATGTATGTAGAGAAACTATTTTTGTTGTTGTTGTTGTTGTTGTTGTTGTTGTTGTTGATGTTGTTGTTGCAAAGGAAGAATTGTATTCGGAAGGTAAAAATAATCTGGGAAGAAAAACAAAACAAAACTAAAAAAAAACCAATGCTCACATTTTACACTCATTTCCCAGTGTTCCTTTTCTGGATGTAGTTGATTCTGTCCATCATTGATCAATTAGAATTGGATTAGCTCTTTTCTATGTTGAAGATATCCACGTCCATCAGAATACATCCTCATACAGTACCATTGTTGAAGTGTATAATGATCTTCTAGTTCTGCTGGTTTCACTCAGCATCAGTTGATGTAAGTCTCTCCAAACCTTTCTGTATTCCTCCTGTTGGTCATTTCTTACAGAACAATAATATTCCATAACATTCATATACCATAATTTACCCAACCATTCTCCAATTGATGGACATCCATTCATTTTTCAGTTTCTAGCCACTACAAAAAGGGCTGCCACAAACATTTGGCACATTCAGGTCCCTTTCCCTTCTTAGTATCAATGTCCCAGTTTTCCACAGACTTTCCAACATTCATCATTATTTCTTCCTGTCATCTTAGCCAATCTGAAAGGTGTATAATGATATCTCAGAGTTGTCTTAATTTGCATTTTTCTGATCAATATTGATTAGGAACACTCATATGAGTGGAAATAGTTTTAATTTCATCATCTGAAAATTGTCTGTTCATATCCTTTGACCACTTATCAATTGGAGAATGGCTTGATTTCTTATACATTAAAGCCAATTCTCTGTATATTTTGGAGATGAGGCCTTTATAAGAACCTTGCATTAATTTTGTTTGTGCAGAAACTTTTTAATTTGGTGTAATCAATATTTTCTATTTTGTGATCAATAAAGGTCTCTAGTTCTCCTTTGGACACAAATTCCTTCCTCCACCACAAGTCTGAGAGGTAAACTATCCTATGGTCCTCTAATTTATTTATCATTTCATTCTTTATGCCTAAATTTGGACCCATTTTGATGTTATCTTAGTATGTGGTGTTAAATATGGGTCCATGACTAGTTTCTTCCATACTAAATTCCAGTTTTCCCAGCAGTTTCTGTCAAATAAAGAATTCTTATCCCAAAAGTGGGGATCTTTGGGTTTGTCAAACACTAGAATGCTATTTTTATTCACTATCTTGCCCTGTGAACCTAACCTATGCTACTGATCAACTAGTCTACTTCTTAGCCAATACCAAATGGTTTTGGTGACTGTTGCTTTATAATACAGTTCTAGATCAGTTACAGCTAGACCACCTTCATTTAATTTTTTTATTACTTCCCTTGAATTTCTCGACCTTTTGTTGTTCATATGAATTCTGTTATTTTTTCTAGGTCATTAAAATAGTTTCTTGGGAGTCTGATTGGTATAGCACTAAATAAATAGATTAGTTTAGGGAGTATTATCATCTTAATTATATTCGCTCGGTCTATAATTCCTGACTTAACTTTGGTACATATATTCCCAAATATTTTATACCTTTGACAGTTATCTTGAATGGAATTTCTCTTTGTATCTCTTGCTGTTGAATTGTGTTGATAATGTATACAAATGCTGAGGATTTATGTGTATTTATTTTGTATCCTGCAACTTTGCTAAAGTTCTGAATTATTTCTAATAGCTTTTTAGCAGAGTCTTTGGGGTTCTCTAAGTATACCACCATGTCATCTGCAAAGAGTGATAGTTTGATTTCCTCATTATCTACTCTAATTCTTTGAATCTTTTTCTTGGCTCTTATTTCTGAGGCTAGTGTTTCTAGTACTATATTGAATAATAATGGTGAAATTGGGCAACCTTGTTTCACTCCTGATCTTAGAAGGAAAGGTTCTAATTTATCACCATTACATATGATGTTTACTGAAGGTTTTAAATATATTCTCATTATTATTTTAAGAAATAGTCCCTTTAGGGGGCTGAGCCAAGATGGTGGAGAAGATACACGCAACTGTGTAAGCTCCTTTCTTCCCTCACAACCAACTAGATATAATCAGCCTCAGAAATAGCGCTGGACTGATAGAATCCACAAGGAATGGAAGCACGACTTACCAGCTGAAGAGAATCTGGAGTTTCAACAGAAAAGGTCGGTTCCCAGGGGAGGAAGAAGAAAGGTTCTGGGTGCTGGCACGCTGCACCGAACACACTGGGGAGGGCTCTGGGATCAGAGAAGCCACCGAGATAGAGGAATCTGGCACAGGCTGTTAGCTCTTCTCTGCTTATAATACAGCAGTTCAGAAGAGAAATCAAGCCAACTTAAAATTTAAAACCAGATTGGATCTTCCTGGATCCTAGGGGTGACTCAGCAGACCTCAGCACTGTGGGTGTGGCCAACATAGGCAATCCAGGCTTTCACCTGTGAGTAGTTAAGAGATTGAAAAGAGGGCGGGGCGGTAACTCATAGTGACTGGCTCAGCTGGAGGCTGTGGAACTCAGCCCCAGGAAGTCCCAGAGAAGCAGAGCTTTTGAACTAGGGACCACGGTTTCTGGCAGACACTTCCAGTTTGAGCACAGGGGATTTTCACATCACCTGCTGCTGACATCCACACCCCATGGGGACACATAGGCTAGGCTTTGAGTCGCCTTTACTGTTCAGTCTCAAACCTCAGGGAAGCTGCTAGAACACAGCGCCCTTAAAGCACAGCAGTGGTGATCACCTGTGAGGCACTTCCGGGGGGGGGGGGAACTCTCTCTCAGAGCTCTCTCTTAGCTCAGGTGCAGGGGCCGCTGCATCCATCTGGTCTGGAAGGAAGCTGGTAAAGAAATAAAAAAATAATTTCCTACCCCAGGGACAGACCCCAAAAGATTTTTAAAGTATGAGTAAAAAGCCAAGAAAAACTATAGATTCCTTATACACAGAGAGAGAACTGGTATCCAACCCCGAGGAAGTTAACAGCAGAGAGTCAGGAGATAACAACCTAAAAGGGAACAATTCCTGCCCCCCATCACATAACTCTCTCCTTGAAGAGAATATTAAAAAGTTAAGAGAGTTTGAAGAAAAATGGGGAAAGGAAAGAGAAGCTATGAAATTGGAGTTGGAAAAAATAAAGAATTCACAGGAGATGCAGGGAAACAAAATTAGTGAATTAGAAAAGGTAAAAAAATCACAGGAAAGTAGGATTTCTGATTTGTAGAAAATAAAAAAGTCTCAAGAAAATAGGATTTCTGAATTGGAAAAAGAAAATAACTCTCAAAAAAAATTAGGGAAATGGAAAAAAAAATCAATAGAACAAAATAACTCATTTAAAAACTAAATTGGGCATTTACAAAAAGAACTAAAAACTGTGAATGAACAAAATAACTCCTTAAAATTCAGGATGGAACAAATAGAAATGAATGATTCATTGAGAACCCAAGAATCAGTCAAACAAAACAAAAAAAATGAAAAGCTGGAGAATAACGTCAAATACTTATTGGGAAAATCTATAGACCTGGAAAATAGATCTAGGAGAGATAATCTGCGGATCATTGGACTTCCCAAAAACTATGACCAAAAAAAGAGCCTAGATTCTATTTTAAAGGAAATTATCAAAGATAACTGTCCAGAGATAATAGAAACAGAGGGGAAAGTAGATGTTGAAAGAATTCATCGAACTTCTTCTGAAATAGACCCTGAAAAATAACACCATGAAATACTGTGGCTAAGCTGCAGAATTACCACACAAAGGAGAAAATCCTGCAAGCAGCTAGAAAAAAACAATTTAAATACCAAGGTGCCACAATAAGGGTCACACAAGAAATGGCTGCCTTCACATTAAAAGATAGAAGGGCCTGGAACTTGATATTCTGTAAGGCAAAAGATCAAGGATTGCAATCAAGAATAAACTACCCAGATAAGTTTAGCATCTTTTTCCATGGAAGAAGATGGTCATTCAATGAAATAGAGGAATTCCATATGTTTCTAAGAAAAAAACCAGACTTAAACAAAAAATTTGATCTACATCCACAAGACTGAAGAGAAACAGAAAAAGGTACACAGAACCCTTGAGAACTATATCTCTGTTGTGGGTTTATAGAAAGTACGCATGGATAATTTGATTTTACTGATATTAAAAAAAAAAAGGAGGGGGTGTAGTAAAGGGAAGAGGGTAGTATCAGAAAGAGGGAAGGGAGTGATAAAAAGAGGGAAACTACATCCCAGGAAGAGGTATAGAAAATACACCATATCTGAGGGAATTTAGAGAGGGGGAGAATGATTGTGTAAATCTTACTCTTATCAGAAGAGGCTCAATGAGTAAATAATTGTCAGATTTGTTTTTCAGAGAATTCTCTATCTCCTCATTAAAAGGGGGGGGGAGGAAAATGGAAAAGGAAAAGGAGAATAAAGGAAGGGATGTGGAGGGAGGGGGGAGGAATACTAAAAAAAAGGGAGGGCTGTGCATCACAAGGGGGGTCTATAAATTAAATATTGGGGAAGGGGTTCAGGGGGGTCAAGGGAAAAAGCATAATCTGGGGATAATATGATGGCAGGAAATAGAGAATTAGTAATTTTAACTGTAAACGTGAATGGGATGAACACTCCCATCAAACAGAGACAGATAGCAGACTGGATCAAAAATCAGAACCCTACAATATGTTGTTTACAGGAAACACACAAAGTAGATACATATAGAGTAAAGGTAAAAGGTTTGAGCAGAATCTATTATGCTTCAGGTAAAGCCAAAAAAGCAGGGGTAGCTATCCTTATCTCAGATAAAGCAAAAGCAAAAGTTGATCTAGTTAAAAGAGATAAGGAAGGAAACTATATCCTGCTGAAAGGTAGCATAAATAATGAAGCCACATAGATACTAAACTTATATGCACCAAGTGGTATAGCATCTAACATTCTAAAGGAAAAGTTAAGAGAGTTGCAAGAAGAAATAGAAAGTAAAACTATAATAGTGGGAGATCTCAACCTTGCACTCTCAGATTTAGACAAATCAAACTGTAAAACAAATAAGAAAGAAATTAAAAAAGTAAATAGAACATTAGAAAAACTAGGTATGATAGACCTTTGGAGAAAACTGAATGGCAATAGAAAGGAATATACTTTCTTCTCAGCAGTTCATGGATCCTATACAAAAATTGACCATATATTAGGACATAAAGATCTCAAAATGAAATATAGGAAGGCATAAATAATAAATGCCTTCTATTCAGACCAAAATGCTATAAAAGCTACATTCAGTAAAAAAGTTAGGGGTAAATAGACCAAAAAGTAATTGGAAACTGAATAATCTCATCTTAAAGAATGACTGGGTGAAACAGCAAATTTTAGAAACAATTAATAATTTCACCCAAGATAATGACAATGATGAGACATCATACCAAAATCTGTGGGACGCAGCTAAAGTGGTAATAAGGGGAAATTTTATATCTTTAGAGGCTTATTTGACTAACATAGAGAAAGAGAAGATTAACAAATTGGGCTTGCAACTTAAAAGGCTAGAAAAAGACCGAATTAAAAACCCCCAACCAAAAATTAAACTTAAAATACAAAAATTAAAAGGAGAAATCAATAATATTGAAAGTAAAAAAAAAAAAACTATTGAATTAATAAATAAAACCAAGAGTTGGTTTTATGAAAAAGCCAATAAAATAGATAAACCTTTGGTAAATCTGATCAGAAAAAAGAAAGAGGAAAATCAATTTGTTAGTCTTACAAATGAAAAGGGGGAACTTTCCACCAATGAAGAGGAAATTAGAGAAATAATAAGGAGTTATTTTGCCCAACTTTATGCCAATAAATTTTATAACTTAAGTGAAATGGATGACTTCCTCCAAAAATATAGGCTTCCTAGGTTAAAAGAGGAGGATATAAAGTGCTTAAATAGTCCCATTTCAGAAAAAGAAATAGAACAAGCTATTAATCAACTCCCCAGGAAAAAATCCCCAGGACCAGATGGATTTACATGTGAATTCTACCAAACATTTAAAGAACAATTAGCCCCAATGGTATATAAACTATTTGAAAAAATAGGGGATGAAGGAGTCCTACCAAACTCCTTTTATGACACAGACATGGTACTGATACCTAAACCAGGTCAATCGAAAACTGAGAAAGAAAATTATAGACCAATCTCCTTAATGAATATTGATGCTAAAATCTTAAATAAGATATTAGCAAAAAGACTTCAGAAAATCATCTCCAGGATAATACACTATGATCAAGTAGAATTCATACCAGGAATGCAAGGCTGGTTTAATATTAGGAAAACTATTAGTATAATTGACCATATTAATAATCAAATTAATAAAAACCATATGATCATCTCAATAGATGCAGAAAAAGCATTTGACAAAATCCAACATCCATTCCTACTAAAAACTCTTGAGAGTATAGGAATAAATGGACTATTCCTTAGAATAATCAGGAGCATATATTTAAGACCATCAGTAAGCATAACATTTAATAGAAATAAACTGCAACCTTTCCCAGTAAGATCAGGAGTGAAATAAGGTTGCCCACTATCACCATTACTATTCAATATAGTACTAGAAAAGCTAGACTCGGCAATAAGAGCTGAAAAAGAGATTCAAGGAATTAGAGTAGGAAATGAGGAAATCAAACTATCACTCTTTGCAGATGACATGATGGTATACTAAGAGAACCCCACAGACTTTGCTAAAAAGCTATGAGAAATAATTCAGAATTTTAGCAACGTGGCAGGATACAAAATAAATCCACATAAATCCTCAGCATTCTTATATATCACCAACAAAACGCATCAGCAAGAGATATAAAGAGAAATTCCATTCCAAACACATGTTGCGAGTATAAAGTATTTGGGAATCCATCTACCAAAGAAGAGTCAGGAATTATATGAGAAAAATTACAAAACACTTGCCACAAAAATAAAGTCAGATTTAAATAATTGGAAAGACATTCAGTGCTCTTGGATAGGCCAAGTGAATATAATAGAGATGACAATACTCCCCAAACTAATCTATTTATTTAGTGCTATACCAATTAGACTCCCAAGAAACTATTTTAATGACCTAGAAAAAATAACAACAAAATCCATATGGAAGAATAAAAGGTCGAGAATTGCAAGGGAACTAATGAAAAAAAAACTCAGAGGAAGGTGGTCTAAGTGTACCTGATCTAAAGCTATATTATATAGCAGCAGTCACCAAAACCATTTGGTACTGGCTAAGAAATAGAACAGTAGATCAGTGGAACAGTATAGATACAAAGGACAAAAAAGGGTACATCTATAGCAATCTAATCTTTGACAAACCCAAAGAAACCAACATTAGGGACAAAAATTCATTATTTGGAAAAAAACTGTTGGGAAAACTGGAAATTAATATGGCAGAAATTAGATATGGATCCACACTTAACACCATATACCAAGATAAGTTCAAAATGGGTCCATGATTGAGGCATAAAGAATGAGATAATAAATAGATTAGAGGAACAGAGAATAGTCTACCTCTCAGACCTGTGGAGGAGGAAAAAATGTATGACCAGAGGAGAACTAGAGATCATTATTGATCACAAAATAGAAGATTTTGATTACATCAAACTAAAAAAGTTTCTGTACAAACAATACTAATGCAAACAAGATTAGAAGGGAAGTAACAAATTGGCAAAATATTTTTAAAAGTAAAGGTTTAGACAAAGGTCTCATTTCCAAAATATATAGAGAACTGACCCTAATTTATAGGAAACCAAACCATTCTCCAATTGATAAATGGTCAAATGATATGAACAGACAATTCTCAGATGATGAAATTGAAACTATTTCCACTCATATGAAAGAGTGTTCCAAATCACTACTGATCAGAGAAATGCAAATCAAGACAACTCTGAGATACCACTACACACCTGTCAGATTGGCTAAGATGACAGGAACAAATAATGATGAATGTTGGAGGGGATATGGGAAAACTGGGACACTGATGCATTGTTGGTGACGTTGTGAAAGAATCCAGCAATTCTGGAGAGCAATTTGGAACTATGCCCAAAAATTTATCAAACTGTGCATACCCTTTGAACCAGTATTGCTGTTATTAGGATTATATCCCAAAGAAAAGCTAAAGAGCAGAAAGGGACCTGTATGTGGCAAAATGTTTGTGGCAGCTCTTTTTGTTGTAGCTAGAAACTGGAAGATGAATGGATGTCCATCAGTTGGAGAATGGTTGGGTAAATTATGGTATATGAAGGTTATGGAATATTATTGCTCTGTAAGAAATGACCAGCAGGAGGAATACAGAGAGGCTTGGATAGACTTATATCAACTGTTTATGAGTGAAATGAGCAGAACCAGAAGATCACTATACACTTCAACAACAATACTGTATGAGGATGTATTCTGATGGAAGTGGAAATCTTCAACATAAAGGGGATCCAACTCACTTCCAGTTGATCAATGATGGACAGAAATAACTACACCCAGAGAAGGAACACTGGGAAGTGAATGTAAATTGTTAGCACTACTGTCTATCCACCCAGGTTACTTATACCTTCGGAAGCTAATAATTAATGTGCAACAAGAAAATGGTATTTAGACACATGTATTGTATCTAGGCTATATTGTAACACATGTAAAATGTATGGGATTGCCTGTCATGGGGGGGGGAGGCAGTGGAGGGAGGGAGGGGATAATTTGGAAAAATGAATTAAAAAAAAAAGAAATAGTCCATTTATTTTTATACTCTCAAACGTTTTTAGTAGGAATGGATGTTGGATTTTATCAAATGCTTTTTCTGCATGTATTGAGATGATGATATGGTTTTTATTAATTTGATTATTAATATGGTCAATTATACTTATAGTTTTCCTAATATTATACCAGTCCTGCATTCCTGATATAAATCCTACTTGCTCATTATGTATTATCATGGGAATGATTTTCTGAAGTCTCTTTGCTAATATCTTATTTAAGATTTTAGCATCAATATTCATTAAGGAGATTGGTCTACAGTTTTCTTTCTCAGTTTTCAGCCTCCCTGGTTTAGGTATCAGTACCATGTCTGTGTCACAAAAGGAATTTGCTAGGACTCCTTCGATCCTTATTTTTTCAAATAGTTTATATAGCATTTGAGTTAGTTGTTCTTTAAATGTTTGGTAGAATACACATGTAAATCTATCTGGTCCTGGGGATTTTTTCTTAGGGAGATGGTTAATAGCTTGTTCTATTTCTTTTTCTGAAATGGGACTGTTTAGTCTACTTACTTCTTCCTCTGTTAATCTGGGCAAGCTGTATTTTTGAAGGTATTCTTCCATTTCATTTAAGTTATCACATTTATTGCCATAAAGTTGATCAAAGTAGCTCCTAACTATTATTCTAATTTCCTCTTCATTAGTGGTGAGTTCACCCTTTTCATTTTTAAGACTAACAATTTGCTTTTTTTCTTTCCTTTTTTTAATCAGGTTTACTAAGGGTTTGTCTATTTTGTTGTTTTTTCATAGAACCAATTCTTAGTTTTATTAATTAATTCAATAGTTTTTTTTTTTTTACTTTCAATTTTATTAATCTCACCTTTTATTTTTAGAATTTTAAGTTTCATGTGTTTCTGGGGGTTTTTAATTTGTTCCTTTTCTAGCAATTTTAGTTGTAAGCCCAATTCTTTGAACCTCTCTTTCTTTATTTTATGCAAGTAGGCCTCTAGAGATATAAAATTTCCACTTATTACTGATTTGGCTGTATCCCACACATTTTGGTATGATGTCTCATTATTGTCATTTTCTTGGGTGAAGTTATTGATTATGTCTATGTTTTGCTGTTTTACCCAATCATTCTTTAGTATAAGATTATGTAGTTTCGAATTATTTTTTGGTCTATTTTCCCTGGCTTTTTATTAAATGTAATTGTACTTGCATTGTGGTCTGAAAAGGATGCATTTACTATTTTTGCCTTACTGCATTTGATTTTGAGGTTTGTATGCCCTAGTATATGATCATTTTTTGTACAGGTTCCATGAACTGTTGAGAAGAAAGTATACTCCTTTCTGTCTCCATTTAGCTTTTGTCAAAGACCTATCATATCAAACTTTCTAGTATTCTATTTACCTCTTTGACTTCTTTCCTACTTATTTTGTGGTTTGATTTAATCTAATTCTGAGAGTGCAAGGTTGAGATCTCCCACTATTATACTTTTGCTTTCTATTTCTTCTTGCAGCTCTCTTAATTTCACTTTTAAGAATTTAGATGCTGCACCACTTGGTGTGTATATGTTTAATTTTGATACTGCTTCATTATTGATGCTACCATTTATCAGGATACAATGCCCTTCTTTATCTCTTTTAATTAGATCAATTTTTGTTTTTGCTTGATCTCAGATGAGGATGACTACCCCTGCTTTTTTGGCTTTACCTGAAGCATAGTAGATTCTGCTCCACCTTTTTACTTTTATTTTTTTTTTTTTTAATTTTTTTATTTTATTTTATAATTATAACATTTTTTGACAGTACATATGCATGGGTAATTTTTTACAACATTATCCCTTGCACTTACTTCTATTCAGATTTTTTCCCTTCCTCCCCCAACCCCCTCCCCCAGATGGCAAGCAGTCTTATATATGTTAAATATATTACAGTATATTCTAGATACAATATATGTGTGTAGAACCGAATTTTTTGTTGCACAGGAAGAATTGGATTCAGAAGGTAAAAATAACAGTTTACATTCATTTCCCAGTGTTCCTTTTCTGGATGTAGCTGGTTCTGTCCATCATTAATCAATTGGAATTGGATTAGCTCTTCTCTATGTTGAAGAAATCCACTTCCATCAGCATACATCCTCGTACAGTATCATTGTTGAAGTGTATAATGATCTTCTGGTTCTGCTCGTTTCACTCAGCATCAGTTGATGTAAGTCTCTCCAAGCCTCTCTGTATTTCTCCTGTTGGTCATTTCTTATAGAACAATAATATTCCATAACATTCATATACCATAGTTTACCCAACCATTCTCCAATTGATGGACATCCATTCATTTTCCAGCTTCTAGCCACTATGAAAAGGGCTGCCACAAACATTTTGGCACATACAGGACCCTTTCCCTTCTCTAGTAGTTCCTTGGGGTATAAGCCCAGTAGTACTATGGCTGGGTCAAAGGGTATGCACATTTTGATAACTTTTTGGGCATAATTCCAGATTGCTCTCCAGAATGGTTGGATTCTTTCACAACTCCACCAACAATGCATCAGTGTCCCAGTTTTCCCACAGCCCCTCCAACATTCATCGTTATTTGTTCCTGTCATCTTAGCCAATCTGACAGGTGTGTAATGATACCTCAGAGTTGTCTTAATTTGCATTTCTCTGATCAATAGTGATTTGGAACACTCTTTCATATGAGTGGAAATAGTTTTAATTTCATCATCTGAAAATTGTCTGTTCATATCCTTTGACCATTTATCAATTGGAGAATGGCTTGATTTCTTATAAATTAAAGTCAATTCTCTGTATATTTTGGAGATGAGGCCTTTATCAGAACCTTTAACTGTAAAAATTTTTTCCCAATTTGTTACTTCCCTTCTAATCTTGTTTGCATTAGTTTTGTTTGTGCAGAAACTTTTTAATTTGGTGTAATCAAAATGTTCTATTTTGTGATCAATAATGGTCTCTAGTTCTCCCTTGGACACAAACTCCTTCCTCCTCCACAAGTCTGAGAGGTAAACCATCCCATGTTCCTCCAATTTATTTATGATTTTGTTCTTTATGCCTAAATCTTGGACCCATTTTGATCTAATCTTAGTATGTGGTGTTAAATGTGGGTCCATGCCTAGTTTCTGCCATACTAATTTCCAGTTTTCCCAGCAGTTTTTGTCAAATAATGAATTCTTATCCCAAAATTTGGGATCTTTGGGTTTGTCAAAGATTAGATTGCTATTTTTATTCACTATCTTGTCCTGTGAACCTAACCTATGCCACTGATCAACTAGTCTATTTCTTAGCCAATACCAAATGGTTTTGGTGACTGTTGCTTTATAATATAGCTTTAAATCAGGTACACTTAGACCACCTTCCTCTGACTTTTTTTTCATTAGTTCCCTTGCAATTCTCGACCTTTTATTCTTCCATATGAATTTTGTTGTTATTTTTTCTAGGTCATTAAAATAGTTTCTTGGGAGTCTGATTGGTATAGCACTAAATAAATAGATTAGTTTGGGGAGTATTGTCATCTTTATTATATTCGCTCGGCCTATCCAAGAACATTGAATGTCTTTCCAATTATTTAAATCTGACTTTATTTTTGTGGCAAGTGTTTTGTAATTTTGCTCATATAATTCCTGACTCTCCTTTGGTAGATATATTCCCAAATATTTGATACTATCAACTGTTATTTTGAATGGAATTTCTCTTTGTATCTCTTGCTGTTGGATTGTGTTGGTAATGTATAAAAATCCTGAGGATTTATGTGGATTTATTTTGTATCCTGCGACTTTGCTAAAATTCTGAATTATTTCTAATAGCTTTTTAGCAGAGTCTTTGGGGTTCTCTAAGTATACCATCATGTCATCTGCGAAAAGTGACAATTTGATTTCTTCATTTCCTACTCTAATTCCTTGGATCTCTTTCTCGGCTCTTATTGCCAAGGCTAGAGTTTCTAGTACTATATTGAATAGTAATGGTGATAGTGGGCAACCTTGTTTCACTCCTGATCTTACAGGGAAAGGTTCTAGTTTATCACCATTACATATGATGTTTACTGAAGGTTTTAAATATATGCTCCTTATTATTTTAAGGAATAGTCCATTTATTCCTATACTCTCAAGCGTTTTTAGTAGGAATGGATGTTGGATTTTATCAAATGCCTTTTCTGCATCTATTGAGATGATCATATGGTTTTTATTAATTTGATTATTAATATGGTCAATTATACTAATAGTTTTCCTAATATTAAACCAGCCCTGCATTCCTGGTATAAATCCCACTTGGTCATAGTGTATTATCCTGGGGATGATTTTCTGAAGTCTATTTGCTAATATCTTATTTAATATTTTAGCATCAATATTCATTAAGGAAATTGGTCTATAGTTTTCTTTCTCAGTTTTCGATCTACCTGGTTTAGGTATCAGTACCATGTCTGTGTCATAGAAGGAATTTGGTAGGACTCCTTCAATCCCTATTTTTTCAAATAGTTTACATAGCATTGGAGTTAGTTGTTCTTTAAATGTTTGGTAGAATTCACCTGTAAATCCATCTGGTCCTGGGGACTTTTTCTTAGGAAGTTGGTTAATAGCTTGGTCTATTTCTTTTTCTGAGATGGGACTATTTAGACTACTTACTTCTTCCTCTGTTAATCTGGGCAAGCTATATTTTTGAAGGTATTCTTCCATTTCATTTAAGTTATCGAATTTATCGGCATAAAGTTGAGCAAAGTAGCTCCTAACTATTGTTCTAATTTCCTCTTCATTAGTGGTGAGTTCACCCTTTTCATTTTCAAGACTATCAATTTGCTTTTTCTCTTTCCTTTTTTTAATCAGGTTTACTAAGGGTTTGTCTATTTTGTTGGTTTTTTCATAAAACCAACTCTTAGTTTTATTAATTAATTCAATAGTTTTTTTACTTTCAATTTTATTAATCTCACCTTTTATTTTTTGAATTTCAAGTTTTGTGTTTGTCTGGGGGTTTTTAATTTGTTCCTTTTCTAGCAATTTTAGTTGTAAACCCAATTCGTTGGCCCTCTCTTTCTCTATTTTATGCAGGTAGGCCTGTAGAGATATAAAACTTCCCCTAATTACTGCTTTGGCTGTATCCCACACATTTTGGTATGATGTCTCATTATTGTCATTTTCTTGGGTGAAGTTATTAATTATGTCTATGATTTGCTGTTTTACCCAATCATTCTTTAGTATAAGATTATTTAGTTTCCAATTATTTTTTGGTCTATTTTCCCCTGGCTTTTTATTAAATGTTATTTTGATTGCATTATGGTCTGAAAAGGATGCATTTACTATTTCTGCCTTACTGCATTTGATTTTGAGGTTTTTATGCCCTAGTATATGATCAATTTTTGTATAGGTTCCATGAACTGCTGAGAAGAAAGTATATTCCTTTCTGTCTCCATTTAGCTTTCGCCAAAGATCTATCATATCAAACTTTTCTAGTATTCTATTTACCTCTTTGACTTCTTTCTTATTTATTTTGTGGTTTGATTTATCTAATTCTGATAGTGCAAGGTTGAGATCTCCCGCTATTATAGTTTTGCTATCTATTTCCTCTTGCAGCTCTCTTAATTTCTCTTTTAAGAATTTAGATGCTGCACCACTTGGTGCATACATGTTTAATATTGATACTGCTTCACTATTGATGCTTCCCTTTAGCAGGATATAATGCCCTTCCTTATCTCTTTTAATTAGATCAATTTTTGTTTTTGCTTGATCTGAGATGAGGATGGCTACTCCTGCTTTTTTGGTTTTGCCTGAAGCATAATAGATTCTGCTCCACCCTTTTACTTTTAGTTTGAATGTCTCATCCTGTTTCAGGTGTGTTTCCTGTAAACAACATATAGTAGGATTCTGACTTTTAATCCAGTCTGCTAACTGCTTCCTCTTTATGAGGCAGTTTGCCCCATTCACATTTATGGTTAGAAGGACTAATTCTATATTGCTTGCCATCCTATTAACCCCTGCTTATGCTTTTCCCCTTTCCTTCCCTTTTACCCTCCTATCCAGTATTAAACTGGTAAACACCACTTGCTTTTCACAGCCCTCCCTTTTTAGGATCCCTCCCCCACCTTAAAGATCCTCCCCTTATTTTACCCCTTTTCCTCGAAATTACTGTATTCCCTTCCCCTTAGCTTACTCCTTCCCTTTCACTTTTCAATGAAGTGGAAGAAGTTTCACCATAAATCGAATATGTCTATTGATACACGCTATGTTCATCTCCCTCCTTTCTTTCTCTCAGATATAATAGGTTACCTTTGCCTCTTCATGAGATGTAGTACCACCACTTTATACTTTTTTATGATATACTCTCCTTTCCACCTCTAGTTTCTAAGACAAATTGTACATATGTTCTTTACATATTTTTTTGACAGAAGTATAGTTCTCAAGATTTCTTTTTACCTTTTTTAGAAGTCTCTTGAGTTCTGTATTTGAAGATCAAACCTTTTATGTAGGTCTGGTTTTTTCATCAAAAATAGATGGAATTCATTTATTTCGTTAAATGTCCATCTTCTTCCCTGGAAAACGATGCTCATTCTTGCTGGGTAAGTTATTCTTGGCTGCATACCAAGTTCCTTAGCCTTTCGGAATATCATGTTCCAGGCCCTGCGTTCTTTTAATGTGGACGCTGCTAGATCCTGGGTTATCCTTATTGTGGATCCTCCATATCTGAATTGTTTTTTTCTAGCAGCTTCCAATATCTTTTCCTTTGTCTGATGGTTCTTGAACTTGGCCACTATATTTCTTGGCGTTTTGATTTTAGGGTCCCTTTCAGTAGGTGATCGATGAATTTTCTCAATGTCTATTTTACCCTCTGTTTCCAAAACGTCTGGGCAGTTCTCTTTGATAATTTCCTCGAAAATGGTGTCCAAGCTCTTTTTTTCCTCCCATTTTTCAGGGAGTCCGATTATTCTCAAATTGTCTCTCCTGGATCTGTTTTCCAGGTCTGTTGTCTTTCTGGTAAGGTACTTGACAGTCTTTTCAATTGTTTCATTTCTCTGGTTTTGCTTGACTCCCTCTTGGTTTCTCCTTGAGTCATTCATTTCTACTTGTTCCAGTCTAATTTTCAATGATGTATTTTCTTCACTCACTTTTTTTATATCTCTTTGTAATTGTCCAATTGAGTTTTTATCTTCTATGGAATTTTTTTCCATTTTATCCATTTTATTTTTTAGAGAGCTGATTTCTTTTTCCAGCTCTCTAATCCTGTTTTCCTTGGAGTTGTTTACCTTTTCCAGCTCACTAATCCTGTTTTCCTTGGAGTTGTTTACCTTTTCCAGCTCACTAATCTTGTTTCTCAATGATTTGATTTCTTTATCCATTCTGTCTTTGAATGCATGGGATGACTTCTCCAGGCTCTCTTGCCAAGCTTCCCTTTCCTTTTCCCATTTCTCTTCCAGCTCTCTTGTGAGAGCCGTTTTGATTTCCTCTATGAGGTTCTTTTGTATTGAGGAGCAGCTTATATCCCTCCCAGGGGATACATCTGGGGACAGTCTGTTCCTAGTCTCCTCAGCATTTGAAGTCTGCTCCCTCTCCACACAGAAGCTGTCAATGGTTAGAGCCCTTTTGAATTTTTTGTTCATTTTGTCAGAGTAGGAATCAAAGAAAACAAACTGACAAGAGAAACAATTGGTCTGTTTTGCGGGGGATAGGGCTGGATGTTATTAATGGGCTTCCTCTACAGACTGGGGGTAGGGCAGCAGAGAGCCACTAACAGAACAGCAATGACTGTACTGAGTCTGCGCTCTGAGGCTCTGAGAACGCA
The DNA here is from genome assembly GCF_048593235.1 of Sminthopsis crassicaudata. Lineage (NCBI taxonomy): Eukaryota > Metazoa > Chordata > Mammalia > Dasyuromorphia > Dasyuridae > Sminthopsis > Sminthopsis crassicaudata. The sequence goes on along the minus strand of NC_133618.1, from coordinate 199,559,990 downwards.
CCAAGTCAGTCCAGGTGGGGGTTGGGGGTGGCCGGGCTCTGAGAGACGCTGGCTTTCTGGGGTTTTAATCTTCACCTCCGGTGTTTACACCCTCTCTGCTGCTCCTGGCTTGCTGCCAAGACGGAGCATCCACAGTGGGGCAAAAGCCCTTTCACAGAAATGGCAGAGATCACACCCCTCCCCCTCCGGTCTGAGCTGTGTGAGCTGCCTGTCTTGCTCTGGCTGTCTGCCCTCAGTCTGCGCCCAGTCTGATTGACCCTCCCCCGAACAAACACAGACCTTTTCTGGCGACTTTCAAGGATGTCTTCTCTTGGTGATAATTTGTGGATTTCTTTCTGGGTCAAGCATTAAGTCAGAGGCTTGTCATGAAGTAAGTTCTGAGAGAAAACGAGGAGCTCAAGCAGCTGTCTGCCTCCACGCCGCCATCTTGGCCGGAAGTCCACCTTTTTACTTTTAGTTTGAATGTATCATCCTTTTTCAGGTGTGTTTCCTGTAAACAACAAATAGTAGGATTCTGACTTTTAATCCAGTCTGCTAACTGCTTCCTCTTTATGAGGGAGTTTACTACATTCACATTTGTGGTTAGAATTACTAATTCTATATTGCTTGCCATCCTATTAACCCCTGTTTATGATTTTCTCCTTTCCTTCCCTCTTACCCTCCTACCCAGCATTAAACTTGTGAACACCACTTGCTTTATACAGCCCTCCCTTTTTAGTATCCTTCCCCCACTTTAAAGTTCCTCCCCTTATTTTACCCTGTTTCCTCACAATTTCTGTATTCCCTCCCCTTAGCTAACTCTTTCCCTTTCACTTTTCAATAAAGTGGAAGAAGTTTCACCATAAATCAAATATGTCTATTGATACACTCTATGTTTTTCTCCCTCCTTTATTTCTCTCAGATATAATACGTTACCTTTGCCTCTTCATGAGATGTATTACCACCACTTTACCCTTTTTTATGATATAATTTCCTTTCCACCTCTACTTTCTAGAACAAATTATTCATGTGTTCTTTACATATCTTTAGGGAAGAATTATAGATCCCAAGATTTCTTTTTACCTTTTTAGAAATCTCTTGAGTTCTGTATTTGAAGATCAAACATTTTGTGTAGATCTGGATTTTTGACCAAGAATAGATGGAATTCATTTATTTCATTAAATCTTCATCTTCTTCCCTGGAAAATGATACTCATTTTTGCTGGGTAAGTTATTCTTGGCTGCATACCAAGTTCCTTAGCCTTTTGGAATATCATGTTCTAGGCCCTTCATTCTTTTAATGTGGATGGTGCTAGATCCTGGGTTATCTTTATTGTGGCTCCTCCACATCTGAATTGCTTTTTTCTAGCAGCTTCCAGTATTTTTTCCTTCGTCTGATGGTTCTTGAACTTGGCCACTATATTTCTTGGTGTTTTGATTTTAGGGTCTCTTTCAGTATGTGTTCCATGAATTTTTTCAATGTCTATTTTCCCCTCTGTTTCCAAAATATCTAGGCAGTTCTCTTAGGTAATTTCTTGGAAAATAGTTTCCAGGCTCTTTTTTCCTCACATTTTTCAGGGAGTTAGGTTATTCTCAAATTGTCTCTCCTAGATCTGTTTTCCTGGTCTGTTGTCTTTCCAATAAGTTACTTGACATTCTTTTCAATTGTTTTGTTTTTCTCATTTTGCTTGATTACTTCTTGGTTTCTACTTGAGTCATTCATTTCTACTTGATCGAGTCTAATTTTCAATGATATATTTTCTTCACTCAATTTTTTTATATCTTTTTGTAATTGTCCAATTGAGGTTTTAAGTGAGTTTTTTTTTTTCATTTTATGGAATTTTTTTCCATTTCATGCATTTTATTTTTTAGAGAGCTGTTTTCTTTTTCCAGCTCACTAATTTTATTTCTCAATGATTTGATCTCTTTATCCACTCTGGATGACTTCTCCAGGCTCTCTTGCCAAGCTTCCCTTTCCTTTTCTCATTTCTCTTCTAGCTCTCTTGTGAGAGCCTTTTTGATTTCCTCTATGAGAGTCTTTTGTATTGAGGAGCAGCTCAGATCACCCTTAGGGGATTCCTCTGGGGATAGTCTGCTTTTACTGTCCTCAGTATTTGAAGTCTGCTCTCTCTCCATACAGAAGCTGTCAATGGTTAGAGCCCATTTAAATTTCTTGTTCATTTTGTCAGAGCAATAATTGAAGAAAACAAATTGAGAAGAGAAACAATTGGTCTGTTTTGGGGGGGATGGGGATGAGTGGTGTTACTGGGCTTTCTCTACAGATTGAGGGAGACAGTGGCAAGGTACTAACAGGACAGAGATGGCTGTGCTGTGTCTGTGCTCTGAGGCTCTGAGAATGTGCTGAATTACTCTGGGTGGGGGTGGTGTGGCCAGGTCCCAAGAAATGCTAGCTTTCTGGGGTTTTATTCTTCACCTCCGGTGTTTACACCCTCTTTGCTGCTCCTGGCTTGCTGCCAAGATGGAACATCCAAAAACAGACGAGATTGCCCCCTCCCCCCTCTGGTCCTGCTCTCGCTGCCTGCCCTCAGTCTGCACCCAGTCTGTTCTACCCTCCCCCGAGCAAACACAGATCTTCTCTGACGAATATCAAGGATGTCTTCTGTTGGTGATTATTTGTGGATTTCTTTTCCAGCTAAGTATTAACTCCAAGTCTTGTCATGAAGTAAGTCCTGAGAGAAAACACAGAGCTCAAGCAGCTGTCTGCCTCCAAGCTGCCATCTTGGCCTGAAGTCTTTATGTCAGAATTTTTTGAAACTACAATTCTGTGTTATTTAACATACTACTACTATAACATGTCCCACAACATTTTATATATTTTTCTTCATTTATTTTAACTAAGTTTCCTCGGTTACATTTAAAACAAACTTTTACACATTTGTTTTTAAAATTTTTGAGATACCACCCACTATTAAGAAACCACATGTGAAGTTATGCAAAAAAGTTCCATAAATGTCATATTGTAAAAGAAAGCATAGATCTTCTACCCTAATAAAAGAAAAAAAACCCTCAAGATAAAGTTTAAAAAATGAGAAAGAGAGGGAAAATAGAAAATTCTTAAATCTGTGTTTAAACAAATCAGGTCCTATGCATAGGATTTATTTATAATATGTTTTTCTGAATAGCTATAGATCTTTATGCTGCTGGCATGTGCTAGCAGTTATTCGTAATGCTTATCCCAGAACATTGCTACTACTGTGTACACCATATATTTCACTTTGCTTGTGTTTTTAAGGAGAACTTTCCAGGGTGTTTTTTTTTTTTTTTTTCCTTAGGGCATCCTGATCATTATTTCCCTTTCAACAATTATATTACATCACAAACACATACCACACTTTATTGAGCCATTCTCCAATTAATGGACATCCCTTCAATTTCTATTTTTTTGTCCCAAGAAGATAGCTAATATGAATATTTTTGTACACATAATAATTATCTTTTTAAAAAATAGTTTCTTTTGGTACTCATGCCTGGTAGTGGTGTTAGACATGCATGAATCTAATGCCCAATATATCACTTTGTCATTTATCAATTGGGGCAGGGTTCTTATTTTTTTTTTTTTAATTGACTCAGTTCCCTCTATGTTTGAGAAATGAGACCTTAGAGAATTTTCCTTCAAAATTGTTTTTATAATTCCTATGCTATTACTAATGCTACTACATTTTCCCCATTTATTCTCTCTTTCCTTTCACCCTCTGTTTTGCTAGTGACCATACCCTTCCCCAAAATCCCTATTTTTTCTAACCCTCCCTTTTCCTGTATGGCATTCTTCTTCTATTTCCCTGGAGGGTAAGATAGATTTCTATACCCATATTGAGTATGAATGTTATCTTATTTTTTAATCAGTTGTTATGACATTAAGATTTACTTATTAACCTTCTCCTCTTCTCCCCCTTAAATGTAAAAACTTTTGCTTCCTTCTTTTTTATTGGCAGGTAATTTATATCATTCCACTTTTCACTTTTCCTTTCTCCCAGTACATTCCTTTCCTACTCCTTAATGTTACCACTGTTAAAATAATATATTATCCCTTCATATTCAACTCACTTCTATGCCCTCTGCCATACTAGGGAACAAGTTTTAATGAGTCACAAAGACCATCCATCCATATAGGAATGTGAACAATATCACTTTCTTGATTACCCCATTAAGCTTTTCCTAAGTCTTGTGTTTGAAAATCAAATCAAATTTTCCATTCAGCTCTGACTTTTCAACATAAATACTTGAAAATCCTCCATTTCATCAAGTAGTCACTTTTTCCTCTGGAGTATTATACTCAGTTTTGCTGAGTACATGATTCTTCATTGTAATCCTAGCTCCATTGCTTTCTGGAATATCTTTAATGTAGAAGCTGCTAATTTTTGTGTTATCCTGAGTGTGGATCCACCACACTTGAATTGTTTCTTTCTGGATGCTTGCAATATTGTTTACTTCATCTGAGAGTTCCAGAATTTGGCTATTATGTTACTGGGAGTTTTAATTTTGGGATCTCTTACAGGAGGTGATTACTGGACTATTTAAATTAATATTTCATCCTCTGATTCTAGAATATCAAAACATTTTCTTAATAATTTATTGAAAGATTATATTTAGACTCTTTTGTCAGTCACGACTTTCAGCTACACCAATAATTTTTAAATTATCTGACCTGGATCTATCTTCCAGTTCAATTTTTGTTCCAATGAGATATTTCATATATTTTTCTTTTTTTTTTTTCATTTTTTGGTTTTGTTTTATTGCATTTTGATTTTTCATTAAGTCATTAGCTTTCATTTGCTCAATTATAATTTTTGGAATTATCTTCTTCAGTGAGTTTTTGTACCTCATTTTTCAATTGACCCAATTTTACTTTTTTAAGGCTTCTTTTCATTAGCTTTTTCTATTTCATTTTGCACTACTCTCAATTATTTTACTAAATTTTTTCCTCTGTTTCTTATTTGCTCTTCAAAATCCCTTTTGAACTGTTTCATAACTTGAGATCAATTTTTATTTTTCTTGGAGGCTTTGCATATAGCAGCTTTGAGTATGCATTTTGATCTTCTTTGACATCATAGTTAAATTTAAAAGGTCAGAATTTTCCATTGTCTGCTCATTCTCCTCGCCTATTACTCTGCTTTTAACTCTTTGTTAAAGTAGGCCTTGCTTCCAGGTGAAGAGAATACTGTCCCAGTTCTCAAGGATTTTATGTAGTTGTTTTCAGAGATTGTTCTATATAACTGGCCGCAAGCCCTCTTTTCTGCCCTGGAATTATTAGAACTGTTCTTGCCCTATTGTAGCTGTAAATTCTAATATAATAAAGCAACAGAGTCCTGCCAGGGCAAGGGCTGGGGCCAAGGCTGTGTTGATGTGGTCTGCACTGAGATTTCATGCTGGACTCCCACTCTGGTTTCACAGACCTTTTTCAGCTGATCTTCAAAGTTCTCTTTGTTGTCTCTGGGTTGAGAGGACCAAAAGACTATAGTAGTGCTGCTTATTTAGAGATCCTGCCTTGATGATACTGAAGCCTCGACGGGGGCCAGGGATGTGCTGGCTTACCCTGCATGGGGACTGCACTAGAACTGCACCAGGATTTCTCGCTGGACTTTCCCGCTGATGTCACAGGGCTTTTCTGTTCATCTTCTAACTTATCATCAGCTGGTAATGTTCTATTCTGTCATTTTTTTTTTGGTATTGTTGCTCTAAAATTCATTTAGATCCTTATTTAAAGGAAGTTGGACTTCTGGGCCAAGATGGAGGAAAGGAGGCACATAGCTGCTTGAGCTCTGGATTTTCTTTTAGAATTTACTTCATGACAAGCCTCGGAATTAATGCTTGACCAGGAAAAAAAAACATAAATAACTACCAACAGAAGACATCCTTGAAATTTGCCAGAAGAGAACTACATTTCTGCCATAAAGATATGTAAAGAAAACGTGTATAATTTGTCCTAGAAACTAGAGGTGGAAAGGAAATTATATCATAAAAAAGTGTAAAGTGGTGGTACTACATTTCATGAAAAGGCAAAGGTAACTATTATATCTGAGAGAAAGAAAGTAGGGGGATGAACATAGTATGTATCAATAGACATATTCGATTTATGGTGAAAATTCTTCCACTTCACTGAAAAGTGGGAGGAAAGGAGTAAGCTAAGGGGAAGGAAATACAGAAATTATGAGGAAAAGGGGTAAAATAAGAGAGGAACTTGAAGGGGGGTGTTGGGATGGATACTAAAAAGGGAGGGCTGTGAAAAACAAGTGGTGCTCACAGGTTTAATACTGGGGAGAGGGATAAGAGGGAAGGAAAAGAGAAAAGCTTAAGCAGGGGGTTAACAGGATAACAAGCAATATAGAATTAGTCATTCTAACCATAAATGTGAATGGGATAAAGAGGAAGAAGTTAGCAGACTGGATTAAAAGCCAGAAAGAATCCTACTATATGTTGTTTACAGGAAATGCACTTGAAACAGGGTGATACATTCAGAATAAAAGTAAAAGGGTAGAGCAGAATCTCCCATGCTTCAGGTGAAGCCAAAAAAACAGGGGTAGCCATCCTCATCTCAGATCAAGCAAAAACAATAATTGATCTAATTAAAAGAGATAAGGAAGGGCATTATACCCTGCTAAAGGGTAGCATCAATAATGAAGCAGTATCAATATTAAACAGATACACACCAAGTGGTGCAACATCTAAATTCTTAAAAGAGAAATTAAGAGAGCTGTAAAAAGAAATAGACAGCAAAACTATAATAGTGGGAGATCTCAACCTTGCACTCTCAGAATTAGATAAATCAAACCACGAAATAAATAAAAAAGAAGTCAAAGAGGTAAATAGAATACTATAAAAGTTTGATATGATAGCTCTTTGGCTAAAGCTAAATGGAGACAGAAAGGAGTACACTTCCTTCTCAGTAGTTCATGGAACCTATACAAATATTGATAATATACTAGGACATAAAAACCTCAAAATCAAATGGAGTAAGACAGAAATAGTAAATGCATCCCTTTCAGACCACAATGCAATTAAAATTACATTCAGTAAAAAGCCAGAGGAAAATAGACTAATTTAATTGGAAACTAAATAATCTTATACTAAAGAATGATTGGGTGAAAAAGAAATCATAGACACTATTAAAAACATCACCCAAGAAAATGACAATAATGAGACACATTACCAAATGTGTGGGATACAGCCAAATCAGTAATAAGTGGAAATTTTATTTCTCTAGAGGCAGCCTTGCCTAAAATACAGAAAGAGAAGGTCAACAATTTGGGCTTACAACCAAAAATGCTAGAAAAGGAACAAATTAAGAACCCCCAGACAAACACAAAACTTGATGTTCTAAAAATAAAAGGTGAGATTAATAAAATTGAAAGTTAAAAAAAAAAAAACTATTGAATTAATTAATAAAACTAAGAGTTGGTTCTATGAAAAAAACAACAAAATAGACAAACCCTTAGTAAATCTGATTAAAAAAAGAAAAGAGGAAAAACAAACTGTTAGTCTTAAAAATGAACAGGGAGAACTCACAGCTAATGAATAGGAAATTAGAACAATAGTTAGGAGCTACTTTTCTCAACTTTATGGCAATAAATATGATAACTTAAATGAAATGGAGAATACCTTCAAAAATATAGCTTGCCCAGATTAACAGAGGAAGAAGTAAATAGGGTAAATAGCCCCATTTCAGAAAAAGTAAATAGAACAAGCTATTAACGATCTCCCTAAGAAAAAATCCCCAGGACTGGATAGATTTACATGTGAATTCTACCAAACATTTAAAGAACAACTAACTCCAATGCAATATAAACTATTTGAAAAAATAAGGATTGAAGGAGTCCTACCAAATTCCTTTTATGACACAGACATGGTACTGATACCTAAACCAGGCAGGCTGAAAACAGAGAAAGAAAATTATAGATCAATCTCCCTAATGAATATTAATGCTAAAATCTTAAATAAAATATTAGCAAAAAGACTTCATAAAATTATCTCCATGATAATACACTTTGACCAAGTGGGATTTATACCAGGAATGCAGGGCTGGTTCAATATTAATAAAACTATTAGCATAATTGACTATATCAATAACCAAATTAACAATCATCTCAATAGATGCAGAAAAAACATTTGATAAAATCCAACATCTATTCCTACTAAAAACACTTGAGAGCATAGGGATAAATTGACTATTCCTTAAAATAATCAAGAGCATGTATTTAAAACCATCAATAAACATCATTGCAATGGCGATAAACTGGAACCTTTTCCAGTAAGATCAGGAATGAAACAAGGTTGCCCACTATCACCATTCCTATTCAATATTGTACTAGAAACACTAGCCTCAGCAATAAGACCTGATAAAGAGATTCAAGGAATTAGAATAGGTAATGAGAAAATCAAACTATCACTCTTTGCAGATGATATGATGGTATACTTAGAGAACCCCAAAGACTCTACTAAAAAAGGTATTAGAAATAATTCAGAACTTTGGCAAAATTGCAGGATACAAAATAAATCCACATAAATCCTCAGCATTTTTATACATTACCAACACAATCCAACAACAAGAGATAAAAAGAGAAATTCTATTCAAGATAACAATCAATAGTATAAAATATTTGGGAATATATCTACCAAAGGAAAGTCAGCAATTATATGAGCAAAATTACAAAACACTTGCCACAAAAATAAAGTCAGATTTAAATAATTGGAAAGACATTCAGTGCTCTTGGATAGGTCAAGCAAATATAATCATGATGACAATATTCCCTAAACTAATTTATTTATTTAGTGCTATATCAATCTGACTCCCAATAAACTATTTTAATGACCTAGAAAAAATAACAACAGGATTCATATGCAAGAACAAAAGGTCGAGAATTTCAAGGGAAGTAATGAAAAAACAAATCACATGAAGGTGGCCTAGCTGTATCTGATCTAGAACTATATACTATATTATAAAGCAGCAGTCACCAAAATCATTTGGTATTGGCTAAGACATAGACTGGTTCATCAGTGGAATACTATAGGTTCACAGGGCAACATAGTAAATGAAAATGGAAATCTAGTGTTTGACACACCCAAAGATCCCAACTTTTGGGAAAAGAATTCATTATTTGACAAAAAACTTCTGGGAAAACTGGAAATTAGTGTAGCAGAAACTATGCATGGACCCACACTTAACACCACATACTATGATAAGATCAAAATGGGTCCGTGATTTAAGTATGAAGAATGAGATCATAAATAGATTAGAGGAACATAGGATAGTTTACCTCTCAGACTTGTGGAGGAGGAAGGAATTTGTGACCAAAAGAGAACTGGAGATCATTATTGATCACAAAATAGAAAATTTTGATTACATCAAATTAAAAAGCTTTTATACAAACAAAACTAATGGAAACAAATTGGGAAAACATTTTTACAGTTAAAGGTTCTGATAAAGGCCTCATCTTGAAAATATACAGAGAATTGACTCTAATTTATAAAAAATCAAGCCATTCTCCAATTGATAAATGGTCAAAGGATATGAACCAACAATTTTCAGATGATCAAATTAAAACTATTTCTACTCACATGAAAGAGTGTTCCAAATCACTATTGATCAAAGAAATGCAAATTAAGACAACTCTGAGATATCACTACACACCTGTCAGATTGGCTAAGATGACAGGAACAAATAATGATGAATTTTGGAGCGGATGTGGGAAAACTGTGATTCATTGTTGGTGGAGTTGTGAAAGAAACCAACCATTCTGGAGAGCAATCTGGAATTATGCTCCAAAAGTTATCAAACTTTGCATACCCTTTGATCCAGCAGTGCTACTACTGGGCTTATATCCCAAGGAAATACTAAATAAGGGAAAGGGACCTGTATGTGCCAAAATGTTTGTGGCAGCCCTTTTTGTAGTGGCTGGAAAGTCGAAAACGAATGGATGTCCATCAATTGGGGAATAGTTGGGTAAATTATGGTATATTAATGTTATGGAATATTATTGTTTTGTAAGAAATGACCAACAGAATGAATACAGAGAGGTTTGGAGAGACTTGCATCAACTGATGCTGAGTGAAATGCGCAGAACTGGGTGATCATTATACACTTCAACAATGATACTGTATGAGGAGATATTCTGATGGAAGTGGATATCTTCAAAATAGAGAAGAGCTAATCCAATTTCAATTGATAAATGATGGACAGAATCAGCTACATCCAGAAATAGAGCACAAGGAAATGAGTGTAAACTGTTAGCATTTTTTGTTTTTCTCTCCAGGTTATTTTTACCTTCCAAATACTATTCTTCCTTTGCAACAACAACAACAGCAAGAACAAAATTCAGTTCTGCACATAGGATACACTATAACATATTTAATATGTATGGAAATGCCTGCCATCTAGGGGAGGGTTTGGAGGGAAGGAGGGGAAAAATTTGGAACAGAAGGGAGTACAAGGGATAATGTTGTAAAAAATTACCTATAGATATGTACTGTCAACAAATGTTATAATTATAAAATTAATAAAAAAAGAAAAAAAGAAATTTGGAGTGGTATGGGGAGAGATTGAACGAATTCTTGTAATTATTCTGCCATCTACCACATTTCATATCTTTAAAGTACATAGGAAGCCTCGATAAACTATGGATTAACATCTATGTTTTCAGGAAATAATTTAAATTGAGCTATTAAAGTGTTGTCCACATTTAGACATAGACATCTTTGAATTTCCTTGCTGACCAATTAACTTAAGTTATTCTTACAGTAACATTTCCATCTTAATGAAATGGACCATAGAATAAAGAATGAAGTAACATTTCTGCTTACTTAAAGCCAAGTTTTTATTAGCACCCAATGGCACACATAAGAATTGTGCATTTATAGTTGATTTGTAACAATTGTTTGTGGTAAAATGTCCTGAGCTATAGATTTATATTTCTAACAATGCTTTCCAGGCACAGTGTGGTCATTACACATCTGCCTGCCAAGCAACATTACCCCCCCTCACACCCTCCTTCCAATCCTGATTTCACTTCAAACCGATTTCCAAGGCTTCCTGATTATTAAACTGTGGAGAGTTCAAATTTGCTATCAGACAATTGGAACTAATTGTCTGAGACAATTTACATCCATCAGTGCAATGTTTTATGGTTTTCAGACTGAGTGTAAAATGAATAAATAACATAGCCTAAGCCATTACTCTGCTTTATTACTCTAGATGTTCTGGGTAATCTGAAAATAATTTGGGCACTACAGCACCATCAAATAGTGGACATCTGTCAAGCTACAGGTTCTGATGGAATTGTACAATCTGTCCACTCAGTAACCTCCCCTATCACCATCCCTTCAAACATGAAGTTAGAGAACATTTATAATGGAACAGAATCTGTTTATGAAATAAAAACACCTTCCATCCCAATGTTAACCTTATAGTAATCTGGCTTGTTTTTTCAGGTTTTTTAAAATTTCATCTTGGCTTGCAGTTTCCTTTGAGGAGCCAAAATTAAGATTTTCATTGTTGATATTTTGATTTCCTTGCAGGCACTGAAACTATATTGTAAAATGAGTAGATTGTAGAGACCTATTAGATTGTTTAGTCCATTTGCTGTCATGGCATGATTGGTCCCTATGGTTCACAAGCTCCTGCTTTGACAAGTCCATTTTAAAATATCTACAGAAATGGCATCCTTCACTTCCTCTGGGGGAATATTTCACAGTCTAATACTTCTTAGTATATGGAAATTTCCCCTGATTCAGCCTCACTATTCCTCCATTGTAAATTCCATTACAACTTTGGTATTTTTTTTCTTAAATCTAATTGTACAAAGAATGAGTGGAAGTATTATTTAGCACCTTTCCTAAACAGTCCAGGCACAGTTTATGTATCACTAACCACTTTTTGATATTCCTGGATAGTAATGTATTATATAATTACATAAGACCAGAACCAAAATATGCCTTTGATTTGAATCTGAATTAGAGATCAAAAAGTGTAGACAGTGAAGAGATTTAGTTGGAGCAGTTAACTAAAAAAATCATGTGGGAAATACTTGCATTTGTCTTATATAATGGGTTCATCTCATATAAAAAATGCACATTTATGTCATTTATATAGTAATATGTATCAACAGACACTGTGATTAAGGCACTAGAATATTGAAAGAATAGGAAGGTGCATTTGATGAAACAGCTCTGCTTTTGAAGCTTAAGGACTCCCAAGCAATGGAAAGTGACAGAAATCTACAGGAAATTAGAAAATAGGTAGTAGGGAACCAAGTCAAGATGATGGTGCACGAGGAAACAATATAGACCAAATTCCTTGCAAATTATCCAACAAAATCTAATAATTCCAAGCTGAGTACTGATTAAGGAAACTAAGCAAAAAGTTCAGTGAATCATCTTTCCAGTGTCAAATCACAACCCAGACAATAGATAAAGTGAGAAAATAAGTGAACTGTGTAACACTGGTAGGTCGGGGTCATAAATTGAGCCTCAATTCCATAATATTAGCAGTCCAGTAGTATTTAGTCTCCAAGAGCAGATTGAGGTTGAAACAGGCAGAGCAGCAAAAAGAGAAAGGAAGACGTAAAAGAAGGCTACATAAACCATAATCATTACCGCATATTAACAGAAAAAAAAAAGATCAGCAAAATACATAAAAAAATAATCTTACTGAAAGAAAATTCAAAATACCAAAGATATTTGGAGATTTCCTCTACTGTACCAAATTTAGAGTTATTATGTAGAGGATTCACTATTTGATTAAAAGTTATGAGAAACATCTACCTTTTTATCTATCATCTATCAACCTATCTATAACTTCATAACATTCATTTTAAAAAATACTTTTAAATTCCGTCCTTTACTCTAAACCCACCCCATCCAATTATTGAGAAGACAAGAAATAAAATAGCTGATAGACATGTAGACCTGCAATACTTATTTCCAGATAGTCAAAATGGCAAAATAAAGGAAATAAACAAGACCTCCTAACATTTCCCTCTGAACAACTTAAAAAATAATGTCTCAAATCAAATACTGTAGTGGCAATATTTGAGCAACAAAAGGTCACAATTATACATTTTTCTAGGCCAAGATAACTTAAAAAATGAGAGATGTTTATGACATTTATTGGGAACCAGTCTAGATCTCATATGGAGGCAACAACAGCTGTGGTTCTTGAAGTTAGAAAGAGCAGAAACAAGTATGTCAAGCTAGAGATCTGGGAATTTGTCATTTGGTTAGAAAGATTACAGGAGACTCCTGTATTCGCACTATTAATAGGATAGGGTAATATTTGGCAAATTAATTACCTAGAATTATTTGTTGTCACAAGTGAGCATGGTCCCTAAGGAACATGTGCTTTGTAGCTTTAAGTAGCAGTGGTTCTGAGGAATAGTAGCCCTTGAAGTTGCAAGGGATAGGAAGCAATAACTACAGAATAGTAACTACACCTCTTTCCCCTTCATATCACTTTCGAATCATCAAAAACTTCCATTCTACCAGAATTTGCTTTGGAGATAGCAGTACAAAAAAGCCCAGTATTTAACATAAAGGTCAAAAACCATAAATAAGTATAAAAATGTGCACACAATAAAAAATAACCTGACAGTTTAAAGTTACAGTGATGACATGGAACATTAAACTACAAATTGGGCACAACAAAAATTCTTGAAAGAACATTTTAAAAATATGTATAAGGAATGATAAATATCCAATAATATTATGTAAAGACAATTATGTAAAGCTTCATAAAAGAGGCACAAAAAAGGCATATAATACCTGAAAAACCAAATTTGACAAATGGAAAAAGAGGCGCAAACTATTATTGATAAAATATCCACCTAAAAACAGAAGTGTCAAAATGGAATAAAAGGGGGAACAAAAGTTCACTGATGAAACTAATTCCTTAAAAATTACAATTAATCAAACAAAAGTTAATGATTCCACAAGGTATGAAGAAACAAGAAAAAAGTGAAAAGAATGAAAAAAATAGACAAGAACGTGAAATATCTCTTTGAAAAAACAACTGAGTTGGAAATAGTGCAAGGTATGATAATTTTTAGAATTATCGGACTGTCTGAAAGCTATGCTCAAAGAAAGAACATAGACATCATATTTAAAGAAGTTATAAAGTAAAACGTCTCTGGTATTCTAGCACCAAAGAGTAAAATAGAAATTGAAACAATCTACGAATTATCTCCTAAAAGAAATCTCAAAATGAAAATTCCTGGGAATATTGTAGCCAAGTTGTAGAGCTTCCATGTCAAAAAGAAAATATTTCATTAAGCCAAAAAGAAACTATCCATGAAACCATAGTTAAATTTAAAAGGGATTTAGAAGATACTGTGTTAAAGGAGAAAAGCGCATAGAATATGGTATTTTAAAATGCAAAGGAGTTAAGACTGCAGCCAAGAACAACTTACCTAATAAAAATTAGTATAATGTTTTACGGGGGTGGGGGTGGGGGTGGGGGGGTGAGATAGATGTTAAAAAGTGAGATGACTTAACATTCCTGATGAAAAGTTTAGAAATTTATTAAACAAACATGAAAAAAACATTATAAGAGAATTAATAAGATTAAACTGTTTACATTCCTATTTGGAAAAAAAATGATACATGTAACTTTTAAGAATTTTAACCTTATTAGGAAAATTAGAAAAAAATCCATAAAGACAAAGGACATACATATTGATTGTGTTGGGATGATCTTAAAAAATGGTTGAGTGCAAAAGAGATCCACTGAGAAACAAAGGAAAGGAAAAGGCTGAGAGAAATTATCTTACATAAACAGGCATATAATGAACAGCTATTGGTGTGGAAAGGAAATTGATGGGAATAGGGTGAGGAAATCTTAAGCCTCACTATCATGTGAATTTTTAAGAGAAGAAAAAATATGTATATATTCAAACTAAATTGCAGTTGGAAATCTATCTTCCCCAAGTAGGAAGAAAGAAGGGAAGCAGATAAAAGAAAGTGGCTTTTTTTCTACTTTTTAAAATTTATTTACTTTCCCCCTCAATATGGCTAATATGCAAATGTGTATTAGTGATCATGTTTATAATTAACATTATACTGGTTGCCTTCTCTATGGATGGGGAATGGTGAAAAGGGAAAGAATTTTGAACTTAAAATGTAAAGACATTTCCATATTAACTATGTTGTAAATTAAACCAAAACAAAACAACACAAAAAAACAACAACAACAACAACAAAAAAAAACAATGATAAAGTGAAAAAAGTACCCTTCAATATGGTTGTAGAGTTAATCAATTCTCTGTCTACAAATGGGTAACATTTCTTATCATGAGTTCTTTGAAATTATCATGGATCATTGCATTGATAAGAGTAGCTAACTCTTTCAAGGTTGATCCCTGTAACAATATTATTGTTTGTATATACAGTGTTCTCCTGGTTCTTCTATTTAACTTTGCATTGCTGCATATGTCTTCCCAGGTTCTTTAAACCAATTATCCTTGTTATTTTCATGACAATGTTATTCTATCAATTGTTTAGCCATGACATAATTCAAGGACAGCACTTCACAGTTTACAATTCTTTGCCACCATAGAGAGTTGTATAAATATTTTTGTGCATAGAGATGTTCCTTTTTTTCTTGGACCTATTAGTAGTAATGCTGAGTCAAAGAGTATGCAGTTTTATAGACTGTGGATAATACTTCTAAATTGTTCTCCAGAATAGTTGAGGTGGTAATTCATAGTTCTTCTCAATTTTATTTTTCTATTTATTAATGAATAACAGCCTTTATATATATTTTTCTCCTTTTTTATTATATATATTTTTATAATATTATCCCTTGTATTCATTTTTCCAAATTATTCCCCCCTCCCTCTATTCCCTCCCCCCCGATGACAGGCAATCCCATACATTTTACATGTGTTACAATATAGCCTAGATACAATACATGTATGTGAATATCATTTTCTTGTTGCACAATAAGCACTAGATTCCGAAGGTACATGAAACCTGGGCAGACAGATATTAGTGCTAACAATTTACATTCACTTCCCAGTGTTTCTTCTCTAGGTGTAGCTACCTCTGTCCATCATTGATCAACTGGAAGTGAGTTGGGTTTTCTTTATGTTGAAGATTTCCACTTCCATCAGAATACATCCTCAAACAGTATTGTTGTTGAAGTGTACAGTGATCTTCTGGTTCTGCTCATTTCACTCAGCATCAGTTGATTTAAGTCTCTCCAGGCCTCTCTGTATTCCTCCTGCTGGTCATTTCTTACCGAGCAATAATATTCCATAACCTTCATATACCATAATTTACCCAACCATTCTCCAACTGATGGACATCCATTCATCTTCCAGTTTCTAGCTACAACAAAAAGAGCTGCCACAAACATTTTGGCACATATATGTCTCTTTCTGCTCTTTAGAATTTCTTTGGGATATAAGCCCAGTAGTAGCACTGCTGGGTCAAAGGGTATGCACAGTTTGATAGCTTTTTGGGCATAATTCCATATTGCTCTCCAGAATGGCTGGATTCTTTTGCAACTCCACCAGCAATGTATTAGTGTCCCAGTTTCCCCACATACCCTTCAACATTCATCATTATTTGTTCCTGTCATCTTAGCCAATCTGACAGGTGTGTAGTGGTATCTCAGAGTGGTCTTAATTTGCATTTCTCTGATCAGTAGTGATTTGGAACACTCTTTCATGTGAGTGGATACAGTTTCAATTTCTTCATCTGAGAATTGTCTGTTCATATCCTTTGACCATTTATCAATTGGAGAATAGTTCGGTTTCTTATAAATTAGGGTCAGTTCTCTATATATTTTGGAAATGAGACCTTTGTCAGAACCTTTGTTTTTAAAAATATTTTCCCAATTTGTTACTTCCCTTCTAATCTTGTTTGCATTAGTATTATTTGTACAGAAATTTTTAGTTTGATGTAATCAAAATCTTCTATTTTGTGATCAATAATGATCTCTAGTTCTCCTCTGGTCATAAATTCCTTCCTCCTCCACAAGTCTGAGAGGTAGATTATCCTCTGTTCCTCTAATCTATTTATTATCTCCCTCTTTATGCCTAAATCATGGACCCATTTTGATCTTATCTTGGTAAATGGTGTTAAGTGTGGATCCATATCTAATTTCTGCCATATTAATTTCCAGTTTTCCCAACAGTTTTTTCCAAATAATGAATTTTTATCCCTAATGTTGGTATCTTTGGGTTTGTCAAAGATTAGATTGCTATTGATGTACCCTTTTTTGTCCTTTGTATCTAATCTGTTCCACTGATCTACCAGTCTATTTCTTAGCCAATACCAAATGGTTTTGGTGACTGCTGCTATATAATATAGTTTAGATCAGGTCCACTTAGACCACCTTCCTCTGAGGTTTTTTTTTTCATTAGTTCCCTTGCAATTCTCGATCTTTTATTCTTCCATATGAATTTTGTTGTTATTTTTTCTAGGTCATTGAAATAGTTTCTTGGGAGTCTGATTGGTGTAGCACTAAATAAATAGATTAGTTTGGGGAGTATTGTCATCTTTATTATATTTGCTCGGCCTATCCAAGAACACTGAATGACTTTCCAATTATTTAAATCTGATTTTATTTTTGTGGCAAGTGTTTTGTAATTTTTCTCATAAAATTCTTGACTTTTCTTTGGTAGATGGATTCCCAAATACTTTATACTCTCAACATTTGTTTGGAATGGAATTTCTCTTTGTATCTCTTGCTGTTGCATTTTGTTAGTGATATATAAAAATGCCGAGGATTTATGTGGATTTATTTTGTATCCTGCCACTTTGCTGAAATTTTGAATTATTTCTAGTAGCTTTTTAGCAGAGTCTTTGGGGTTCTCTAAGTATACCATCATGTCATCTGCAAAGAGTGATAGTTTGATTTCCTCATTTCCTACTCTAATTCCTTGAATCTCTTTCTCGGCTCTTTTTTGCCGAGGCTAGCGTTTCTAGTACTATATTGAATAGTAATGGTGATAGTGGGCAACCTTGTTTCACTCCTGATCTTACTGGGAAAGGTTGCAGTTTATTTCTATTGCATATTATGCTTACTGATGGTCTTAAATATATGCTCCTGATTATTCTAAAGAATAGTCCATTTATTCCTATACTCTCAAGAGTTTTTAGTAGGAATGGATGTTGGATTTTGTCAGATGCTTTTTCTGCATCTATTGAGATGATCATATGGTTCTTATTAATTTGATTATTAATATGGTCAATTATATTAATAGTTTTCCTAATATTAAACCAGCTCTGCATTCCTGGAATAAATTCTACTTGATCATACTGTATTATCCTGGAGATGATTTTCTGAAGTCTTTTTGCTAATATCTTATTTAAGATTTTAGCATCAATATTCATTAAGGATATTGGTCTATAATTTTCTTTCTCAGTTTTCGATCTACCTGGTTTAGATATCAATACCATGTCTGTGTCTTAAAAGGAGTTTGGTAGGACTCCTTCATCCCCTATTTTTTCAAATAATTTATATAACATTGGGGCTAATTGTTCTTTAAATGTTTGGTAGAATTCACATGTAAATCCATCTGGTCCTGGGGATTTTTTCCTGGGGAGTTGATTAATAGCTTGTTCTATTTCTTTTTCTGAAATGGGACTATTTAAGCACTTTATTTCCTCCTCTGTTAACCTAGGAAGCCTATATTTTTGGAGGAAGTCATCCATTTCACTTAAGTTATCAAATTTATTGGCATAAAGTTGGGCTAAGTAACTCCTTATTATTTCTCTAATTTCCTCTTCATTGGTGGAAAGTTCTCCCTTTTCATTTGTAAGACTAACAAATTGATTTTCCTCTTTCTTTTTTTCTGATCAGATTTACCAAAGGTTTATCTATTTTATTGGCTTTTTCATAAAACCAACTCTTGGTTTTATTTATTAATTCAATAGTTTTTTTTTTTACTTTCAATATTATTGATTGCTCTTTTTAATTTTTGTATTTTAAGTTTAATTTTTGGTTGGGGGGTTTAATTCGGTCTTTTTCTAGCCTTTTAAGTTGCAAGCCCAATTTGTTAATCTTCTCTTTCTCTATTTTCTTCAAATAAGCCTCTAAAGATATAAAATTTCCCCTTATTACCACTTTACCTGCGTCCCACAGATTTTGGTATGATGTCTCATCATTGTCATTATCTTGGGTGAAATTATTAATTGTTTCTATAATTTGCTGTTTCACCCAGTCATTCTTTAAGATGAGTTTATTCAGTTTCCAATTACTTTTTGGTCTATTTACCCCTAACTTTTTACTGAATGTAGCTCTTATTGCACTGTGTTCTGAGAAGAAGGCATGGATTATTTCTGCCTTCCTACATTTAATTTTGAGATCTTTATGTCCTAATATATGGTCTATTTTTGTATAGGATCCATGAACTGCTGAGAAGAAAGTATATTCCTTTCTATTGCCATTCAGTTTTCTCCAAAGGTCTATCATACCTAGTTTTTCTAATGTTCTATTTACTTTTTTAATTTCTTTCTTGTTTGTTTTGTGGTTTGATTTGTCTAAATCTGAGAGTGCAAGGTTGAGATCTCCCACTATTATAGTTTTACTGTCTATTTCTTCTTGCAATTCTCTTAACTTTTTCCTTTAGAAAGTTAGATGCTATACCACTTGGTGCATATATGTTTAGTATTGATATGGCTTCATTATTTATGCTACCTTTCAGCAGGATATAGTTTCCTTCCTTATCTTTTTTAACAAGATCTATTTCTGCTTTTGCTTGATCTGAGATAAGGATAGCTACCCCTGCTTTTTTGGCTTTACCTGAAGCATAATAGGCTCTGTTCCAACCTTTTACCTTTACTCTGTATGTATCTCCCTACTTTAAGTGTGTTTCCTGCAGACAACATATTGTAGGGTTCTGATTTTTGATCCAATCTGCTATCCATCTCCGTTTGATGGGATCGTTCATCCCATTTACATTTACAGTTAAAATTACTAATTCTGTATTTCCTGCCATCATATTATCCCCAGATTATGCTTTTTCCCTTGACCCCCCTGAACCCCTTCCCCGATATTTAATTTACAGACCCCCCTTGTGACGCGCAACCCTCCCTTTTTTTTTTAGTATCCCTCCCCCCTCCCTCCAAGTCCCTTCACTTATTCTACTTTTCCTTTTCCCTTTTCCTCTCCCCCCTTTTAATGAGGTGAGAGAAAATTCTCTGAAAAACAAATATGTAAATTATTTACTCTGGATTCACACAATGATTCTCCCCCTCACTAAATTCCCTCAGATATGGTGTATTTTCTATGCCTCTTCCTGGGATGTAGTTTCCCACTTTTTATCATTCCTTCCCCTTTTTCTGAAACGACCTCCTTTTCTTTACTACACCCCCCTTTTCTTTTTTTCTTTTATATCAGTAAAATCAAATTATCCTTGTATACTTTTTATATACCCACAACAGAGTTACAGTTCTCAAGGGTTCTGTGTATCTTTTTCTGTTTCTCTTCAGTCTTGTGGATGTAGATCAAATTTTTTGTATAAGTCTGGTTTTTTTCTTAGGAACATATAGAATTCCTCTATTTCATTGAATGACCATCTTCTTCCATGGAAAAAGATGCTAAACTTAGCTGGGTAGTTCATTCTTGGTTGCAGTCCTTGATCTTTTGCCTTACGGAATATCAGGTTCCAGGCCCTTCTATCTTTCAATGTGGAGGCAGCCAGATCTTGAGTGACCCTTATTGTGGCACCTTGGTATTTAAATTGTTTTTTTCTAGCTGCTTGCAGGATTTTCTCCTTTGTGTGGTAATTCTGCAGCTTAGCCACAATATTCCGTGGTGTTCTTTTTTTAGGGTCTATTTCAGAAGGAGTTCGATGAATTCTTTCCACATCTACTTTCCCTTCTGTTTCTATTATCTCTGGACAGTTCTCTTTGATAATTTCCTGTAAAATAGAATCTAGGCTCTTTTTTTGGTCATAGTTTTCTGGAAGTCCAATGATCCGCACATTATCTCTCCTAGATCTATTTTCCAGGTCTATAGATTTTCCCAGTAAATATTTGATGTTACTCTCCAGCTTCTCATTTTTTTTTTTTGTTTTGTTTGACTGATTCTTGGGTTCTCAATGAATCATTCATTTCTGTTTGTTCCATCCTGAATTTTAAGGAGTTATTTTCTTCATTCACAGTTTTTAGTTCTTTTTGTAAATGCCCAATTTCGTTTTTCAATGAGTTATTTTGTTCTATTGATTTTTTTTCCATTTCCCTAATTTTTTTTGAGAGTTATTTTCTTTTTCCAATTCAGAAATCCTATTTTCTTGAGACTTTTTTATCTTCTCCAAATCAGAAATTCTACTTTCCTGGGATTTTTTTACCTTTTCTAATTCACTAATTTTGTTTCCCTGCATCTCCTGTGAATTCTTTATTTATTCCAACTCCAATTTCAGGACGTTGTTATTCTCTATCATAGCTTCCCTTTCCTTTCCCCATTTTTCTTCAAACTCCCTTAACTTTTTAATAGTCTCTTCAAGGAGAGAGTTATGTGATGGGGGCCAGGAATCATTCCCCTTTAGGTTGTTATCTGCTGTCTCTCTGTTGTTAACTTCTTTGGGGTTGGATACCTGCTCTTTCTCTGTGTAAAAGGAATCTATGGTTTTTCTGGCTTTGTTCATATTTAAAAAAATCTTTTGGGGTTTGTCCCTGGGGTAGGAAATTGTTTATTTTCTTCTTTACCAGCTTGCTCCCAGACCGGATGGATGCAGCAGCTCTAGTGCCTGAGCTAAGATAGAGCTCTGGTAGATAGTTCCCCACCCCCTCCTTGGAAGAGCCTCAGAGGTGATTAGCACTGCTGTTCCCCGAGGGCGCTGTGTTTTAGCGGCTTCCCTGAGGTTGAGATTGAACAGCAAATACAGCACAAAGCCTAGCCTATGTGTCCCAGTGGGGCATGGATGTCTGCAGCAGGTGATGTGAGAAGCCCCTGCGTTCAAACTGGAAGTGTCTGCCAGAAACCGTGGTCCCTAGTTCAAAGGTTCTTCTTCTCTGGGACTTCTGGAGCTGAGTTTCACTCCCTCCAGCTAAGCTAGGCAGTGTGTTGCCTTGGGCCGTATCCACCCACTTGTTAATCTCTTAACTATTCTCAGGAGGGAGCTGAGGCCACACCCCCTGGTGCCAAGATCTGCTGAGTCACCCCCAGGGTCCTGGAAAATCTAATCTATCTGAATTTTTAAAGTATTTTAGCTTTCTCTTCTGAACTGCTACATTATAAGCAGAGAAGAGCTAACAGCCTGTGCCAGATTCCTTTATCTCAGTGGCTTCTCTGATCCCAGAGCCCTTCCCAGTGCAATTGGCTAAGTATGTTTGCACCGAGCCGTCTGTGCTGGCCTCTCTTCTTCCTCCCCTGGGAACTGACCTTTTCTGTTGAAACTCCAGATTTTCTTCAGCTGGTAAGTTGTGCTTCCAGTCCTTGTGGTATCTATCAGTCCAGGGCTATTTCTGAGGCTGATTTATCTAATTGGTTGTGAGGGAGTGAGGACGTTCACAGAGTCATGTGTTTCTTCTCCGCCATCTTGGCTCCGCCCCCCAGTTAATTTATTTTAAGAAATTTTCACAGCCATCCCATTTTTTAGCAATCACCACCCTGACTAATCATCAACATGGAGCAAGACAGTATCAGCAAAAAAGATTATTACTTGCTGAAGAGTCATATAATGGTTAGCATTTTTAGCAATAAACTATTTTAAATTTAGCTAAAAGTACTACTTTTAGACATAAAAGTATTACAAACTTAAGAAACCACAGAATAATTTAAACATAATTTTTATGTGCATTGAGGAACCTAAAAAATTTTATAATGTTTTATTGTATTTGCTTTATTGTGGTATTCTGTAACCAACCTTGAAATATCTCCAAAATATGCTATTCTATGTGTGTGTGTGCATGTGTGTATGTATGTAGGTATGATCTCTAGATTACTATATTTATATATCTATATCTATATCTATATATTTGTATGTATGTATGTATATATGATCTGTAGATGTACAGATCATATACATACATACACACACATATATATAGTATCTTCATATATATACATCTACATATGTATGTATATGTTCATCTATGTGTATACATGCATACACACTATATTATATACTCAAACACACACACACACTATATATATATATATATATATATATATATATATATATATATATGTAAAGAGAAAGAGAGACAGACAGAGAGAGAGAAGAGAACTGGTTTAAATTATTAGAATAAAAGCTATTCCTCAGTTGATTAATAGTCAAAAGATATTAACATTTAGGTTTCAGAAGAAGAAATGGAAGCTATTGTTTTACATATTATAGAAATATAAATTAAAGCAATTCTGAGGATTTATTTCTTGGCCATCAAAGTAGCTAAGTTGAACAAAAAATAAAAGAAAATAGAAATGACAATGTGCTAGTGCTTTGGGATAAACAGGAACATAATTGCATAGTGGATCTGTGAAATGGTTATTATTACAAAAATCATTTTAGAATTCATTACAAAGTATCATGAAACTCTGCATACCCTTTTTACCTAGCAATACCACAACTAGGCTTATATAACAAAGAGATCAAAGAGAGAAGAAAAGTGCCCAGTACTTAAATATATACAAATATTTTTAGCAACTAATTTTAAAATAATAAAAAAGTGGAAACTATGGGAGTGACTATCACATGGTAAATAGCTGGGTAATTATGACATATAAATATAATGGGATATTATGTGAAATGATAAAGGAAATGGTTTTAGAGAAATCTCACAAAAGTTGTAGGAAATGATACAGAGTATAATAAATAATAAAAGAACAATGTGTTCACTAACATAAAATATTAGAAAACACAACTTTTTCAAAAATGCCCAAGAATGATTTCAGTGGACTGATGAGGCAATGAAACATACATTTTGCAAATGCAGATTCAGTATTTTGATTTGCTTAATTATGAATATGTGCTACAAGATTTTAAAATTCTTGTTTTTATTTGTTTCTAATTATGAAAAGTTGAGTGAGGGTGGAAATTGACTTATATATTGGAATAAAAATAAAATTAAAAAACAGAAGGAAGCTGAAAAAGACAAAGGCAAAAAATGACAGTTTTACAATAAAATGAACAATTTATTATGTACTTCAAATCAAGTTATAAAATGTAGTTTCACAAATTCATGTACACTTCTCTTTCTGTTTTCTTCTGTATATTAAGAAATCCTCTTAAGTTTAAGTTCAGAGCAAAGGTTTTTTTAATGTGAAGAAGGTATATTGATCAAATTATTGTGGAAAACTTGATGTCAATTTTATAAAATTATGAAGTTGTTAATTTAATATGTAGTTTATGAACACTGAAAAATGTAGCCAGAATGAGTTTACTGAAAATAAAACCTGCCTGACTAACCACATTTTTACTTTTTGACAGATTAGATGAGGTTGATGCTAAAGACCTATTTTCATTTAGGCATTTGGCAAGGCCTATCACAATAATCTGGGGGACAAGATGGAAAAACAGGGATTTAATGATGAATCCATCTAAATATCTTCAAAGGTATTTGAAAAAAAAACTTTTATCAAAGTACCTTGATTAATCAATCAGTCTCATAATGGACAGCTACCTCTTGTGCTATATTAAAGACTTCCCTCTTTATCTTTTATCTATTCATTTAATTCAACAAGAAATATGTTCTACTGTATACTATGCATTGTGCTAGGTACTAGAATTTCAAGGAGCAAAACAAAAAGTCTTTGCAATTAAAGTACTATCAGAGGAAAAAAAAATCAAATATATGGACAAAATAAGAGTATACAGCCTATGTACAAAGTAAGTAAAAGTTAATTTGCATCTGGGCTATTAGAAAAAACAGGCTTTACTTAGGAGGTATAATTTTAAGTGAGTTTTAAAAGAATCTAGGGATTTTAGGAAGTGGAGGTAAAGAGAAAGAGCATTCTATTTCAGTCATAGATTATAATTCAAAGTTATATGTGAAAAACAGAAGATCACTTTGGGTTGTATTGTTGATTATGTGAAGGTCAGTAATAAAAAAATAAAATGGAAGATTAGATTAGAACTAGATGATAAAGGATTTTAAATGTCAAAGAGAATGAATTTTTTTTTGTTTGTTTTGTTTTGTTTTGTTTTTATCCTAAAGATACTGTAAAATCCCTTTGAGTCAGTGAATAACAATGAATACTTTAGAAATGCCATTTTTATCCATTGTAAGTTCTGATTGGGGTAGAGAGCAGCTGGACACAGAATCCACATAGGAGACTATTGCAATAGTCCAGATGAGAGATAATGAGGACCTGAATTAGATTATTATCTATGTAAGTGAAGAGAATGTAACAAATGTGACAAAGACATTGTAAAGGAACAAACTGTAAAACTTGGAAATCAATAAATACAAATTTATACATACATACATACCCACCCACACACACACACACACACACACATATATATACATATATGTAGTGAGAGAGAATGAGGGATTAAGAATGAAATACATATATCCACATGTGTGTGTGTGTATATATATATATATAAAACATGTATGTATATATTTACTTACATGTGTACATAGTCTATATATGTCTGATATACAGAGAGAGATATAGAGTAAAACATCACAAATATAAAGACAGAGAGAAAGAAAGAGGTAAACATACAGGGAGAGAGAAAGAAATAGAGGAAAGAGAGAGTTGAGGATAACTCCAAGTTTGTGAACCTGAGTAACTAAGTTATCAAAAAAAGCAGAACATAAGAAAAAGAATCACACATTGTGACAAGTATAAAATTTTTGCAATGCCTAGTGCATAGTAGGCATTTAATAAAATTTTGATTGACTGATAATTTCTCTACTCATTTTGCCTTCTTCATTACTTCATTTTATTATGAACATCATAATAAGCAAAGTTGTACTATTCGAGTATCATATTAACACACCTTACTACTTCCAAGGAGTTGCTTTCTCTCATCTAATTGACTAAGTTTGATACATTTCTATTTTTCAAAGGCACCTTCTGTTGTGCTTTCTTGAGTAAATTCCTACTTTACTTCTTCTGCCTTTCATATTAGAGGCATGTAATAGTCCTCTGATCTTTAAGATCTTCCAAATAAGTTTTTGGATACCACTGAGATAATAAATTAACAATATATTTTATACAAGAAATCAGATTAGTTTAAAGAAGAAACAAAGCAACTCACAGTTCACCAATTATGTTTTATATGCAAAGAATAAACCAAATTATTAAAGAGAAAATCTGAGATCTTCAGGGCATCATTTAAACATAAGAAAGTCCTGTTTTCAGATATTGCTATAAAAAATTCCCAGAAATAAAATGCAAGTTGTTTTTTTCTGATTATGAAGTTCATTTTTTGCGTTATTTATAAATAGCAGCATTTTATTTTTCCCAATTATGTCAAGTCAATTTTTGACATTCAGTTTTACAAGATTTTTAGTTACTCCCTTCCTTCTTTCCTCTCTTTCTAAAGCTTTAGACTAATTTTTTTATTTAATAGTTTTTATTTACCAGATATATGCATGGGTAATTTTACAACATTGGCAATTGCCAAACCTTTGGTTCTAATTTTCCCCTCTTCCCCCCCGCCCAGATGGCAGGTTGACCAATACGTGTCAAATATGTTAAAGTATAAATTGAATACAATATATGTATACAAATCCAAACAGTAGTTTTGCTGTACAAAAAGAATCAGACTTTGAAACAGTGTACAATTAGCCTGTGAAGGAAATAAAAAATGCAGGCAGACAAAAACAGAGGGACTAGGAATTCCATGTAGTGGTTCATAGTCATCTCTGAGAGTTCTTTCACTGGTTGTAGCTGGTTCAGTTTATTGCTGTACAATTGGAACTGATTTGGTTCATCTCATTGTTGAAGATGGCCATATCCATCAGAAACGATCTCCTGGCCCTGCTCATTTCATTCAGCATCCGGTCATGTAAGTCTCTCCAGGCCTTTCTGAAATCATCTTGTTGATCATTTCTTAAAGAACAATAATATTCCATAATATTCATATATATCAATTTATTCAGCCATTCTCCAACTGATGGCCATCCACTTAGTTTCCAGTTTCTGCCCACTACAAAGAGAGTTGCCACACACATTCTTGCACATACAAGTCCCTTTCCCTTCTTTAAGATCTCTTTGGGATATAAGCCCAGTAGTAATACTGCTGGGTCAAAAGGTATGCACAATTGGATAACCTTTTGAGCATAGTTTCAAATTGCTCTCCAGAATGGCTGGATGTATTCACAATTCCACCAACAATGTATCAGTGTCCCTGTTTTCCCACCTCCCCTCCAACAATGTGCATTATCTTTTCCTGTCATTCTAGCCAATCTGACAAGTGTATAATGGTATCTCAAAGTTGTCTTAATTTGCATTTCTCTGATTAATAATGACTTGGAACATCTTTTCATATGGCTAGAAATTGTTTCAATTTTTTCATCTGAGAATTGTCTATTCATATGCTTTGACTATTTATCAATTGGAGAATAAATTAGAGTCATTTCTCTATATACTTTGGAAATGAGGCCTTTATCAAAATCTTTGACTATAAAAATGTTTTCCCACTTTATTGTTTCTGTGATAGACATATTTTTATAGGTTATATATGTTCTATCATGTAAAACAGATTTATTTCCATATTAGTCACATATGTAAAATACAGTCACATATAAAAAAGAAATAGATTAAAAAAAAACATAAAAAGTCAAGTCAAAAAACATGCTTTGATCTGCACTATTTTTTTTAAATCTGGATGTGGAAAGCATTTTCATTTGTGAGTCTTTTATAATTGTCTTGAAGTATTGTGTTGCTGAAAATATCTGTGTTATTCATAGGTGATCATCATACAATGTTGCTGATGTTGTGTATAATTTTTTTCCTGATTCTGATCATTTCCCTTTGCATCAATTCATACACATCTTAACCAGGTTTGTCTGACATCTTTCTGTTCATCATTTCTTATGGCACAATAGAATTCCATTTACCTTTATATACTGTACAGGGCTGAAACTCCAAAAAGGTATGCTTAAATCAGACAACCAGTCACTTACAGATAATTACCTATTCTTTCTGATACAAAGACTCTATTAGCATATGTTTGCATGAATGGCTTTTCTCAATTTTGGTGCTTGCTGAATGTTTGGTGTTAAGATAATTGGAGGCAAGGATTGGAGGGGGAGGGAGACAGGCATAGTCACTTGGTAGCAGGATGAGAAAGAGAGAAGTTGGCAACTTAGACTATCAAATCCAGGAGTCTGCTTGTCTGCCTCTTTCACTTCTCCCCCTAAAGACCAAGGACTTTAATTCATTCTGACTCAGGCTGACCCCGAGGCCCTCCAGGGAGATAACCCATACCCTACAATATACCACTGCTTGTTCAGTCATTTTCCAATTGATGGGAATCAATTGCTTGCCACTAGAAAAGAGCTGCTATACATATTTTTGTAATATAGATCCTTCCTTCCTTTCTTTTTTGACCTCTTTTGGAATATATGCCTAATAGTGATATTGTTAAGTCAAATGTTATGCTTGGTTTTATAGCCCTTTGAGTAAAATTCCAAATTGCTCTACATAATGGCTGAATCAATCACAATTGCACCAACAATGCCTTAATGTTTCATTTTGTCCAGATTATCTCCAAAATTTGGCATTTTCACTCTCTGTCCTATTAATCTAATAGATATGAGGTAGTACAAATAAGTTGTTTTAACTTACATTTGCCCAACAAATAATAAGTTGGAATATTTTTTTTATTTATGAATTATTTTTATTATAGCTTTTTTATTTACAAGATATATGCATGGGTAATTTTTCAGCATTGATAATTGCAAAACCTTTTGTTCCAATTTTCCCCCTCCTCCCCCCCCCCTCCAGTTGGCAGATTGACCAATACATATAAAATATGTTAAAGTATAAGTTACCTTAGAATCAGCCAGAGTCAGGATAAGCAAAAGTCTTTATTCTTGGTTTTTAGTGGTAGAAGTGAAATTAATGGCTGCATAGGATCTCTGCAACCTCACCTCCTAGTCTCTTTCAGAAGTGACCTTGGTTAGTCTCCATGAACCTCCTATTCCCTCCCACAATTCTCTGTATACACCAAATGATTGGGCCAGCACAGGATAGTGAGAAAAGCCATTCTTCAAGCATATTCTTATAGAATATTGTCCAACTGGTAATAGCCTCAAGTGCTCGATTGTCCAACCTCAGTGCATCAACTCAAGAGTTTCAGTCCTTTACATCTATACATGTTCATACAGTTATTATGTTACACAAAAAGAATCAGATTTTGAAATAGTTTGCAATTAACCTGTGAAGGAAATCAAAAATGCAGGCGGACAAAAATAGAAGAATTGGGAATTCTATGTAGTGGTTCATAGTCATCTCTCAGAGTTCTTTCACTGGGTGTAATTGGTTCAATTTATTACTGCTCTATTGGAACTTATTTGGTTCATCACATTTTTGAAGAGGGCCACATCCATCAGAATTGATCATCATATAGTATTATTATTGAAGTATATGATGATCTCCTGGTCCTGCATATTTCACTCAGCAGCAGTTTATGTAAGTCTCTTCAGCCCTTTCTGAAATCATCCCACTGATCATTTCTTATAGAACTATAATATTCGATAATATTCATATACCATAATTTATTCAGCCATTCTCCAATTGATGGGCATCCACTCTCTTAAGTTGGAACATTTTTTATTTGATTATAGTTAGTTTTGTTTAATTTATCTGAAAACTGTTCATATCTGATGATCTTTTAAAATTGGGAAATGTTACTATTTTTATAAATTTGACATATGTTTGGAAAATGAGACTTTTATCAGAAAACCTCCTTCAAAGTTTTTTTTTTCTTTTCCACTGTTACTATTGCTAATTCTATTTCCTCCATCTTATTTCTCTCTCTATGTGTTTTGCTTCTAACTACTCCCTCTTCCCATATGTCTTTCTTTCTATCATAGCACACATAACCCTTTTCTTCTTTCCCCCAGGTAAGATTTCTATAACCAATTGAGTTATGTATATTATCACCTTTTGAACTCATTCTGAGAAAAGTAAGGCTCACTGTCTCTCACTTCCCTCTCCTTCCTCTCAACTGGAAATTTTTTGCCTCATTTATTTGTGAAAATTTATCATATTCTCCCTCTCCTTTTCCCTTTCTCCCAGTGTCTTCCTCTCTCACTTCTTTATGTAATTTGTAGATATTATCCCTTAATTGTCAATTTAAACCCAAGCCCTCAATTTATAAATACTCCTTTTAACTACTGTAATAATGAGAAAGTTGTTTGGACAAGTATATATATATATATATATATATATATATATATATATATATATATATATATATATATATATATATATATATATATATATATATATATACATTGCACTCAATTTATACTTTAACATATTTAACATGTATTGGTCAACCTGCCATCTGGGCAGGGGAAGGAGGGGAAAAATTGGAACAAAAGGTCTGGCAGTTATCCATGCTGTAAAATTACCCATGCATATATTTGGTAAATAAAAACTACAATTAAAAAATAAATAAAATTAAAAATAATAATAATGAGAAAGTTCATATAGGTATAATGTTCCCTTGTAGAAATGCATGTAGGAATGTAATCTTATTAAGTTGCTTATTATTTTCTTTTTCTGTTTTTAGGTTTCTCTTGTATTTGAAAGTCATTTTTAAAATCAAGAATGATTGAAAGACTCCTATTTCTTTGAATATACAAACACCCCCCTCTCCCCCATGCCAAGGATTATATTCAGGTTTTTTTCTGGATAGGTGATTTTTGGTTTTAATCCTAGCTTGTTTGTAATCCTAGCCAATTTGCCCTCTAGAAAGTGATATTCCAAGCTCTCCAGTTCTTTAATGTGGAACCTGCTAAATTTTTAAAGAAATAGGATATAGAAAAGACTGGATTTGAATTGTATATTATAAAAGTATAATCATATAAAGAAACCTACCAAACAAGTTGGTTTATGGAGACATGATAGATACTATTTGGATAAAGATCAAAAATGATTTTATTTTTAACTGTACTATGGATCACAGGAACAATAAGAAGATATAGTTGAATTTGGGACATTAATCACAAGTCTGGTAGAGTCATTTCAGATTAGTGGTAGGAGACCAATTTTGTAGAATTATGATGAATGTTTATTTCATTGTTAAAAATAAAATAGTTAATGAAATTTTCATTTGCCTTAGTGATTATTTGATCTTCTGACAGTAGAGAACAAAGGAGAATTCTATTGTGAATTTGATTCACACCAACAATGAAAAACTTATTGTTTGTAAAGAAATGATCAGAGTACTGCTAGAAATTAATACTCTTACTTAGAGTTTTTTGGTAGAGTGGAAGAAATATCTGATATATATCTTACATTTTTGGGGAAATAAATGTCAAAGAGTTCAGTGGAAAAATATATAACATTTTATGGACTACAAAGTTTCAGGGAAATATAAAATTCTCTAAAATGAAATTCATTATATAAAAAAGGGGAAAAAATCCTGCTTAATTTTTTTTGCTGCTTTGTTTTGTTTTGTTTTGTTTTGTTTTGTTTTGTTTTTTAAGGATTGGGTCTCTTTATTTCATCCAAGCTGATAGTGAAAGGGCTACTTACAGAGTCAATCCAACAATGGATCAGGATGTAAATTTTGACCTGCTTTGTTGCTTTCCTTTCCCTTACTTCAATCCCTAGCCAGACTGATCACTCATTCTTCCCCAATGTATATTATATATAGCTGCCAGAATTAGAGTTTATACCTGAACAGTTTGGCCTCCTGCAGCTCAAAAATTTCATATTATTATATTATTTCTTTTTTTTAGCTGAGGCAGTTGGGTTAAGGTGACTTGCCCAGAGTCACACAATAGGGAAGTCCTTAAGTGTCTGAGGCCAGATTTGAACTCAGGTCTTGACTGCAGGCCTGGTTCTCTATCCACTGTGCCACTTAGCTGTCCCAAAATTACAGATTTTAAGGCATCCACAAACATAGGATCCCAGGTAGCTGTAATGACAAGCATGCGTTGCCATGCCCCACATTGTTTTTTGTCTTTTTTTTTTTAATCCAGATTTTGTTACTTCTCTTTATGTGTCTTTGTGTCTTTCTGTATCTATGCCTCTGTCTTTGCCTGTCTCTTTCTTACACACACACACACACACACACACACACACACACACACACACACACACACACATTATTTATCAGTCTCTCTGACAGTCTTCCTTTCACAAACATTTTAATGACCTCAAATCTTTACTCAATTTATTTTATTTTTCTTGATTTGTGCTCTTGTTTACAACAATTTCCAATTCATCATTCTTCTAATATTAAAATATCTTTAATTCAGAAGTAATCTTGTTTTTTTTTTTCTTTTTCATTGGCAATTATGGTCTGATTCTCAGGGTAGGTTATTTTGGATATCAGTTTGAGTGTCATTACTTTTTTGAAAATGTATTTTCCATTATCTGTTACGATTCTCATGGGTGTAAAATAATATTATGTAATTTAATTTTCTTTTATACTTAAAGGTCCTTCTCGGGGTTCCTCATGGAATTTGTTGTTAGCTATTGAAATAGTTACATTTGATATTTAATATCTTGGTGGCTGAAGTACAAGTTTTATTCTCCCTCATAGCCACCCCCACCTCAGGTAATTTCTAGATTATTTCAATCAAACAAAAACTTGATACAAAAATTCAGTTTCAATATTGATTCCTTCACTAAGCCCTATATTCAGAAGTGGAAAAAAGCATACTGAAAAGAAGAAAAATATAGCAGGAAAAAAGAATGGTATTAAAACATACACGTAGTCTTATTAAACATAGAGCCTAGAAAATAAACTGAAAACTGAAAAAAACTTCAGCTTTTTTCCACATGTTAATCTTATTTTACTTCTTTTAAAAAACTTCCATTTTGGATTCATTTTTTTCTCAGTGCTCTTTGAATTTTTAATTTATGCATTGAGAGATCTTTCTGAAATATATTTATTCTTAGTTTATTTTTTGTGGATTCAATTTCTCTTTTCAACTACTCTGTGGTATATTGTTGTAATTAATTCTATGTTCTGTCATGAGTCTATGGGATACTGTATTTTTGCAAGAATTCTTTTGTTTTCCTTTATCTTGTAATATTTATTAATAGAAATACTGAGTCTTTATTCATATTCTTTTCTTTGGGTTTTGGAGTTTCTTTCATTTTATTTGCTTATGCTCTGGAATGTTGAAGGCTTTTACCTTCAAATCTTTGATGCTTCAAT
Source organism: Sminthopsis crassicaudata (assembly GCF_048593235.1). NCBI lineage: Eukaryota > Metazoa > Chordata > Mammalia > Dasyuromorphia > Dasyuridae > Sminthopsis > Sminthopsis crassicaudata. The sequence goes on along the minus strand of NC_133618.1, from coordinate 199,526,749 downwards.
CTTTAGGTTTCTTCTTCAACATCCTAATGCATCATTCAGTTTCTGACTCCTTTCCTTATCCCATATACCAATATGTATCTCATAGGGCAATCTGTACTGATATATTCTAGCAATCAAATGTAGGTTTAAATGATCTATAGCTCCTCTTTGAGTATTCATTGAGGGAAAAGGATAGCCCAAAGATACATTTAAATTCCTTTTCTTTCAGTGGTATAGCTAAACAGACTGACTTCTCTGTCTTGTTTCTATTTTTGATTCTCTTTTAGCTTTCTTCCCTTCCTTCCTGGGACTGAATTGAAATCTGTCACTTCTTATGGGAAGGGTCAAATCCTGAATACATTGTCTATAGCCTTTGGCATTCCAAAACCCAGGGTCAGGCCCAGTCATATAGTGGAAGTTTTTTTTGTTTTGTTTTGTTTTTTGTTTTGTTTTTTTTTGTTTTTAAATACCATCCAACTTCTCTGGTATATAAGGACAGTGTTTGAGCTTCTTTCTTCTCTTAGTATAATGTCTTCCCTTGTAAAAGTCAAATCAGAATCTTCCAGAACTGTCCACATTATTTCATCTAAGTACCAAACTAACTGGGATTGTTGGTAACTGGGTGGCATAGAGAAGAAAACCCTGAACTTGGATTCTGGAAGAACTGATATTGTATTCTGTCTCAGATATGTACTGCATAGCCATTAACTTCTCTGGTGCAGTTTCTTCATCTAGACAAAGTAGATAATAATTTTGTTACAGTGATATTGTGCAGATAAGATAATTTAGATTTGTTTTATAATCAATAAAATGTTGTGTAAAAGATATTTTTTTGGAGAAATTTAAAACCAAGTAGACTACAGGGCACCAACTGGCTATTTTCCAGTCATGAACATTCATGAAGACAATCCATAAAGTCATTAAGGGGTGAACCCACAGTAAAGAAGCACAGAAGAATAGAATGAAATATTGTTACCCTTTTCCCTTTAAAAGTGGGCAGTTTGGAAAAAGAAGAGTGCTTGTGCAATAAGCATCATAAATCATAAGTACTAATTATACTTGAATGAACCAGGATCCAGTAATTAAAATAATGTTTGGGCAATTTCCCCCATTGAATTGTTATTAAACATAGAGCCTAGAAAATAATTGTCTTAAATCACTGAAAACATTTCAAATGGTATTCATGTAAATCTGTGTAAACCTGTGTATTTCAATGGATTCTAACTTTAAGAGCTTTCTTATTGTGGTAGTCATGAAACATGGAGAATAATAATCAAGAAGAAAAACTTTATAATGTAACCAGATTTGGAATATGGAAGCCGATGTCACATTAAAGTCCTTTATTATAGTATAATTTATTTACTTCAATATTTAAACAGGTTTATAATGGATGCATAAAGGAAGAAGTAGAGGGAAAGAGTTGTATAGTGGCATCAGTGGAAAGAAAGAGAAGAGCAAGTATTTGTTCTCATATTAAAAAGCCAAGGGAGAATTTGATAGAGAAAAATTGAAAAATACTTTACACTATGAATTTACCCTGATCTATGAAAAGGCTTATCTATGTTTTTCTAGTTCCATAAAACTGATATTTTTAGGATCAATAAATGATGTTCAATACCTATTCAGAATCTGAAATAATAAGTTTACTGCCATTCGAATTTATAGGTTTTCACCTTTTGCAAATACATGCCTAAAAATGAAAAACATACAGCTTCCAAAACTCATGCAAATTAACTGTACAATCACTAAAAAGATAATGTATATTATAAGAATAAGTTCATTAATTTTCTGAAATTCATTGGTAAATTGAAGCTGTTGGATAGACTTAAGAATCATTGCTTTTCCCTGAGACTTAGTTGTATGCTATTTTTATGATGTTTATATTCTATGGGGTAAGTTTGTATAATAGCAAGCTTATTAGCATTTCACCATGGCACATTAGAAAGAGTGATGGGTGTAGATTTTGAAATTAGGGATTTAAACACAATTCTATCACTTATTAACTGAATGTAAATATGCAAATTATATAATATATATGGAACTTTGGTTCCTCATATGTAATATAAGAGTTTTTTGAAGAGATGATCTCTAAGGCCTCTTTCCAACATAAAGACTGATACACAGCCAGGAAATTGTTGATCCTATGACATTACTCATTTTTCAGAATAAATTATTAGAGCTATAAATTGTTATATCCATAGATGGTCTGGTTCATTCTAAATATTCTCCTAATTTGATACTTAGCAGAACTTGGTCATATGATTCTGACATAATTGTAAAGTCAGAATCTTATTGTTTTCTGTCAGTTAAGTTATAGACAATTACATTTGTATATGGGTATGAGTGTGTGATTTTATTTAGTATAAACGGCATCTATCTTTTTTTTTTCTCACTCTCTACTCAGAGAATTTATTTATGATATGTAGGCCTTAAGCCTTTGAGTTTTCTGGAAATTTATGGTCTCTAATTTATTAAATCCAAAGTATATTTGTATATTTTTGACATATCTTGGTGTGTTCCCCCCTTTTTTTTTTGAGGCAATTTGAGGTTAAGTGACTTGCCCAGGGTCACTTAACCCTGATTGCCTCAGCAAAAACAAGAACAAAAAGCAAAAAACAAAAAACAAAAAATGAATGCATTCAAAGAAAGAACTAATAAATATAAGTATGTATAGAACAATTTTACATATGTATGAATACATTTTCATGCATATTCATACATTTATTTATATCTAATAATAGCCATTGATAGGACAGAGGAGAAGGAAAAAGGGAGAAAAAAGACATTCACATGATAACTTTATTGCATATTTAAAATAATAGCAAGTTGTACATGTTTAAAATTTCATGTGCAATCATCTTTTTATTATAGCATGCTATAGAAATGCTTGTATTATTATTTGACTCAGACAGTGGACATAGTGTGACATAGAACATCTTCATACTCAACATTTAGCTCAGACAGAAATTCCTGAAATTGTCTGTGATTTATTGCATTAGCTCTAACGAAGTTAACACAAGATACCACAATTTTCATAACAGTGACCCACTTCAGTGATTTACTACATAGTGCTTGTTGGTGGATGAGACAATGGATGAGAATGGTTATGTTTGTCCATATGTTTGTCTTGGTTAATGCGATCAATTACTCTTTTCTTAGACCCCACCATCAGTTGTCAAGCTGGCTAGTTTAGCCCAGTCCAGCTCCAAATCATTCATAGTCTGGCAAACCTTTTCATAGATATCCTCTCCTGTAGTTGTTTGATGCTTTGCAGTGCAACAAGCCCTTCTATGACTTCAAAATAATAATTTGTCCCATGAATAAAAATTAGAAATTGTGCAGAATCACAAACATCATTGCTTTCATCGAGTGCCAAGGAAAAATATGAAATTTTTTTGTGAAGTTTTGCAAATGTTGATGCAGATTGTCTCCCATTTCTTCAATCCTCCATGTAATTGTAGGTCCTGAAAGACTCACTGCACTAAATAAATCAGCTTTCTCTGGATACATCACTTTGGTAACAGAAAGAAGGCATTCATTAACAAATTCTCTCTCCACGAATGGTCTGCCAGTGTGTGGTATTAGCTTGGCAACTTGAAAAGTTGCTTGCAGTGATGAAATATTTAGCTGCTTCTGCTTAACAAAAATATTTTGCTGAGTAATAAATGTATTTTTCAGTTTTTATATTTTACCTTTTATCACTTCTCCAACCAAACAATCATATTTATCTTTAGGTTGAGTTTCATAGTGTCGATGCAAATTATATTCTTTGAACACAGACACTATATCCTGGCATATCAGATGTACAGCTCTTTCCTTGTACTCCACGAAAAAGAAATCATAAGTCCATTGCTCTTTGAATATCCTACTCCAAGTCAAATTTTTCTTTTTCTTGACATCATTATTTCTAAGGGATTCCAAATGTATATATATATATATATATATATATATATATATATATATATATATACACACACACACATATATATATACGTATACATATATATATATATATATATATATACACACACACACATATATATATATACTTATACATATATATGTGTATATATATATATATACGTATACATATATATATATATATATATATATATATATATATATATATATATATAATGTATGTATGTATACAGCGTGCTACAAAAACAATATACCAGCAATAACTTTGCCCACACAGAGACATACAGACTGCAATGCCCCACTTCCTCCAAGCTGCCTCTGTGCTGTGATACCTCCGTTTCCCACACTCTCTCTCCCGCTTCAGATCTTCACTGCATACAAGTCACCACTCACTTGGCCCTCCCAAATGTTTTGGCTTCCTCTGAATCCTGGGATCAATTCTCATGATCCAGAGCTGCATGATCGTATGTGCTTCACTCATAATTTATCATAATCACAGGCAAGATTGTGCATATATGTATATAACTGTGTGATATATTGTATGTGCAGAATGAGCTTCAGTGACAAATCGTACATTGGGGCTTCCGGGGAGGTCATCAAGTGACTTGAAGCTACACAAGTGTATGTGGACTTTAAGAATCTGGAGGGGGATGAAGCACTACACCAGCTTTGCACCCCCTCATACTCAAGATAAGTGGGGGGGCACTAAGGTCAGTCCCTCAGTAATTATAAGGTGATAACATATGATAGCATTATTCCATCTCTTTATGAAACTACAGAAAATACACACAATGATAAAACTGATGACCACAACAGCCAGATACGAAGTCATTGTGGATATAGGGCAATGGCCTGGTACCAGGACCTTCACTCTGGGTGACAATAGCAGTCAGTACTGCAACATGCACTAGAGAGGAAGCCTTTACATTGTCATTACAGCATAATGACAATGATAGAGTCAAGCTGGGACTTGTAATACTAACTGTTACTATACCCACACACCAGACACAGTCCATATATTCCCCCTGCAGTGGCTGTGACATGTGAAGCATGCATTGTACATCCCTCATGCCTGTCTGTTGTAGTGGCTTCTGTTACTTTACAAGGCCGTGGGCCATCAATTCTCCATCTTCTGGATCTCTCTCCCTTCCCCACACCATACACCCAGGTCTGGGAACTCACCTCACCTCAGTATTGCCTCACACTCTGTCTCCACCACCTCAGCCCAGTGCCATAAGTGTACATTGCTAAAGCAAGTTTAAGTCTAACTTCATTTCCGGTCTGATTTTGCCATAACCTGGTAATCTGGCCCATGGGGCGGTAGTTTGAGGACCCCTAAGGTAGAGCATTCTGAGAATGGTGAACAGTGAAAAATGAGTAGACTTTTCCTGCCTGTCATGGCAAAAGTGAGAACAATTAGTAGAAGTGAAAAAGAGGCAAATTAGTCACACTGTAAAGAAATGACAATAACAATTTTCTAACAGTTCTAGCTATCCAATAGTAGGATAGGATTTCCATGATGAATTAGTTTTCTTTCCTTAGAAGTCACTAAGTAAAGGTTAAATGAGTAAATCAACACTTCCAATGTATGTAATAGAGAACATTTTTTTTCAGATATTAGTTGTAATAAGGGGCCTCTCTAGTCCCTTTTAACTCAGTTTCTGAGCTAATGTGGCTAGTTGATATCTAAGGTTTCTTCTAATTTTAAATTCTTTAATCCATGTGGGATTTTATCCACAATTATATCTTATTAAATATGTTTCCTGGAAATCACTATAGAACTTAAGACTAAATACAAGGCTTATAAAATAATATTTAACAAAGAGTAGTTTCCCAAGAAATTGCATAGAAATAAATTCTTAGTTCGATGGACCCTATTGCTATTATTGGGGGAGCAAATTTGCCTTATTTTCTGAAGTAAGTAAATTGGATTAGAAACATATAATATCAGTGGTTGACAAAGAATAGCTTTCATTAATGTTTTATTGTTACAAGATATGGGGTCAGACTCATGCAAAAACTACCAGTTTACTAATCAGTGTCATCCACATGGAAGATTGATCATAATGTATTATCCTGGAGATGATTTTCTGAAGTCTTTTTGCTAATATCTTATTTAAGATTTTAGCATAATTATTCATTAAGGAGATTGATCTATAATTTTCTTTCTCAGTTTTTGATCTACCTGGTTTAGGTATCAATACCATGTCTGTGTCATAAAAGGAGTTTGGTAGGACTCCTTCATCCCCTTTTTTTTTTTTCAAATAGTTTATATAACATTGGGGCTAATTATTCTTTAAATGTTTGGTAGAATTCACATGTAAATCCATCTTGTCCTGGAGATTTTTCCTTGGGAATTGATTAATAGTTTGTTCTATTTCTTTTTCTGAAAAGGGATTATTTAAGCAATTTATCTCCTCCTCTGTCAATCTAGGAAGCCTATATTTTTGGAGGTAGTCATCCCTTTCACTTAAGTTCTCAAATTTATTGGCATAAAGTTGGGCAAAGTAACTCCTTATTGTTTCTCTAATTTCCTCTTCATTGGTGGAAAGATCCCCCTTTTCATTTTTAAGACTAACAATTTGATATTCCTCTTTCCTTTTTCTGATCAGATTTACCAAAGGTTTATCTATTTTATTAGCTTTTTCATAAAACCAACTCTTGGTTTTATTTATTAATTTAATAGTTTTTTTTTTTTTTTTTACCTTCAATATTATTGATTTCTCCTTTTAATTTTTGTATTTCTAGTTTGATTTTTGGTTGGGAGGTTTTAATTTGGTCTTTTTCTAGCTTTTTAAGTTGCAGGCCCAATTCGTTAATCTTCTCTTTCTCTATTTTATTCAAATAAGCCTCTAAATAAGCCTGTAAAATATAATCTAGGTTCTTTTTTTGGTCATAGTTTTCGGGAAGTCCAATGATCCTCAGATTCTCTCTCTTAGATCTATTTCCAGGTCTATAGATTTTCCCAGTAAGTATTTGACGTTATTCTCCAGCTTTGCTTTTTTTTTTTTTTTTTTTTTTTTTGTTATGTTTGACTGATTCTCGGGTTCTCAATGAATCATTCATTTCTATTTGTTCGGTCCTAATTTTTAAGGAGTTATTTTTTTCATTCACAGTTTTTAGTTCTTTTTGTATATGCCCAATTGAATTTTTAAATGAATTACTTTGCTCTATTGAATTTTTTTCCATTTCCCTATTTTTCTTTTAGAGAATTATTTTATTTTTCCAAGTCAGAAATCCTACTTTCTTGAGAATTTTTTATCTTTTCCAATTCAGAAATTCTACTTTACAGTGATTTTTTAACCTTTTCTAATTCACAAATTTTGTTTCCCTGAATCTCCTGTGAATTCTTTATTTTATACAACTCAAATTTCAGAACGTTGTTATTCTCTATCATAGCTTCTCTTTCCTTTCCCCATTTGAGTAAAAGCCTCATTTCTTTATGTATATATATATATATTTTATAATATTATCCCTTGTATTCATTTTTCCAAATTACCCCCACTCCCTCCATTCCCTCCCCCCGACGACAGGTAATACCATACATTTTACATGTGTTACAATATAGTCTAGATACAATACATGTGTGTGAATATCATTTTCTTGTTGCACAACAAACATTAGAATCCGAAGGTACATGCAACCTGGGCAGACAGATATTAGTGCTAACAATTTTCATTCCCCTCCCAGTGTTTCTTCTCTGGGTGTAGCTACCTCTGTCCATCATTGATCAACTGGAAGTGAGTTGGATCTTCTTTATGTTGAAGATGTCCACTTCCATCAGAATACATCCTCATACAGTATTGTTGTTGAAGTGTACAGTGATCTTCTGGTTCTGCTCATTTCACTCAGCATCAGTTGATTTAAGTCTCTCCAGGCCTCTCTATATTCCTCCTGCTGGTCATTTCTTACAGAGCAATAATATTCCATAACCTTCATATACCACAATTTACCCAACCATTCTCCAACTGATGGACATCCATTCATCCTCCAGTTTCTAGCTACAACAAAAAGAGCTGCCACAAACATTTTGGCACATATATGTCTCTTTCCGCTCTTTAGTATTTCTTTGGGATATAATCCCAGTAGTAGCGCTGCTGGGTCAAAGGGTATGCACAGTTTGATAACTTTTTGGGCATAAATCCAGATTGCTCTCCAGAATGGCTGGATTCTTTCACAACTCCACCAGCAATGTATTAGTGTCCCAATTTCCCCACATCCCCTCCAACATTTGTCATTATTTGTTCCTGTCATCTTAGCCAATCTGACAGGTGTGTAGTGGTATCTCAGAGTGGTCTTAATTTGCATTTCTCTGATCAGTAGTGATTTGGAACACTCTTTCATGTGAGTGGATATAGTTTCAATTTCTTCCTCTGAGAATTGTCTATTCATATCCTTTGACCATTTATCAATTGGAGAATGGTTCGGTTTCTTATAAATTATGGTCAGTTCTCTATATATTTTGGAAATGAGACCTTTGTCAGAACCTTTGTTTTTAAAAATATTTTCCCAATTTGTTACTTCCCTTCTAATCTTGTTTGCATTAGTATTATTTGTACAGAAACTTTTTAGTTTTATGTAATCAAAATCTTCTATTTTGTGATCAATAATGATCTCTAGTTCTCCTCTGGTCATAAATTCCTTCCTCCTCCACAAGTCTGAGAGGTAGATTATCCTCTGTTCCTCTAATCTATTTATTATCTCCCTCTTTATGCCTAAATCATGGACCCATTTTGATCTTATCTTGGTATATGGTGTTAAGTGTGGATCCATATCTAATTTCTGCCATACTAATTTCCAGTTTTCCCAACAGTTTTTTCCGAATAATGAATTTTTATCCCTAATGTTGGAATCTCTGGGTTTGTCAAAGATTAGATTGCTATAGATGTACCCTTTTTTGTCCTTTGTATCTAATCTGTTCCACTGATCTACCGGTCTATTTTGTAGCCAATACCAAATGGTTTTGGTGACTGCTGCTATATAATATAGCTTTAGATCAGGTACACTTAGACCACCTTCCTCTGAGTTTTTTTTCATTAGTTCCCTTGCAATTCTTGACCTTTTATTCTTCCATATGAATTTTGTTGTTATTTTTTCTAGGTCATTAAAATAGTTTCTTGGGAGTCTGATTGGTATAGCACTAAATAAATAGATTAGTTTGGGGAGTATTGTCATCTTTATTATATTCGCTCGGCCTATCCAAGAGCACTGAATGTCTTTCCAATTATTTAAATCTGATTTTATTTTTGTGGCAAGTGTTTTGTAATTTTTCTCATATAATTCCTGACTAAAAGCCTCATTTCTAAAACATATAGAAAATTGACTCAAATTTATAAGAATAAAAGCCATTTTCCAATTGATAAATAGCCAAATGATATGAATAGATATTTTTCAAATGAATAATTAATTCTAGTCATATGAAAAATATTATAAATCTCTGTTCATCAGAGAAATGCAAATTAAGACAATTTTGAGGTACCACTATATACCTCTAAGATGGGTTAAGATGACAGCAAAATATAATGATAAATGTTCGTGGGAATATGGGAAACCTAGGACCCTAATATATTGTTAGGAAATAAATTGCTTAAATATTCCCATTTCTGAAAAAAAAGAAATACAAGATGCTATTAATCAACTCCCTAAGAAAAACTCCCCAGGGCCAGATGGATTTACATGCGAATTCTAACAAACATTTAAAGAATAATTTGCACCAAATGCTATGTATACTATTTGAAAAGAAATAGGGAATGAAGGAGTCCTACAAGATTCCTTTTATGACACAAACATGGTACTGATACCTAAACCAGGTAGGTTGGCAACAGAGAAAGAAAATAATAGACCAATCTCCCTAATGAATATTGATGCTAAAATCTTAAATAAGATAAAGAAAATTATGCCCAGGACAATACATCATGATCAAGTAGGATTTACACCAGGAATGCAGGGCTGGTTCAACATAAGGAAAACTATTAGTGTAATTGACCATATCAATAGCCAAATTAACAAAAAACGTATGATCAACTCAATAGATGCAGAAAAAGCATTTGATAAAATCCAACATCCATTCTTATTAAAAGCAATTGAGAGTATAGGAAAAAATGGACTTTTCCTTAAAATAATCAGTAGCATCTATTTAAAACCATCAGGAACATCATATGTAATGGGGATAAACTGGAACCATTTCCATTAAGATCAGGAGTGAAACAAGATTACCCATTATCACCATTACTATTTAATATTGTATTAGAAATGCTAGCTTTGGCAATAAAAGTTGAGAAAGAGTTAAAAGAATTAGAGTTGGTAATAAAGAAACCAAGTTATTACTCTTTGTTGATTATATGATGGTATATTTAGAGAAACTCAGAGATTCTACTAAAAATCTATTAGAAATAATACACACCTTTAGCCGAGTTGCAGGATACAAAATAAAACTACATAAGTCATCAGCATTTTTATATATCATTAAGAAAATCCAACACTTAGAGTTACAAAGAGAAATTCTGTTAGGATTAATAGGTGAGAACTCAGGTTGTCTGGACAGTGACAAGGTGAGAATTCAGGTTGTCTGGACAATTACAAGGTGAGAACTCAAGTTGACTTGACAGTTCTCTGGCTCAGACCTTTGGTTTGGGCCTTTAAAGGGAGTTTACACCTTAGGAAATTCTAAGAGGAGCAAGTTCATTGGTTGGAGTACTTCTTCCCAGAAGCCCTTGCATTATCCCATGCCAATTCTCTGGGAGGATAAAAAGAGCCAACATTGAGCCTGGAGAGCAGTCTGGACTGGGGAAGGACAAGAGCTGGAGGAGATTCAGAGCCAGGATTCAGGAAGAAGAAGAGGCTGGCTGGAGGCCTCAGAAGCCTCCCAAGAAACCTGCTCATAGAGGAAAAGATTATACAGAAAAGAAACCTCCTCCCAGAGAAGGATTACAACTGAGAGATGATCAGAACATTACAACCCTCCCAGAGAAGGATTACAACTGAGAGACAATCAGAACATGACAAAATTCCATTTAAAGTAACTACTGATAGTATAAAATATTTAGGAATCTATCTGCCAAAGGAAAATCAGGAACTATATGAGCAAAACTACAAAATAGTTTCAAGACAAATAAATTCAGATGTAACCAATTGGAAAAATCTTAAATGCTCTTGGAGAGGGTGAACAAATATAATAAAGATGACAATACTACCTAAACCAACCTATTTATTTTAGCTCTATACTAATCAGATTCCAAAAAAATATATATATTTTAATGACCAAAAAAAAATAACAACAAAGCTCATATGGAAAAACAAAAGGTCAAGAATTTTGAGGGAATTGATGAAACAAAATCAAATGAAGGTTCCTTCACTGTTACAGATTTAAAATTATATTATAAAGCAGCGGTTTCCAAACCATTTGGTATTGTCTAAGAAATATACTAGTTGATCAGTGGAATAGGTTAGGTTCAAAGGACAAAATAGTCAATAAATTTAATAATTTTTTTCTTTTACAAATTTAAAGACCCCAAGTTTTGGAATAAGAACACATTGTTTGGCAAAAATTGCTGTGAAAATTGGAAATTAGTATGGCAGAAACTAGGCATTGATCCACACTTACCACTGTACACCAAGATAAGGTCAAAATAGGTTCATGACCTTGGCATAAAGAATGAGATTATAAATAATTTAGAAGAACATAATATAGTTTATCTATCAGACCCCTGGAAGAGGAAGGATTTTTTGACCAAAGAAGAACTAGAGATTATTATTAATCACAAAATAAAAAGTTTTGATGATATCAAATTGAAAAAGTTTTTGTACAAACCAAACTAATGCAGACATGATTAGAAGGGAAGCAATAAACTGGGAAAACATTTTTACAATCAAAGGTTCTGATAAAGGCCTCATTTCCAAAATATATAGAGAATTGACTCTAATTTGTAAGAAATCAAGCCATTCTTTAATTGATAAATGGTCAAAGGATATGAACAGACACTTCTAAGATGAAGAAATTGAAACTATTTCTAACCATATTTAAAAGATGCTCCAAGTCATTATTAATCAGAGAAATGTAAATAAAGACATCTGTGAGATATCACTACACTCCTATCAGATTGGCTAGAATATCAGGGAAAGATAATGCAGAATGTTGGAGGGAATGTGGGAAAACTGGGACACTGACATATTGTTGATGGAATTGTGAATATAATATATCCAGCCATTCTGGAGAGTGATTTGGAATTATACTCAAAAAGTTATCAAACAGTGCATACACTTTGATCTAGCAGTGTTACTACGGGACTTATATCCCAAAGAGATTTTAAAGAAGGGAAAGGGATCTGTATGTGCAAGAATATTTGTTGCATCCCTCTTTGTAGGAGCCAGAATTAGGAAACTGAGTGGATGCCCATCAATTGGAGAATGGCTGAAAAAATCGTGCTATATGAAATTATGAAATTGTTCTGTAAGAAATGACCAGCAGGATGATTTCAGAAAGGCCTGGAGAGACTTACATAAACTGCTGCTGAGTGAAATGAGCAAGACCAGGAGATCATTAAACACTTCAACAATAATACTATATGATGATCAATTCTGATGGACTTGGCCCTCTTCAACAATGAGATGAACCAGATCAGTTCCAATAGAGCAGTAATGAAATGAATCAGCTACACCTAGCAAAATAACTCTGGGAGATAACTATGAACCACTACATAGAATTCCCAATCCCTCTATTTTTATCTGCCTGCATTTTTTTATTTTCTTAGCAGGCTAATTGTACAACTTTTCAAAACCCAATTCTGTTTGTAGAACAAAATAACTGTATGGACATGTTTACACATATTGTACTTAACTTATACTTTAGCATATTTGACATGTATTGGTCAACCTGCCATCTGGGGCAAGGGGTGGAGGGAAAGAGGGGAAAAGTTGAAACAAAAGGTTTTCAACTATCAATGCTGAAAAATGACCCATGCATATATCTTGTAAAGAAAAAAAATGTTTTTTTTTTTTGTTTGTTTGCTTTTTGTTTTTGTTTTTAAAGGCAAAAACAAAAACAAAAGAAAACAAAAGCAACTTACCTGTGTACTAAATGGAGTGATTGAGACCAGTTCCTGTCCTTTGTAACAATTTCTGGCTTCTTTAACATTGTATCTTATGTTTCCTTGTTTTCTGAACTTAAATGCCAAATGAGATATACGTTCCAGTGTGTGTTGTAGAAGAGAACAAATGAGTTATATATGAAACTGTGCAGCTCTAACATGAAAACATGTTTTGTTTGTTTTAAATGTTAATTCATTTTAAAATGTATCTCTCAAAATTAAACAACAACAACAACAACAAAAGAATGCTATACTCGGAGTCCAAAATTCAAATATTTCTATGTGATTATGTTCGTAAATAAGCCACTTAATATGTTTGCCTCAGTTGGCTCATCTGTAACATAGAGATTAATAATCATTTATTTCACAAGAGTTGTTCTGATAATCAAGTCGACAAGTAGGTGAATTGCTTTTCTTTTCTTTTTTTTTATTATAGCTTTTAATTTATAAGATATATGCATGGGTAATTTTATAGCACTGACAATTGCCAAGTCTTTTGTTCTAATTTTTCCCCTCCTTCCCCCCACTCTCCTCCCCCAAATGGCAGGTTGACCAATACATGTTACATATTTTAAAGTATAGATTAAATACAATATATGTATACTTGTCCAAAGAATTATTTTAATGTACAAAAAGAATCAGACTTTGAAATAGTGTACAATTAGCCTGTGAAGGAAATAAAAAAATGCAGGTAGACAAAAATAGGGGTATTGGAAATTCTATATAGTGGTTCATAGTCATCTCCCAGGGTTCTTTCACTGTGTATAGCTGGCTCAGTTCATTATTGCTTTATTGGAACTGATTTGGTTCATCTCATTGTTGAAGATGGCTACTTCCATCAGAATTGATCATCATATAGTATTGTTGTAGAAGTATATAATAATTTCCTGGTCCTGCTCATTTTATTCAGTAGCAGTTTATGTAAGTCTCTCCAGGTCTTTCTGAAATCATCCTGTTGGTCATTTCTTAAAGAACAATGACATTCATATATTCATATATCACAATTTATTCAGCCATTCTCCAATTGATGGGCATCCACTCAGTTTCCAGTTTCTGGCCACTACAAAGAGGGCTGCCACAAACATTTTTGCACATACAGGTCCCTTTCCCTTCTTTAAGATCTCTTTGGGATATAAGCCCAGTAGTAATACTGCTGGATCAAAGGCTATGCACAGTTGGGTAACTTTTTGAGCATAGTTCCAAATAATTCTCAAGAATGGCTGGATGTATTCACAATTCTACCAACAATGTATCTGTGTCCCTGTTTTCCTACATCCCCTCAAACATTCTGCATTATCTTTCCCTGCCATTCTAGTCAATCTGACAGGTGTGTAGTGGTATCTCAGAATTGTCTTAATTTGCATTTCTCTGATTAATAATGACTTGGAGCATCTTTTCATATGGCTAGAAATAGTTTCAATTTCTTCATCTGAGAAGTGTCTATTCATATCCTTTGACCATTTATCAGTTGCAGAATGGCTTGATTTCTTATAAATTATAGTCAATTCTCTATATATTTTGGAAATGTGGTCTTTATCAGAAGCTATGACTGTAAAAATGTTTTCCCAGTTTATTGCATACTTTCTAATCTTATCTGTATTAGTTTTGTTTGTACAAAAACTTTTCAATTTGATATAATCAAAACTTTCTATTTGTGATCAATAATGATCTCTAGTTCTTCTTAGGTCAAAAATCCTCTAGTTTATTTATAATCTTATTCTTTATACCTAGATCATGAACCCATTTTGACCTTATCTTGGTATATGGTTTTAACTGTGTGTCTAGGTGAATTGCTTTTCAAGTGAATTGTGAATGTTAGCTATTACTTTTACTATTGTTCATTGCATTTGCCACATGTCCAGTACAACTTATCTTTATAATACATTCCCCTGATGAAATCTTTTTCTTCAGATATTAAAGTTTCCTTACATTTTATGCATTGCAAACTGTTCACACTTACCATGCAGGACTCATTACCCTCTTATGATATTTATTTTCAATTCTTTTGATACTATTGTGCTTCATGTTTCATGAACATACAATAACACATAGAGAATACGAACATTATTAAAAGTTGTTCGGCATTTTCCTAAAATAGATTTCATTTCTTCTTCCTTCTTTAAATCATATAGATGATTTTCAGAGAAGGGAAAATCGGAATAAGATCCAATCTTTATTAATATTCTCATCCACCTTTTTTAAAACTTGCAATACATTATTAAATACTTAATTGCTTTTCGGTAATAGTTTGAGAATCGTTTATTCAAAACTTTAAAAATTCTATATCATGTATCATTTCCTTATCTGACTTGATCTGATCCATTTTATCGTTACATTTTTCTTTTCTTTTCTTTTTTTTATTAATATCAACCAATCATCAGTGAATCAAAATGTGGGTAGTAGTAATGGGTGCTCCCACTAGTGAATGAAAGCATGTTTGTCTAGGTGACAAACTGGATCTCAAGTCCTTGGTTCTTTATTTATCTTTGTGTTGTACTTTTTGGTTTTTTGCCCTAAGCACAAATGACCAAAATGTAACTTGTAATAGCTGTTCCAAGTAGTAGCAGTCAGTTTCATGTTTGAGTGTTCAAGAGATCTTTACTTCATACCTTTGTTTTCCAGCAGCAAGCAGCAGCAGGTTATCTGAAACATGCTCTATAGCATCATTACAACTAAGAGGATGAGTTTAAATCACCTCCTGTTTTGCTTGTAAATATTGACCTTGAGTGAATTGTTTAGGATTTTTTATTTCATTTATAGTAAGAATTCCTAAAATTTAACTCAGTTCTTTCATAGACCTGAAGGGATTTGAATACATTTAGAATATGGTCAATAGAGTACTTAGGTTTCAGTGCTTAACTATGTTCTATTAATATTGGTATCTCTACTGCAAGTAGAAGTGATAGAATAATTATCAGAATTTCAAAGTAGAAGAAATAGCTCATTCGCCAAGGAATAATGTCAGAATCCAAAAAAAAATCTTAAGATATAAAGCACTGGATTGTATCTAATAAGATGGACTATAATAGCAATAACATACTCTCCTTTACATACCTGTATTAAAAACCAACCTTTATGAATGCAAGATAAGAAATAATTGTTAAAGAATCATTTGTCTGAAAGTGACAATGTGGTTTTAGTAGACTGAAAACTCATAAAAAATTTTCAAGAGTGTAATATGGCAGCCTCAAAAATAGCTAATAAAACCTTAAACTTTATGGGTTTTATTTTTTTTTAAAAAAGATATGACTTTCAGGAAAGAAAAATAAAATAAAATACTGATTTACTCTGTCTTAATCAGATCACATTTGAAGTTGTCTCAAAATGCTTCTACACCTCTTATCTTAACATGAAGAGTTTCAAGGTTCATGTTAAACAATAATAAAACAGCTTTACTAAAAACATACAAAGTTCAGTGACTCTGAGGCAAAAGTTGCTTGCACAAAGATAAAAGCAACTTACAAAGAGGTTTTGGGAAGTCTCAGAAGACTTGCTCAATTAATGGAATGATCCTTATATACTTCATTGTTAAAAGGCCCACAGCTGGTTTTAGGTCAATCAGCCAAAGAGAAGAGTTAATTCAGTATCTGTCCCACAGAGCCCTTTTTTAATTTATTCTGTTCTTGATGATGTAGAGATTAGGCACTAACAGTCCATAGCATAATTTCCCTATCATTTCTAGTTTATAAAAGTATATAACAAAATTTGATTAAATGTAAAAGATGCAAGATAACAAACTGTTATTCTACAGTTTACCTATTCCATATCTACATATTTTCTACTAGTAAACTTGAGTTTTTTTTTCTTTTCTTATTAAAGCTTTTATTTTCAAAGCATATGCATAGATAATTTTCAACATTCATCCTTTCAAAACTTTGTGTTCCAAACTATTTTCATCCCTTCCTCCCATTCCCTCCCCCAGGCAACAAGCAATCCAATATATAATGACTTTTTTATCAACTATTTCCTAAAAACTAGGTAAATTCACACAAAGATAATGAGAATGGTGAAGAGGCATAACTTCATTATATATTGTTGTTGTTGGACTTTTATTTTGAAGATGACCATGACATCAGGGAAGTGATGGCATTACATGCAAGTGAAATGGATTTTTGTGAGGGAGGACTGTGCAAAGTCATCAGTTTATTCACTTCTCTTAAACCATCTGGTTCCAGAAGCCAGTTATAGATCAAGACTGACTGGAGATGACCTTGGATCCAGTAGTAGACCTTATGCTTTTTTAAAGCTTAGGTTTAGTTGAAGAAACTGAAGATGTTTATCCCAAAGAATTTAAGACTCAGAGTCTATGGTAATTATTCACATATCTGAATGACTTTCATTGGAAAGAGGGATTAGTCTTGGTTTATTTGGGACAAAAGAGTAGAATCATGAATAAAAGCGGGAAGTTTTAAAGAAGCAAATTTACCAAGGTTGCTAGAAAACAAACATCTTATATAGAACTGGCTATTTTGAAAGGTGGTTAATTTTCTTTCCTTGGACATAATTTACCCAAGGCTAGACAACTACTTGTCTGTTATTTTGTGGTGAGAATTTCTTTTCAGATATTATTTTGAAGAGTTGGCCACTTAGGCCCTTTCCAACTCTAAATTCATATGATTCTGTGATGTATAGAAGGGATCTTAGTTCTAAAAAGAAACATTTAGTATACATTTTCCCCTTCACATATTTTACAATTTTTTAAATTTATTTTTTATTTTTTATTATTTTTATTTTTTATAATTATAAAATTATTTTGAGAGTACATATGCATGAGTAATTTTTTATAACATTATCCTTTGTATTCATTTTTACAAATTTTCCCCTCCCTCCCTGTACTCCCTTCCAAAGATGACAGGCAATTCCATACATATTAAATTTGTTACAGTATAACCTAGATACAATATATGTGTGTAAATCCAATTTGCTAGTTGCACGTTAAGAATCGGATTCCGAAGGTATAAGTAACCTGGGTGGAAAGATAGTAGTGCTAATAGTTTACATTCAATTCCCACTGTTCCTTTTCTGGGTGTAGCTGTTTCTGTCCATCATTGATCAACTGGAAATGAGTTGGATCTTCTTTATGATGAAGATATCCACTTCCATCAGAATATATTTTAATACATTATTATTGCTGAAGTGAATAGTGATCTTCTGGTTCCGCTCATTTCACTCAGCATCAGTTCATGTAAGACTCTCCAAGCCTCTCTGTATTCATCCTGCTGGTCATTTCTTACAGAGAAATAATATTCCATAACATTCATATACCATAATTTACCCAACCATTTTCCAATTGATGGACATCCATTCATCTTCCAGTTTCTAGCCATTACAAAAAGAACTTCCACAAACATTTTAGTACATACAGGTCCCTTTCTCATCTTTAATATTTCTTTGGGATATAAGCCCAGTAGTAGCACTGCTGGATCAAAGGGTATGGGCATAATTCCAGATTGCATCATCTGAAAATTGTCTGTTCATATCCTTTGATCATTTATCAATTGGAGAATGATTTGATTTCTTATAAATTATCAGAGCCTTTAACTGTAATTTTTTTCCCAATTTGTTACTTCCCTTCTAATCTTGTTTTCATTAGTTTTGTTTCTACAAAAGCTTTTTGATTTGATGTAATCAAAATCTTCTATTTTGTGATCAATAATGATCTCTAGTTCTCCTCTGGTCATAAATTCCTTTCTCCTCCACAGGTCTGAGAGGTAGACTATCCTCTGTTCCTCTAATCTATTTATGATCTCATTCTTTATGCCTAAATCATGAACACATTTTGATCTTATAGAGGTATTTAGTGTAAAGTGTGGATCCATATCTAATTGCTGCCACACTAATTTCCAGTTTTACTAAAAGTTTTTTTTTCAAATAATGAATTATTATCCCAAACGTTAATATCTTTGGGTTTGTTTAACACTAGATTACTGTAGTTGTACCCTATTTTGTCCTGTGTACCTAATCTGTTCCACTGATCAACTAATCTATTTCTTAGCCAATATCAAATGGTTTTGGTGACTGTTGCTTTATACTATAGCTTTAGATCAGGTACAGCTAGACCACCTTCATCTGACTTTTTCTTCATTAATTCACTTCAAATACTCGACTTTTTATTCTTCCATATGAATTTTGTTAATATTTTTCTAGGTCATTAAATAGTTTCTTAGGAATCTGATTGGTATAGCACTAAATAAATAGATTAGTTTAGGGAGTATTGTCATCTTTATTATATTCGCTCGGCCTATCCATGAGCACTGAATGTCTTTCCAATTATTTAAATCTGACTTTATTTCTATGTCAAGTGTTTTGTAATTTTGCTCATAAAATTCCTGACTTTTCTTTGGTAGATGAAATACTCAAATATTTTATACTCATGACATTTGTTTTGAATGGAATTTCTCTTTGTACCTCTTGCTGTTGCATTTTGTTGGTGATGTATTAAAATGCTGAGGATTTATGTGGATTTATTTTGTATCTAGGAACTTTGCTAAAGTTTTCTGAAGTCTATTTGCTAATATCTTATTTAGAATTTTAGCATCAATATTCATTAAGGAGATTGGTCTATAGTTTTCTTTCTTAGTTTTCAATCTATCTGATTTAGGTATCAGTACCATGTCCGTGTCATAAAAGGAGTTTGGTAGGACTCCTTCATCCCGTATTTTTTCAAATAGTTTATATAACATCAGGGGCTAATTTTTCTTTAAATGTTTGGTAGAATTCACATGTAAATCCATCTGGTCCTGGGGATTTTTTCCTGGGGAGTTGTTCTATTTCTTTTTCTGAAATGGGATTATTTATGCAGTTTACCTCCTCCTCTGTTAATCTAGGAAGCCTATATTTTTGGAGGTAGTCATCCCTTTCACTTAAGTTCTCAAATTTATTGGCATAAAGTTGGGCAAAGTAACTCCTTATTATTTCTCTAATATCCTCTTCATTGGTGGAAAGATCCCCCTTTTCATTTTTAAGACTACCAATTTGATTTTCTTCTTTCCTTTTTCTGATCAGATTTATCAAAGGTTTATCTATTTTATTGGCTTTTTCATAAAACCAACTCTTGGTTTTATTTATTAATTCTATAGTTTTTTTTTTACTTTCAATATTATTGATTTCTCCTTTTAATTTTAGAATTTCAAGTTCAGATTTTGGTTGGGGGTTTTTAATTTGGTCTTTTTCTAGCTTTTTCAGTTGCAGGCCCAATTCATTTATCTTCTCTTTCTTTATTTTACTCAAGTAAGTCTCTAAAGACATAAGATTTCCCCTTATTACTGCTTTAGCTGCATCCCACAAATTTTGGTATGATGTCTCATCGTTGTCATTGTCTTGGGTGAAATTATTAATTGTTTCTATAATTTGCTCTTTCACCCAGTCATTCTTTAAGATGAGATTATTTAGTTTTCAATTACTTTTTGGTCTATTTACCCCTAACTTCTTAATGAATATAGTTTTTATTGCATTGTGATCTGAGAAGAAGGCATTTGCTATTTCTGCCTTCCTGCATTTAATTTTGAGATCTTTATGTCCCAATATTTGGTCAATTTTTGTATAGGTTCCATGAACTGCTGAGAAGAAAGTATATTGCTTTCTATCACCGTTCAGTTTTCTCCATAGATGTATCATACCTAGTTTTTCTAATGTTCTATTTACCCATTTAATTTCTTTCTTATCTGTTTTGTGGTTTGATTTATCTAATTCTGAGAGTGCAAGATTGAGATCTCCCACTATTATAGTTTTGCTGTCTATTTCTTCTTGTAATTCTCAACTTCTCCTTTAGGAAGTTAGATGCTATACCACTTGGTGCATATATTTTTAGTATTGATATGGCTTCATTGTCTATGCTACCTTTTAGTAGGATATAGTCTCATTCCTTATCTCTTTTAATTAGATCAATTTCTGTTTTTGCTTGATCTGAGAAAAGGATGGCTACTCCTGCTTTTTTGGCTTTGCCTGAAGCAAAATAGATTCTGCTCCAACCTTTTTACCTTTATTCTGCATATATCTCCCTGCTTTAAGTGTATTTCCTTTTTTTATTTTTTTTTATTTATAATTTTTTGACAGTACATATGCATGAGTAATTTTTTTTAACATTATTCCTTGTATTCATTTTTCGAAATTATCCCCTCCCTCCCTCTACTCCCTCCCCTAGATGACAGGCAATCCCATACATTTTACATGTGTTACAATATAACCTAGATGCAATATATATGTGTAAATACCATTTTCTTGTTGCACATTAAGTATTAGATTCCGAAGGTATAAGTAACCTGGGTAGATAGACAGTAGTGCTAACAATTTATATTCACTTCCCAGTGTTCCTTCTCTGGGTGTAGCTGTTTCTGTCCATGATTGATCAACTGGAAGTGAGTTGGATCTTCCTTATGTTGAAGATATCCACTTCAATCAGAATACATCTTCATACAACAGTGAAGTGTACAGCAATCTTCTGGTTCTATTCATTTCACTCAGCATCAGTTGATGCAAGTCTCTCCAAGCCTCTCTGTATTCCTCCTGCTGGTCATTTCTTACAGAGCAATAATATTCCATAACCTTCATATGCCATAATTTACCCAACCATTCTCCAATTGATGGGCATCCATTCAACTTCCAGTTTCTAGCCACTTTGAAAAGAGTGGCCACAAACATTTTGGCACATACAGGTCCCTTTCCCCTCCTCAGTATTTCTTTGTGATATAAGCCCAATAGCAGGAATGCTGGATCAAAGGGTATGCACAGTTTGATAACTTTTTGGGCATAGTTCCAAATTGCTTTCCAGAATGGCTGGATTCTTCACAACTCCACCAACAATGTATTAGTGTCCCAGGTTTCCCACATCCCCTCCAAAATTCATCATTATTTGTTCTTGTCATCTTAGCCAATGGAACAGGTGTTTAATGGTATCTCAGAGTTGTCTTAATTTGCATTTCTCTAATCAGTAGTGATTTGGAACACTCTTTCATATGAGTGGATATAATTTCAATTTCATCATCTGAGAATTGTCTGTTATCCTTTGACCATTTATCAATTGCAGAATGGTTTGATTTCTTATAAATTAGGGTCAGTTCTCTATATGTTTTGGAAATGAGACCTTTATCAGAAATTTTAACTTTAAAAATATTTTCCCAATTTGTTACTTCCCTTCTAATCTTGTTTGCATTAGTATTGTTTGGTAAGTCGTGCTTCCAGTCCTTTTGGTTTCTATCAGTCCAGTGTTATTTTTGAGTCTGATTTAACTAATTGGTAATCAGAGAAGAAGGTAGCTCACAAAATCGCATGTATCTTCTTTGCCATCTTGGCTCTGCCCCCTTTTAAGTGTGTTTCCTGTAAACAACATATTATAGGGTTCTGACTTTTGATCCAGTCTGCTATCTCCTCCATTTAATGGGAGAGTTCATCCCATTCACATTTACAGTTAAAATTACTATTTCTGTATTTCCTGCCATCATATTATCACCTGATTATTTGTTTTTTTCCCCTGGTCTCCCCTGAACCCCTTCCCCAGTATTGAATTTATGGACCCCACTTCTGACATGCAGCCCTCCCTTTTTATTATCCCTCCCCCCTCATTTTAAGTCTCTTCCCCTTTCTTGTACCCTTACCTTATTTCCCTTTTTCTTTTCCCTTTTTCCTCTCCCCCATTATAATGAAGTGAGAGAGAAAAACAAATATGTTAATTATTTACTCTTTGAGCCTACTCTGATGAGAGTACGATTCACTCAATGTTACTCCCCCTCTCTAAATTCCCACAGATGTGGTAAATTTTATTTGCCTCTTCCTGGGATATAGTTTCCCTCTTGTTTTCTCTCCTTTCTTATTTTCTGATACTATCACCTTCCCTTTACTACTTCCCTTTTTTATGTTATATCAGTAATATGAAATTATCCATGTGGACTTTCTGTATATCCACAACAGAGATACAGTTATCAAGAGTCCTTTTTACCTTTTTCTGCTTCTCTTGAGTCTTGTGGATGTAGATGAAATTTTTTGTTTAAGTCTGTTTTTTTTTTTCTTAGAAACAAATAGAATTCCTCTGTTTCATTAAAAGGCTATCTTCTTCCATGGAAGGAAATGCTAAACTTATCTGGGTAGTTTATTCTTGGTTGCAAACCTTGTTCTTTTGCCTTTCAGAATATCAGGTTCCAGGCCCTTCCCTCCTTTAATGTGGAGGTAGCCAAATCTTGAGTGACCCTTATTGTGGCAATGTAATATTTGAATTGTTCTTGAATTGTTTTTTCCTAGCTGCTTCCAATGTTTTTTTCCTTAGTGTGGTCATTCTGCAGCTTAGCCACTATGTTCCGTGGAGTTCTTTTTTTAGGGTCTTTTTCAGAAGGTGTTTGATGAATTCTTTTAACACCTATTTTCCCTTCTGTT
The DNA here is from genome assembly GCF_048593235.1 of Sminthopsis crassicaudata. Classification (NCBI taxonomy): domain Eukaryota; kingdom Metazoa; phylum Chordata; class Mammalia; order Dasyuromorphia; family Dasyuridae; genus Sminthopsis; species Sminthopsis crassicaudata. The sequence continues at coordinate 199,503,398 of NC_133618.1, read as the reverse complement.
TCTATTATCTCTGGACAGTTCTCTTTGATGATTTCCTGTAAAATAGAATCTAGGCTCTTTTTTTCATTATAATTTTAGGGAAATCCAATGATCCTCAGATTATCTCTCCTTGACCAATTTTTCCAGGTCTATATATTTTCCCAGTAAATTTTTGATGTTGTTCTCCCGCTTTTCATTTTTTTCATTTTATTTTGTTTGACTGATTCTTGGTTTCTTAATGAATCATTCATTTCTATTTGTTCCATCCTGATTTTTAATGAATTATTTTTTTCATTCACATTTTTTAGTTCTTTTTGTATATGTCTAATTGAGTTTTTAAATGAATTATTTTGCTCTGTTGAATTTTTTTTCCATTTCACTAATTTTTTTTCTTTGTTAGTGAGTTACTTTTTTTTTTTTTTATCCAAATCACAAATCCTACTTTCTTAGGATTTTTTTTTTATCTTTTCCAATTCAGAAATCCTACTTTCCTGTGATTTTTTTTAACCTTTTCTAATTCACAAATTTTGTTTCCCTGCACCTCCTGTGAATCCTTTAATTTTTCCAACTAAAATTTCAGCACATTGTTATTCTCTATCATAGCTTCTCTTTCCTTTCCCCATTTTTCTTCAAATTCTTTTAACTTTTTTAATAGTCTCTTCTAGGAGAGAGTTATGTGATAGGTGGCAGGCATCATTCCCTTTTAGATTGTTATCTGTATACTCTCTGCTGTTAACTTCCTTGGGATTGGATACATGCTCTTTATCTCTATAGAAGGTGTCAATTGTTTTCGGCTTCTTACTCATTCTTAACACTCTTTGGTGTAACGTGCTCTCCTGGCAGTTACAATTACTAGTCTGTCCTAGACCCACCAGAGTACCTTTGACCACTGTCCTTTGCAGTGTGAACTCTACCCGGCTCGCCTCCTCTGAGGCCTTCTAAGGTCTCTGGCCACAATCTCTTGAATCTATAGCTTAATAACCGGTAGCGCACTCAAGAACAACCACGTGTAATCTTAAAAGCCTTTATTATACCTACTCACATAATGCCCTAACTGATGCCCTGACTTGTTGGTTCCCGAGTGAACACCTGGTCAGAAGACCCATGTGTTCACTACCAAAACCCTTACCTCTTTTGGCTACCCATCTTGGCTTGGCCACCCAGGCTGGGAAGCCAGGGTGAACAGCAGGAGGTTAAAGAGGGCGGTTGCTGCCTGCAGTGGGCTTACATAGGGCCTGTGAGGTCACACACACAGCCAATCAGCGAGAGAGTCACCCATTACGAAACTATCTCAATATGGCCAGGATCCCGCCCAAGGGCAGTCCTAATATCCACAGAATTTACTTCCGGGCCTCAATCTCCCGATGCACTGTGTCCACCCATTTAAAGGGCCCTTACACTTTGGGGTTCTGCCCTTGGGTAAGAAATTTATCAGCTTCCTCCCAGACCAGATGGATGCAGTAATCCTATGGCTGGCCTAAAAGAGAGCTCTGGGGAGACTTCCCCTCCCCCCTTCCCAGAAATACCTCAGAGGTGGTTAGCACCGCTGCCCTATGAGGAGTGCCCAATGAGGAGCCCCACTGTGTTGCCTAGCAAGTGCCCTGAACAGTGAAAGCATCACAAACCCCAGCCAAAGCATCCCATGGGGCCATGGATATTACCAACTGATACAAAAAGCCCCTTTGCTCAAACTGGAAGTGTCTGCCCAGAAACCACAATCCCTGCCGGAGTAAAAGTTGCTCTGGGAGTTCTGCTGCTGTTGGAGTTTTACTACTGCCAGAATTCCACTGCTTCAGGCTGAGCCCCACACTATGTGGATTAGAGGCTGTCCCAGGCTTTGTCCCTCACTGTTCAGGCTCCTAACTACCCCAAGGTGAAGCCCCAGACAGCATAAGGTGGCTGCAAAACTGTGCTGAGATTGGTGCTAGGCCACTTCCGGATTGGGGTGGATCTAGAATCTGGCTTTATATTTTAAAGTGGCTTGCTTTCTCTTCTGATCTGCTGTTTTTTAAGCAGATTAGAGCTATCAGCTTGTGCCAGATTCCTCTATCTCAGTGGCTTCTCTGATCCCAGAGTTCTCCCCAGCCCGTTTAGCACAGTGTGCCAGCACCTAACCCAGTCTGTGCTGATCTTTTTTTTTTTTTCCCCCTTTGAACCGACCTTTTCTGTTGAAATTTCAGATTCTCTTCAGCTGGTAAATTGTGCTTCTAATCCTTGTGGTTTTGACCAGTCCAGTGTTATTTTTGAGGCTGATTTAACTAGTTGGTATTGAGGGAAGAAGGAAGCTTACAAATTCGTGTGTATCTTCTCCTCCATCTTGGCTCCACTTCACACACATTTTACAGTTAAGGAAACTATGTCTTCAATAGTGAAATTGATGATGGCTATCAGCACCTATTCCTCAGACAATATGTTCTTAATAAAATAATATCAGATTCTCAGATTTTTTTTCCATGAGCTTAATAAATGTTCTCAGTGCCTAATTGGGAAGAAATTTAAATTGGGTGAGGTGCTTTTTATATACATGTGAGTATGTAACTCACATTAAGGAAATAATGTTGAAGCATTCTCCTCAAAGGTATTAATTGTGCCCTCTCATTTATGGATACAATAATTTTCACTTCGCACTTAATTTAACACTCCCTTAAATGATCCCTTTTTTTTTTTAAGGACATTTTTCATCTGTGTAGGATAACATATCTGGGTCTGTGGGAAAATGCTTTCTAAGTCAAAAGATTTTCACAGTTGTGAAAAACCCACATGATATTCAAGGCAATCTTCAAAGGCACAAGACCATATTTCTTTTTATTTGCCTGACCAAGATGAAATATATCTTTTCTTCCCCATTTATACAGAGAGGTTTGGAGCATTCCAGTTATGAATTATATGTTTCATTACCAAGAGTACCTTTGTTGTTGAAATATTCATATGGGATCCTGGCTTAAGCTATCCTGATTTACTTGAGGAAAACAGGTTATTTTTAGCACCAAGGTGAAATTTGGGCCATAGAAATGCTTAACTCTGCTTGGGCTTTTCTATATATGAATGGCATTTTTCTCTTCACATTATTGCTAGCTATTATAGGCATGTCCTCAGCCCTGTCTTTTGAATAATTGTGCACCTCCTAATCTTACTTGCCTTATCCTAAACCTCAATGCATCCTGTTATTGGAGTATGAAATTTAATCCTTTAATAGAAATCATGTTCTTCCATTAGAAGGTGGACCATCAAGCATCTAATTGAGCTGAATTGCAATATGAAAAGATCAGCATCATCACTGGATGCTTTGTAACTCTCATGTTTATTTAGAGATACTTTTGTCCTCATTTCTAGTCTGTCATGGTCTAACCCAAATTTTACATATTAGTAATTAAATCAGTAGACATGAATAAAAGGGTCATTTTCCTTTTCATATATTCCCACCTCAGTCACAAACCACTTTAAAATTGTAGCTTTTTGGTCAAATATTGATTGAGTTTCATTAAAAACTATCAAACATATAAAAATAATTTATGATTGACTATGTGTTCATATATTTATTAGACCATCTGTTCAAGTAGCATACATGCATGAAAAGTTATCCTTGTAACATTTATTTTCAAATTTAGTTTATGCTGCATGTTATTTTCATATAAGAAGATATAGTTTGTTACTATATAGGAATGTAGATAGTGTGAAATTTCCAGTTAAGTAGACAGGTTCAAAACCTGTCTGTAGCTACATGGAGGACCATAAATTGAAAGAGAAGTGAGAATTATTCTTATCCCCAAGATATAGCAGGAAGTATGCTGTATTTATAATGACATGAACTAGAAAAAATCCTGTCTTGGCTGAGGAAGCTAGATGGTGCAGTGGAGAGAGTATTGGTTTTAGAGCAGGAGGACTTGAAATCAAGGCATTTAACTATTATTAGCTGTGAGAACCTGGCTAAATCACTTAATCCCAACTGCTTTCCCTGTCTGTCTCTGTCTCTGTCTTTCTGTCTCTCTGTCTCTCCATTTCTCTGTCTCTGTTTCTGTCACTTTCTCTCTCTCTCTCTCTCTCTCTCTCTCTCTCTCTCTCTCTCTCTCTCTCTCTCTCTCTCTCACACACACACACACACACACACACACACACACACACACATATGAATTCCTGGCTTGGCTACTTATTGCCTGAGTATATTACAAGATTATTCACATTTTTAAATATTAGCTTCCTCTTCTTTCATATGATGTTGCTGACTACATGTATTTTAAGGTATCTTTAAGTTCTAAATGTTTTATTTATGGAGGTTATTTAAGACATATTGTGGTTTGACACAGGCTAACAAATAAATAAAATTTTTGTATAAATTAGAGTCATCCAAGAAAAATAGTTGCCTCAAAAAGTACTGGGTTTTTGTTCAGTGGAGGTCATCACACACAGACTGAATAATAATAATAATAATAATAATAATAATAATAAATTAACATTTATCTGGCACTTAATATGTGTCAGGAACTGTGATAAGTATTTTACAATTTTTATTTCATTTATTTATTTCACAGCAATGAGAAAACTGAGACAAATGAAGTGTGTGTGAGAGGAGAGAGGAGGGAATAATTGGTGACTTGCTCAATTTTACAAAGTTTATCTGTTGGTGTTCAGATTGGAATTTGTTTCTTCTTGATTCCAGGCTCAGCATTTTATCCACTGTGCCAACTAGCTGTCACCCAGTGAATGACAGCTTCTCATATTTAAATGAGTGGAGATTCTTTTTTGGTAGAAGTTGGACTAGATGGTCTTTCAAATCTGACATAATGTATAATCTTGAAGAAATCACTGCTCTGAACTGGCAGAGGATGAGATGATCTCTAAGCTTTCTTCAAGCACCAAAGCTCACTTATAGGGTTCAGATTTGCTCCTACTGAGTTGCTAATTCCTTAGGCTGTTATGCTTTGGTAGGCCAGAAAGCACAACAAAATCAGTAGCAGAGTTATTGAAGCCAAAGGCAGAACAACTTGGTGGCTTCTCC